>NW_005357285.1:246796-281374 GCF_000412655.1 Myotis brandtii | reverse complement strand
ACCCCCCTGGCAACGGAAGCTCCCAGCCTCTCCTTTTTTTCTTTTTTCTTCTTTTTTAATTCTGGGCTTTATTTACCTTCTATAGAAACTTTGTTGTAGCCTTGAGAGGAGCTCAGAGCCGGCCAGGGCGGGCGCCTCCTGCTCACTCCAGCTCTGTGGCCATGACCAGCTGAAAGCAGGTATCTGGGGTTTATTTACTTTCTATAATTGAAACTTTGTTGCTTTAAGTGGAGCTCAGAGCCTGCTACGGCAAGCGGGCTTCCTCCATCATTGGGGCAACCAAGCCTCCTGCTTGCTCCAGCTCTGTGGCTGCCGGCCGCCATCTTGGTTGGGTTAATTTGCATATAGTCGCTCTGATTGGCTGGTGGGCGTGGCTTAAGGTATAGCGAAGGTACAGTCAATATGCATGTTTGTCTTTTATTAGTGTAGATAGGTAGTTATTTCTTACCATTTTATTTTTTATACCTATGTTCCCTTCTCTCTTGATTTCTTTGTTCTTTCTTCTTCCTAAAGCAGGGCTCTTAACATTTTTTGCAATACTGGTTTGGTTTGGTAGTAATGAACTCTTTACCTCTTTTTTTTTTTTTTTGGTCTGGCAAGCTCTTTTTTTGCCCTCGATTCTAAATGATAGCTTTGCTGGATAGAGTAATTTTAGTTGTAGGTCCATCACTTTGAATATTTCATGCAATCCCTTCTGGCCTGAAGTGTTTCTATTGACAGCCTTGTGGGAGCTCCTTTGTAGGTAGCTAAATTGCTTTTTACTTGCTGATGTTAGGATTCTTTCTTTGTCTTTAATCTTTGCCATTTTTATTATGATGTGTCTTGGTGTAGGATTATTTGAGTTCATCTTGATTGGGGTTCTCTGTGCTTCTTGAACTTGTGTGAATTTTTCTTTCACCAGGTTAGGGAAGTTTTCAGCCATTATTTCTTCAAAAATTTTCTCTATCCCCTGCTTACTCTCTTCTCTTTCTGGTAGCCTTACGATACAGATGTTGTTATGCTTGAGGTCCCTTATTCTCTCCTCATTTTTAAAAGTTCTCTCTCTCTTTTTTTATTGATGGTCTGCTTGGTGCTTAGTGTTATTCTGTTTTCTAAATTGCTGATTCAATCCTCTGCTTCATTTAACCTGCTACTGATTCCTTCTAGTGTATTCATTTCAGATATTGTATTCTTCATTTCTGTCTTGTTCGTTTTTATGGTTTCTGTGTCCTTTATAATGCTTACTATCTCTTTGTTTAAGTTCTCACTGAGACCATTCATTCTTCCTCTAAGTTCCTTGAGGATCCTTATAATCATTGTTTTAAATTCTGCATTTGGCATTTTGTTTGCGTCCATTTCATTAAATTCTTTTTCTGGGTTTTTCTCTTGTTATTTCATGTGGGGCTTATTTCTTTGTCTCCTCATTTTGTTTCTCTGTATTAGTTAGATTTGCTATGACTCCCAAACTTGTTATGATAGTTTTATGATAATGTTGTCTTGTTGGGTTCAGTGGTACAATCTTCCAGGTCACCTGAGCTCCATGCTCTGGGAATGTTTCTTGTAGGTTATGTGCACTCTCATGCTGTAATTGAGTCTTGAATGCTGTTGGCACTTTCATGGCTGACTATAAGGATAAATCTTAATCACCGTGTATGGGATGCTGTACAGGGGCTGCCCTCTGAGGCAGAGTTGTGCCCAGCTGGGTCTGGTGCCTGCCAGAATCCCCCTTTGCTGCTAGTGTGGCTAGTTGGGTTGAGCTCTGGTGTGGTCTGAAGCCCACCACTGGTTATGTTGGTTCTGGGTTTACTTGGTTGGGGTTCAGGTACAGGTTGATGTAAGACACTGTGTGTAACCAGCCTTGGGTTATCTGGAGCTACTATGCTGGTCACTGTTTGTGACTGTATCTCCTAGGCCTGGGTGTGCTTGGGAAGGGCTGGTCTGTGTATAATGGTCAGCTTCCTCCAGTCCAGACCTGGGGCAGACCTGAAAAAGGACTGAGGCTTTCTGAGGTCCACCTCTACCTATCAGCTACTTCACCTCCCCCCGAGGTTGCCTGGTCTTCCTCCAGAGCCTGGTCTTTCCAAAGAAAGATTGTAGAGTGGGCCCAGGCTGGCCGCAACTAAGGATAAATCTTAATCACCGTGTATGGGATGCTGTACAGGGGCTGCCCTCTGAGGCAGAGTTGTGCCCAGCTGGGTCTGGTGCCTGCCAGAATCCCCCTTTGCTGCTAGTGTGGCTAGTTGGGTTGAGCTCTGGTGTGGTCTGAAGCCCACCACTGGTTATGTTGGTTCTGGGTTTACTTGGTTGGGGTTCAGGTACAGGTTGATGTAAGACACTGTGTGTAACCAGCCTTGGGTTATCTGGAGCTACTATGCTGGTCACTGTTTGTGACTGTATCTCCTAGGCCTGGGTGTGCTTGGGAAGGGCTGGTCTGTGTATAATGGTCAGCTTCCTCCAGTCCAGACCTGGGGCAGACCTGAAAAAGGACTGAGGCTTTCTGAGGTCCACCTCTACCTATCAGCTACTTCACCTCCCCCCGAGGTTGCCTGGTCTTCCTCCAGAGCCTGGTCTTTCCAAAGAAAGATTGTAGAGTGGGCCCAGGCTGGCCGCAACTCAGACACTTGCACAGGATGCAAGCTCACTAGAAAGGGGCAACCAGGGTCAGGAGGAGAGGGCTAGTGGGTTCCCTACATGGGGGTCACATGCCCAGGCACTCAGTGAGGAGAAAGCCAAACCACTCCTTCTCTACCAGTGTCTCCCACTCTAGTTTCCCCAGGAGGGGTGTGCTACAGGTTCAGGTGGGGGTCAGCCAGCTGTCTCCTCTGCAGGACCAAGCTCAGCCAGGCAGAGCCTCCAGGCTCAGGAGGACAGATAAAACGTCTCCTGCTGGGGGTGATGCTGGCCCAGCCCACAGGAGGGGGCTAAGCTCTTTATCTGTTCCCAGACAACAGCCTCGGAGAGATTCTCACTCTGGATGTCCAGCTCTGAGCAGCTCTCCCTTTCTGTGGAACTGAGCTTAGGGAGGGGTGGGGTATTTGGGACTTAGGGGGCAGATCCAAATGGTCTCCCATTGGGGGTGGTGCCCATAACCTATAGGAGGGGTATGGGTATTTCTTCTCCTTCCTGGGGTAGTGCAGGCTGAGCTTGCAGGGAGATAGGAATGCCCCCCTGCGATGTAGCCACACAACCCAGCATCTGCCTGTCTGATTCCCAGACAAATGCTTCCCTGGGAGACGTGCTCTGAAAGTCCCTGCTCTGCATGGCACTCTGATCTCTCTGCATGGCTGACCTCAGCAGGACAGGGCAGGCCAAGTGATTCAACAGGTTGGGGCGGGGGGATGCCAGCTGTGCACTGGAGGTTGGAAAGTCCAGTTCCCTTTCCAAAGCCACAAGGTTTAGTCATTCTCTGAGTCTCTGCCAAGAGCCTCTACAGAAAACGAGAGCCCCAAAGGTCACTCCTGGGTGCGGCCAGAACACTTCTCTGTTGGACCCGGCCATGGCAGAGTGGCCTTGCCAGCAGTTGGAGACCAGGCAGTGCACTCCCTAGGCTGGTGCTGTAACAGTAGGAATGCTCATCCCTGGGAAGGTGATGTATGGTCTGTAGCAGACTTCTCTCCCAGTGGGACAAATGTTCACTACCAGATGCTATGTGGGCTCCTCTTCCCACCTCTGTTGCTCTGGGCTGGGGATTCCTGCATGGGGTTGAGACCTCCAAGCTCCTCGGGAGAGGGGCTTTTGCAGCCAAGATGTCCCTCCACCCTCTCAGCTACAGCACCTGGGTGTGGGCACTAACCCTTTTCACTTCTCCACCCTTCTCATCAGTCTCTATGTGGCTTTTTCTGTAAATTCTTGGTTATAATATTTCAATCAGCTAGCCTTCAGTTGGTTATTCAAGTAGATTGCTCTATAATTTAGCTGTAAATCAGGTTTGAGGGCAGGAGCAGGTGAATGTAGCTTCCATCTACTCTGCAGCATCTTGGAATCCTTCCCATGGCTTTCCATAAAAGCCTGTGTGGGCTGGCCTCTTTCTACCTCTCTGCTGCCATTTGTCACCTTTCACCTTCGTGCTCAGGACTCTCCAGCCACACTGGCTCCTTTCTACCCTTTGAACACTTCAGACCTCAGGATGTTTGCACTTGCTGTTCTTTGTGCTTTAAGTAACATCCTCAGGCCACCTCACATCCTGTTACTTCTTCTTGTCATTCAGGTCTCAACTCAAATTTCACTTCCTCTCTGACCACCCCATCTAATTTAGCCATCCTTTCCTCTATCATCATTTACCCCTTTGCTCAGTTTCATTATCTTTACAATACTTAATATTTTTCTAAAATTATTTTATTCTTTTTTTGTTGTATATCTAGAATCATGCCTGGTGCATAGTTTTGTTCAATAAATGAATGAAAGGGAGAATAGTGGGACATGTTTGTAATGTCTACAGGCATATTTAAAAAAGTAATTTGAATTTTGTGTCCTACGTCTAATATTTATGTTAGTTTACTATAACTTTATAATTTAAATTTCCTATAGAATGAAAATGTTTAGTGTATGCCAAATTGAATAATTCATTATTTATTTAAGACAATGAACAGATTCATTCAATGAAGGAATGAGTAAAAGGTGGTGCTCCAGGAAAAGTGTCCCATTTGATCCTGTGGCATCTGTACCTTCTGGCACAACGCTGGGTACACAGACCCAAGGAAAACACGATCCGGTGAACTTGAAGGGAAAGTGCTGCTCTGTCGGTTTCTCTCCTCCATGTGGAACAGAAGAATTTCCCAAGTCACAGATTGCTCCCCAAAGTCCAAAGAAGCAAGACTTTCAGATGGTTTTCTTCTTGGAATCTCACACTTCTCTGTAGGTTCAGAGAGCTGAGAACTACGGTCACGATCATGATCATAACTGGCCCAGGCTTCCCACAGAACAGAGGGAACCGTTCCTTCCAGCCCTGCAAGAGCGTTTCATGGCTGACCCATCATCCCTCCTCTCCTGGGTTAGCAGGTCTGAAGGGGGCCCCTAGTGGTCTCTGCCCCAATGGATTTTCTAGCCGGCTCTCATCCCCTGAACTAAACGAGCCACTTTTTGAATCACTTTTAAGAAAATTACACCTCCTGGGCTGATTCCCCCTTCACCCAACATCTCTTAGGCAGTTTCTCTTCTCCCAGGTGTGTGCTCAAGAAATCTCTATATCTTGATTGCTGGCATAATGTTAAACAGAATCAGACAGAGAAAATGCTGGGGGTGAAGGAGTGGGAAAAACAGCCTTTGTCCTCAATCAACTGTAAACGCCCCTTATCCTTTTAGTGAAATTCAGTCTTTTTCAACTTATAACTTTTTATAACTTCTAGCTTATAGATTTTTATAGGTTCTTGGGAGGCAATTTTCCATGGGTCCCTTGCATTTCTGCATGTCTTGTGAGTAGAGGCAATGATAGTCTTTGTTCTGGATGAGTGTTCAAGGATGTTTGTATAGCAAACAACCTTGATAGATAGAAAAAGTGTTTCCCTCTGGGACACAAGGCAGATTTGTTTCCTGGCCAGTATAATAATGCCCTTATTCAGGGCAAAGGCTGGGCAGCTTTGCCACCAGTCCCCTTATCATATTGGGAGTTTCCTAAAGTACAGGGCTCCTGCGCTGTGACAAAGGCCACTGCATGCTCACCACCTGCCTGGGATGCTCCCCTCACCCTGAACTTGGGGGCCTGAGGAACTGACATGAGGCTCATGCTGCCTGCTGTGTAAAGTCCTGTGTCTCTAAACCAGCAGTTTCCTGTCTTCTGCCTACATCCATGAAACTGTGGCAGCCACCTTATGTGGCAAGCGGGGTAGAATCTCAGAGCCTTCTTGACCCTCCTCTAATCTGTACCCTGCAACTTAATTGTAAACCTGTTTCACTAGTACACATTGTACAGTAAACTGTACTGAATTTCAAGAAAATGTGTCTCGTCTCCACAAGAGCAGGCAGGTTGCACTCTCCTGGTTACCTAATAAATACGTGGCACGTGGTCAGTGCTCCTTGGCTCCTTGCTGGCAGTTCCCCTTTGGAAGGCCTGCAGCTGGGGGTGTGCCTCCCCTCTGTCCACACGAGCCATCCCTGAATAGACTCCATAGTGGTGGTGGGTGTCCTAGTTTCCAGGGGTCTCCGAGTTTAACCTTAGGCCATTTCCTGCACTGCCTGCTGGCATTTCCACCACTCAGCGGCGAACCAGGTGGTGCCAGGAAGAATGGCAAGAGGGAGCTGTTAGTAGGAGCAGCCCCAGGTGAATCCACAGGGAGGCTAGGACATGAGTCGATGAGGTGAAGGCTCAGATATGATGTGCAGGAGGGAAAACACCCACCCCCCATGCCCCAGGTGAATCCACAGGGAGGCTAGGACATGAGTCAGTGAGGCGAAGGCTGGAGGGAAAACACCCACCTCCCACCCCAGACTAAGGGCTAAGTGTCCGGATGTCTGGGAGTCCACTCTGCCAATGAAACAGAAGCTCTTTGCCTTGAGCATGGAGAATAAGAAACCTGGTATCCAGACCAACTCTGGGTCAATTCGTGTTTCTCAGCAGGAGACACAGCTGCAGTGAAGCAGAAATGAACCAACACAAGGAGACTACCAAGCCCGTCTCTGAATCAGGATTGGCAGCTTCTCATTCCCCTTTGCATTGTGCTACACTCTATGAAGCTATAGATGGAAGAGGCCATAATCATGGTTTTGTTTAAAAAAATAATAGCAACCTCCCTACCCTCCCCCCAAACAACCACAAAACTATTACTTAATATACTCATGCAAACAAGGACAGCCAGGCTGTGGAGGGATGGGCCTGGGTTCTGGAGCCAGAAGTTACTGAGTGTGGGTCTTGGCTCTGCCACCTGTGAGCAGAGGGTGCCCATCTCCTCACCTGTGGAATGGGCTGTCCTTACAATGACACTGGCCGCTGTGTGTGTGAGAGCACTCGGGCTCTTGGGGTGCAGGAGTGGGCATACTGCAGGGAGCTCAGGGCAAGTGGAGGGAGGGGATGTTACCCCTCAGGGGGTGGCCAGGGGACACTAATGATGTCACTTCCTGAAAATCCTACCCGTAAAATGACAGCCGTTCTTCCTGGCTCTGAGTCACCATAACATTAACAGTAAAAGCCATGATTTAGTAGGCATGAATCATGAGCCAGATGTTGCACACATATGTGATGTTATTACTAATCTTGAATCATTATGATACTAATATTTACAATTCTGACCTACCCGAATATTTCAAATGAAGAAACCATTTCTCAAGGAACTTGCAGTGCATGGCCAAGGACACTCAGTGAACTTAGTGCTGGAGTCACACCTCACAACTGTCCTGTGAGGTTGTTTTATTATTTGCATGTACCAGTGGGAGGCAGTGTGGCTTACGGAGGACAGCGGCAGCACCAGTTTGCAGGCAGGTGCGGAGGGAACCGAACACCTCTGCCGTGGGGACGCCGAGGTGGCAAGGTGCTTGCTGGTGTTCCTGCTCCATGTAGGTGGGGCTGTGGATGCTGGAGGGGTGGCCAGTGTCCCGGGAAAGACTGGCCTTGACCCTGTGGCCATAATAATGGCATCATTTTGCCGAATGTGTCCTGTGGGCCAACCCTGGCCTGGCCCTGCCTCTCTCCCTGACTTGGAGCTGGCCGGGGAGCATGGTGGCCTGTTGTTTGGGACCCTCTCGCAGAGCTCTTGGTCCTACCATCCTCTGCTCCTCAGCCCAGACAGCTCCACAGCCGTGCTGTGTATCTATTCGTCCCAGGAGCTCAGGGTGGGGAAGCCAACCAGCCTGCAGGCAGCGAGCACCATGCAGATGGAGCTGCCCTGGGTCTGACAGATGTGGGCTTCTCCTGTCTGGCTCCCTTCCTCTTTAAAGAGCCCTTTGAAAATTGTCTGCTAATGGTCAATTGGGGGCAAAGAGTTCGGTTTGCTCCAAGAGGTGCCTCTATTTTGTGGCAGAAAGTTGAGCCGCAGACATGGAAGAACAGAAATTCTGAATGTCACATCTTTCCTTAGATGTGGCTGGTGTCCCCGAGTAAGCCGGGGACAGTGGTTCCTGGGCACTGTCAGGGGCTGACTCCTGCTCCCTCCTACGCTGTGGGTCACCTCACTTGCCCTCACAATAGGACACAGGCCCTCGTGGAGAAGGAGCCTTCCGGGCACAGTCGTGGCATCTCAGCCTCCAGACAGGATGCACTGGATTCACTTCATGGGGCAGCTCCATATGATTGGCAGTGTCTGGCTGGAGCACTGAGGTCGCAAGGTCACCCCTGGGCGGGGACTCATGAGTCTCATCTGCAGCCGGCAGAGAAAGGAGGTGGGTGGTACAGGCCTGCTCCCTGGGCCACTGTCTGCACTGGCTGAGCTGCAGGTCAGGCTGTGTGTGACAGAGACCCCGAAGCACAGTGCCTTACACACGGAGAAGCGAATGGCTCTCTCAGAGCAGCCCAAGCTGGTGTGGTGGCAGCTCTGCAGAGCCATCGGGGCCGATGGTCATCATTCATGCTGCCACGCCTTCCCTGGGCATTGCCCTCGGCTCACCGCCAGGGGCTCGCTGCCAGGTCCACTCCGCCTGGGCTCACGCCGGACACTGTGCAAAACTATGTGATGCCCTTGAACTGAGCGGTCTTGTGGCAGAATGTCTCTGATGTAACAATCTGAGGAAAGATGATTAGCGGGCATTGACAGTGCCAGAGGGCTTTGTTTAAACAGAACCCCACCCAGATGAAGGGAATCAGAACCTTTTCCGGTGCCTCCGGAAACAAAGTCTTGTGGCAGAATGTCTCTGATGTAACAATCTGAGGAACGATGATTAGCGGGCATCGATAGTGCCAGAGGGCTTTGTTTGAACCCCACCCAGATGAAGGGAATCAGAACCGGTGCCTCCGGAAACAGAGCGGTAAAAGGCAGAACAACAGCTGTGAATAAAATGCATTTTAATTTACTTTGTGTTCACCCAGCTGGGTCTGGAGACTGAATGGAGGAGAAACACTCCATCGACCAGCCGGAGTCTTGGTCTCTTCTGCTCATCAGAGAGGTTGTAATGGAGAGGCCAGGCGGTGACTCACAGGCCGGGTTTTAAATTCTGGTGTTCAAATTGCTGCCTGTTTGGGCAAATGGCAAGTGATTGCTCTCTGTACCGTATGTTCCCTGCAGGTCTATGGGAGAATTCAATAAAATGCAAGCACCTGGTCTCACGTGGTGTGGCGGTAAGTGTTCAACGAACCGCCACTGTAGTCTCAACAGAAAAGGCTCTGGGGCTCAACCTTTTCTCCCCGCTGCAGGTCCAGCAGCCACAGCCAGTGCTGGCCTTCCTAACGGAGACCCAAAAGCCCGTGGGAAATACTTTGTGACTCTAAGAAAACTTCACTCATTTTTAGTAGTTTGGTAATACATACTTGTTTTATTGTCATTTAAAAACTTTAAGATTCACAAATAAGTGCATATAAAGATGTCCAACTTCACTCACCATTAGGAAAATGAAAATTCAAATCACTGTGATCTATCAGGACACACCTATCAGAATGCCTACAACAGAAAATAGTGATAACACCAAGTGCTGGCAAAGGTGCAGACAAACTGAATCGCTCATGCACGGCCAGTGCAAATGCGAACGGCACAGTCCCCTATAAAACAGTTTGGCAGTTTGTCTTAAGACTTAAAAGGGACTCAGAGAATGTACAACCTGGATGAATCGCAAGGGAATTATTCTCAGCGAAAACAGCCAATCTCAAATGTTACATAGCATATGATTCCATTTATATAACACTCTTGAAATAACAAAACTACACAGATGGAGAACAGGTTGCTGGTTGCCAGGGGTTAGAGATGGAAGGAAAAGGAAATCACTGCAGAGGCCACACACAGGAGCCTTGATTGTGTGGTGGTTACATTAAGCTGCACATGTTAAAATTACATGGACTCACACACACACACACACACACACACACACACACGCATGTATCACTGGTAAAATCTGAATAAACTCTGGATTGTACCAATGTCAATTTCCTGGTTTTTATCTTGTGCTGTAGGTGTGCAAGATGTTAAACTTTGGGGGAGGCTGGGAAAAGCTACATGGGACTTCCCTGTACATTTTTTTTTGCAATTTCTCGTGAATCTATGAATATTCAAAATAAAAAGTTGGAAGACATCTTATAATGTCAGAAAGCAAGGAAGTGCTAAAAACCATACATACTTTGATGGCAGAAGCCAACAGAAAGCTCTCAATGTCCAAAACGGTAACAATTTGAGCAATAAAATAGTGTTGGCTTATGACCCAAAGTATAAAATGAATATCCATGAGATCATACTCACACACACACACACACACACACACACACGCATGTATCACTGGTAAAATCTGAATAAACTCTGGATTGTACCAATGTCAATTTCCTGGTTTTTATCTTGTGCTGTAGGTGTGCAAGATGTTAAACTTTGGGGGAGGCTGGGAAAAGCTACATGGGACTTCCCTGTACATTTTTTTTTGCAATTTCTCGTGAATCTATGAATATTCAAAATAAAAAGTTGGAAGACATCTTATAATGTCAGAAAGCAAGGAAGTGCTAAAAACCATACATACTTTGATGGCAGAAGCCAACAGAAAGCTCTCAATGTCCGAAATGGAAACAATTTGAGCAATAAAATAGTGTTGGCTTATGACCCAAAGTATAAAATGAATATCCATGAGATCATACTAACATAAATAAATTATTGAAAAGATAAATAAGTGGGAGAGAAAAAAAACAAATCTCTCTTTCAGGAGAGTTCTAAATAATTTATGTAGACACTTCACCTTGAAAGAGTTGGAGTGTAATTCTCCATTCCTTAAGAAGGTTGGAATTTGCATAGTGACTTCCTTCCGAGGACTATAGCATGGAACGGGAGAAGAAGAGTAACTTTGCAGTGGAGAAAAGCGACAACAGAAAGCTCTCAATGTCCGAAATGGAAACAATTTGAGCAATAAAATAGTGTTGGCTTATGACCCAAAGTATAAAATGAATATCCATGAGATCATACTAACATAAATAAATTATTGAAAAGATAAATAAGTGGGGGAGAAAAAAACAAATCTCTCTTTCAGGAGAATTCTAAATAATTTATGTAGACACTTCACCTTGAAGGAGTTGGAGTGTAATTCTCCATTCCTTAAGAAGGTTGGAATTTGCAGTGACTTCCTTCCAAGGACTATAGCATGGAACGGGAGAAGAAGAGTAACTTTGCAGTGGAGAAAAGCGACAAACACTCGCTCAGCCAGGTGATCAAGGTCACACGGACAGTGATGAATCATGCATTATGCACCCTTGCGGTGATGCGATGAGAATGCCCTGTCCCTCTGTGTTCTTCATCCTCCTCACCCCCATCCTAACCCCAGCCTAATCATGAGAAAACCAGACAAGTTCCAACAGAGGGACACCTTACAAAGTATTGACTGATATTCCAAAACTCCAAAGGAAACAAGAAAATGTCTGAGAAACTGTCACAGCCAAGAGGAGCCTAAGGAGACCTGACAATTAAATGTAATGTGGGATTCTGGAACAGAAAGAAGACATCAGGGAAAAACTAAGGAAATCTGAGTGAATAATGAACTTTAGTGAATAAAAATGTACCCATATTGGTTCATTAATTATGACAGAGGTACCACACCAATGTAAGAGGTTAATAGTAGGGAAAACTGGCCTGGGGACATGGGAATTCTCTGTCCTATCTCCTCAATGTTTTTGTAAATCTAAAGCTGTTCTCAAAAAAGTAAAGTCTGTTAGCAAATAAAAAGAAATGAAAGATTTGATATACATCATTTTTGAGGGATTACTGGGAAGCAGGCACTTTCATAAGGATTTCATGGTTAAAGCCATCCTGACGGGGGCTATGTTATTATTAGCTGCTTTTCAATGACAGAGGCCCTGAAACTCAGCGAGGTCAGTTTTCTAGGGCCCCAAACTGAGAAGCATTGAGCTGGGATGTGTTTTCAGGCCTTCAGACTTTGATCCTGTGACTCTTCCCATGATGCCACCCAAGGACCTTTGAGAAGATGATTATCCAATCCCAGAGGTGCGACCAGTTAACCAGGATGCTCCATCAACCAGAACTCCCCTTCCTCAGCCATCATAACTTTGTCCTCCCCGTAGGACTCAGCATCGTTCCCTGAGCCTTACATATGCAGGTTCTATTTTCACAGCCATTCAGGACTGTAGGGATTGTTTGCTCCATGTTAGGGATGGAGAGACTGAGACTCAGAGAGGTGAAGGAACCTGTTCAAGGTCATGCAGCTAATGGTGGGTCAGGATTCAAGTGCAAAGCTTGCACTCCTCCCACTGCATCATGCTTCTCCTTGAGTGACCAGCATGGCCCCACTGAGGAATTTCACACAATCACAGATACAGCCATGATGCTTTGGTCTTTCCTCTGACTGTTCTTTGCTTTGTGGGAACAAGTAGTGAGGAAGAAGGCAGTTTCATCTAGTGAGGAAATTCTTTGGATAATTTCCATAGAGGGGAGGAGTCATGGGGACTGGTCACTGCATTCACAGGACACATGGTAGAATCCACCCTATAAACCAAGCTGGCAAAACACTGCATACCAATCTCACCATCTCCACGCCTGCTCCCACAGCAGCCGTGATTAATCAAACCTGAGCTCTTGCCTGCTGAGCCTGCATTCAGCCTGACAATCGTATCAGCGGGCGCCCCTGGCAGCCACCACTGAGCCCAGGGCTGACCTGGGACGAAAGCACTCTGCCTTCCCAGCCATGGGCGCTGCCGCACTTGCAGGATTTGAAACACAGAGTGAGATGCGCACAGGCTGGTTACTGCCTGTGCCGCGCGTGCTACAGTCACAACACAAAATGATTTCTGCAGTCTTTCAGCAGGGTGTGGTCACAACCACATTCTTGATGCCACATGTCCACACTCTGGGGAGGGACGAACACTGTGGAGCTGCTGAGTGCCTGAGGGGCAGTGCCATGATGTGCCTGTGCCAGGAATGAAAAGGTGAAACCACAGGGCAGGATGCCAGGGGCTCTGTAGGCAGGCCACCCACGGGGAGTGACATTAGGTTGATCCTTGGGAGAAGATCCTGCCAGTTGCAAGAAGTGACAGCGGCAGGATGAGGCTTTACATTTTGTTCCAGATTGTGATCCAATACTTGTGACATCAATGGCAACAACAACAAGAGAAAGCAATGGCCACAGGCTTAGGAACAAGAGGAAAATTACCTTGTGATCCTGGGACACTTGATGGCTGTATCCGGCCCTGGGATCAATATCAAAGAGGAGTCCGCAGAGTTAATCACAGCTGATCCCATTCTTCTGAAATATGAAGCCAAATTGCCTGAGACTAGTATTTATGGGAATTTGCCAAACTCTGATAAAAGCTTAAAAAATCATTATGTCATAATACTTTTAAGTAGCTCACAATTTGTGCATTAGCTTAACTTATATTTGCTAACATTTTGGTTCTCCTTTATTGCCATGTTTCCCCGTGGGAGTCAGAAAGCCCAGCCCCCCTTCCTATCAGTGTGCCCTTGGACACGTCGCCTGGCCTCTCTCAGCTTGTTTCCTTGTCTGAAAAATGGAGGTGAAACTATAGCAGCCTCATAATGTTGAGGGGTAAGTGAATTAATAAAAGCACTTGTAGATAGTAAGAGCTTTATAAATATTAGCTGTTACTCCTACAGCCAAATGGGCAAATGCACAGCTCTCCCCCATTCCTAGATACGAGCTGTGGAATGCACAGGCGATCTCCATGCAGCCAGGCAGGAGGCGATGCGCAGGAGGCACCTGGAGCCACTCTCCTCCCAGGGACAGCTTAGGGCTCGGCCTGTCCTGCGTCCTTTCTTATAGGCGGCTGAATGCTCCTAGGAGGCCAGCAGCCCAAGGGGCCTTTCACTGTAATGGTGATAACCGTAGAGAAAGTAGTGTTCAGACCGCAGGAGAAAATGCAGGCGCCCGCCTCGCCCAATAAACCAAGCTGGCAAAACACTGCCAGGAGCCAATGTTTACAGGGAAATGCATAGTGAGGAGCCATCAAGACCTTGGGGGTTATGTTTTTAGAAGCGAACTCTAATTTAATGAGCAGATATGTGTTAACATTTGGATTTTATTTCTGCATACAGAAATGAAAATAGATTAAAATTTGATAGCATGGGCACTAATAACTCATTTTTATCCTGTGGAACAGTGATGGCGAACCTATGACACGTGTGTCAGAGGTGACACGCGAACTCATTTTTTTGGTTGATTTTTCTTTGTTAAATGGCATTTAAATATATAAAATAAATATCAAAAATACAAGTCTTTGTTTTACTATGGTTGCAAATATCAAAAAATTTCTATATGTGACACGACACCAGAGTTAAGTTAGGGTTTTTCAAAATGCTGACACGCCGAGCTCAAAAGGTTCGCCATCACTGCTGTGGAAACACACACACACACCACATGCAAAATTAAGACAATTTCCAAATCATTTTGCTGCCTCTGCTCGTGGGAGAGCTCTTCCCGGGCCACACCCCGCGGTCACGGACCCCACGTTCACACTGTGACAGAGTGACCCGACCTACAGGCCTCCGAAGCCAGAGGGATGGCTGCGGTGCATTTTGCTGCGCAGGCTGAGCTGTGGTCTGGAGCATTTCGCTGCTGCCTGCCATCTGCCGCCTGCTGGTGTGTTTGCCTTCCTCTGGTCAGCTCTGTGCCGGGGCCAGGCCCTTGATTTGGAGCAGTTTCCCAAGGAAATCACAGGGGCAGCCACCTCTCTCTCCTCCTCACTCTGCTGGCCCAAGCGGGCAGCGCCGCATCTCCTGACAGGGAGTCTCTGTCCACAGCCCTCACCGTGGCCCAGCACACGGGAGACCGAAGCAGCCACGTCCATGCCAGGGACCTCGGCAGAGAAGGGAAAGGCCAGGAGGAGAGCGGAGAGCAAATACAGATTTCAGGAGAGTTGGTCTCTTCCTGCGAGTTCTTCCCCTCCCGCACCGTAGCTGCAGCTGGCAGGCACAGAGCAGTGTGCGAAGTTCAACCTGTTTCTGTGCCGCCACATCAAGCCTGGGAAGCGGCAAAGGAAGGCGCTCCTTGGAAATCCAGGCCCAGACTGGGGTGCAGAGGCAGCTCACAGCATTGCCAGGCCGCGGCCCCCTGACCAGTGAGTAGCGTCGGGGCCCACTCCCTGCGCCCACCGTGCCCGTGCTG
This sequence comes from Myotis brandtii, assembly GCF_000412655.1. NCBI lineage: Eukaryota > Metazoa > Chordata > Mammalia > Chiroptera > Vespertilionidae > Myotis > Myotis brandtii. The sequence continues at coordinate 266,221 of NW_005357285.1, read as the reverse complement.
GGGAGCACACTTTGAAATGCAGGCTGCTCTACAAAGCACCAGGCCAGTGCCCTGGGCTCTGGGTAGACAGAAAATGACGCCAACCATTTCTTTGTGTGGCACAGAGTCCAAAGCAGGAGGGAGAGCGGGGCTCTAAGAAGAACTGGCCAAAGACCTGCCCTTCGAACGTGGGCCGAGGGCTCAATCAGTGCCCCAGGTGACGGCAGCAAGGCCCCCGCTGGCCACAGGGCACCGTCCTCCCACCTGTCAGGTGGTGGCGGCTCTCTTACACACGCTCACTGGACAGCGCTGGGTTTGTGCCACACGAGCGGTGAAACGGAAATTGCTTAGATGTGTGCCAGTAAGTACGTGCACGCTTCAAGGCCTTTGGAGATGTAATTTTCTCCTGTACAAGCCAGCAAATGAACTTTGCACACTAAATTAAAAACTCTTATTATCCTGTGAGGTCACGCCCTGAATTTGGGAGGACAATTCCCAGCTGCTGATGTGACAGCCTCAGATTTTTTTTTTTTCTTTTTGCCTCAGAGATTTTTGAAAACGATTTCTTTGTTGTGCACTGACTCGGGGACCCAGACTGTAAAAGCCTCTCCAGCTGGGCCCTTTCCCTCCCCCTAAGCGTGGAGGCCCGACCTCCATTTACTGTCACGTGTCCTTAGGGATAAGACAGGACTGATTGCCTCTCAGTATTAAACAGGTCGCCTTGACTTGGCTGAGGAGGAGGAAGTACCCAGGTAGTAAACCCGGTCTTTCATTACAGATAATGAATAATGAGCGTTATTCAGTGTGAAAATGACTGCGATTCTTCACCTGTCAGATGAAAAGGGCACAGAAAAGAGGGGTTTAAAAATAGCGCCTGTGCTCAGTGTGTGGTGGCACAGCTGGCAGCCTGAGAGCATTGTCTGCCGGGAGGGTGGGGAGCCAGCCAGCCTCAGAGAAGTTCAGGAGCTGCCTGCTCGTGAGCATCCTGGGTTAGGATTGAAGGACGAGGCGGGGTTTCTCCTGTGACCATGACCTTGGGACAAGGTCTTGCTGCCTGACTTCTTTGGAACCTCAGCTTGCAGCCCATCTTCATTCACTCATGCTCTGAAGAAAGACACAGAGAGGGCTTCCCCACACAGAATCGTGGGAGTCTCTGGTTTTCAGCTTCCCAGAGCTCATTCGGAGACCATCTGTAATGTGAAGGGGCTAGAGCAGCCGTGGGCAAACTACGGCCCGCGGGCTGGATCCGGCCCATTTGAAATGAATAAAACTAAAAAAAAAAAGACCATACCCTTTTATGTAATGATGTTTACTTTGAATTTATATTAGTTCACACAAACACTCCATCCATGCTTTTGTTCCGGCCCTCCGGTCCAGTTTAAGAACCCATTGTGGCCCTCGAGTCAAAAAGTTTGCCCACCCCTGGGCTAGAGGAAGCAGCTGGAGGCAGCCTCATGAAAGAGCACAGGCTTTGGAGTCAGACGACCAGAACTGACCACTGTACCGATTACTCCCTGCACAGCCCTGGTGGGACCCTGGCTCTGGAGCCTCATCTCTCTGTGTCTTCTGCTTCCCTAATAGGCTTAAATGAGATGGTTCACACAAGCCACCTGTGTGAGGAGCTTGCTGAGTACTTCTTCCCCTTCTAGTTTCGCCTCTGGCTGCAGCTCTCCACCTCGGCCCATGCCCTTCCAGCCCATCTCTCTGCATGAGGGCTCTGTGTTTATGTCCATCTTCACTGTCTCTTTCCTTAGGCAAAGCCAGCGCACGAGGGCAGTGGATGTTTCTCTTATTCGCCACTGTTACTCAGTGACCAGAATGGTACCCAGGGCCTAGTAATTACTCACTATTTATTGAGTAATCTGATCCTTCCTAATAACTATTGGTTTTGTGAAAACAAGGTACAAATTTTAAAAAATGCAAAGTGGATTCAATCAATGCTTAGGTTACTGGTTGGCAGCTAAAATGATATAATCAAAATGTCTACTTCTGTAGCATTTCATAGTTACGCCCTTTCACTAACGATCCTGCTCTCCACCCTGATTGACACCTGCCCACCCAACAGCTGCAAACTTCAAGGGGCCTAGCCTTTCTCACAGGCCAATTTCCCTCCTTTGCAACTGACCTTGAGCTGCACAGGGAGAAAGCCAGACCCCAAACTGCTGACCCTGAGACCTTCTGAGAGGTCTTCCCTTTCTTCCCCGATTCTGCTTTCACAGTGGAAAAGGGTAATCATTCTGAGTCACACAAATCACGATATGGACAACATACCCACTTGTTGTGAAAGATTAGAGCAGCGGTCCTCAACCTGTGGGTCGTGACCCCTCTGGCGGTCGAACGACCCTTTCACAGGGGTCGCCTAAGCCCATCCTGCATATCAGATATTTACATTACGATTCATAACAGTAGCAACATTACAATTATGAAGTAGCAACGAAAATAATTTTATGGTTGGGTCACAACATGAGGAACTGTATTTAAAGGGCCAGAAGGCTGAGAACCACTGGATTAGAGCTTTTAACAATTCTGGAGAGGGTGTTTGTGGCTAGATCCCAAATGCTCAGCTAGGAGTGAGACCCTGAGCAGAACCAAGAATGTTTTTCAAAGAGACCCCGACCCTGGTCCCTGAGAGCCTCTGCGTCCTTCTCCCTAAAGGCTGTGGGCCTGGGCCGCCAGCACGTCATGAATTGTTCACCTCAGAGCCTTCTCGCCAGCGTCTGAGGGGCCCAGTAGGTCGTAGGTGAGGCTACTCTCCAGTAGGAAGACACCAGGGCTACCTGGCTGAGGGATGGACGGACCAAAGCCCAGGTAAGAAGTTCCCAGTCTAAGAACTGCAACATGGTTTACTTCAGGGAGGGAAGAGTGAGGGGAGAAAAGGTCTGTGACTGTGATCTGGCATCGGCAAGTCCAAGACAAAAATCAACACCTCCTGATGGGGTGAGTAACTGTGACTTCTGCAAATTAAACTACATTTGCACCTCCCGTGTCTCAGTCCTGTGTCTCAGTCTTGACTTATTAAGGTGCAGGGAAGAACAGCTGACCTCTCCCTCTGCTGTGTGCCAGCCCCCCCGCTCCCACCCGGGGCTCACCCAAGTGCAGTTATGAAATGGACTCTTGCTCTTAACCTGCACTGAGGCTCCCACCTCACTCAGCAGCCTGCCCATTTGTGTCCAGGGACAGTGAGTTCTCAGAGAAAGCCATTTCCTCCTTGGAGCCACAAATATTGCCCTGTAACAGACTATGTTTGGAGAAAAAAGTAAAACAGCCACATTTCCACCTTCAGTATTATCCCACCAGGTGCCAACTGTTCTCTCTTGTCAACCACCGAGGAGAGCCAGGGCATGTCCATTGTAAACTGGCTGTCCGTGTAGGCACAGATGGGAACTAAAAACAAAAAGAAAAAAATCCAAAAAACAAAATCACCCAAACTGGTGGAGATGATTAAAAAGCGGAAGGTTTTCAAATAGTCTTTCTAAATTTCTTTTAAAAATTGAAGCACAATCCACTTGCTTCCTCCAGTGAAGCCTTTATTGCTTTCTCAATGTTGCAACCTGAATTTAGATGAAAGAGACATTGGCGATTGGCCCTCTGTGTCCTTCCTTGAGGAAACTGATGAGTGAGGGTGATAAATAGATGTATTATACAAATCTATCCGAGCAGGCATGCTGAGACATAATGTTAAAATGGCAATATTCTCCAAAATGAGCTACAGATTCAAAGTCCCACCTGGATTTTCTTGTAGAAATTGATGAACTGATTCTAAAATTCATATAGGACCATGAACAGCTGAAACAATTAAGAAGGAAAGAATGAAGTTGGAGGACTTATACTGTATATCCTGATTTCAAAACTTACTATAGCCGAAACCAGTTTGGCTCAGTGGATAGAGCATTGGCCTGCGGACTGAAAGGTCCCAGGTTCGATTCCGGTCAAGGGCATGTACCTTGGTTGCCGGCACATTCCCAGTGGGAGATGTGCAGGAGGCAGCTGATCGATGTTTCTCTCTCATCGATGTTTCTAACTCTCTATCTCTCTCCCTTCCTCTCTGTAAAAAATCAATAAAATATATTTTTAAAAAAACTTACTATAAAGCTGTAGTCATCAATATAGTGTTGTATTGGCATAAGAATAGACATATTAATGGAGTAGAGTTAAGAGTCCAGAAATAAGCTCTTACATTTATGGCCTATTTATTTTCAACAAAGATGTCAGGACAATTTATTGGGAGAACGAATAGTCTTTTCCACAAATAATGCTGGAACAAATGGATATGCTCATGAAGTTGGACCCTTATCTCACACCATACATAAAAAATATCTCAAAACAGATTATAGACTTAAATGTAAGAGCTAAAACTATAAAGCATTTAGAAGATAGCACAAGACTAAGTCTTAATGACCCTGAGCTAGGCAATGGTTTCTTAAATATGACACCAAAAGTACAAGCAATATAAAAAAGGTAGATAAATTGAAATTCATCAAAATTAAAAACATTTACACTTCAAACTATACCATCATAAAGTAAGACTAGGAGAAAATATTTGCAAGTCACCTATCTATTAAGGGACTTGTATCTAAAATATGTAAAATAATGTTTATTACTCACTAATAAGAAGATTAATTTGTGTCTTTAAATCATATGCAACTTTAAAAATAGGCAGAGGATACAGGAATGATTTTCAGGGCCTGGTGGGAGAGGGGAATAGGAGTGACAGCTTAGTGGGTATGAGACTTCATTTGGGGAGTTATATTAGTGCAAATATACTAAATGCCAATGACTCATAAACTTTAAAGTGGTGTAGTTATGGAATGTGAATTATATATCAATAGAAAAGAAAAATAAATTATGCAAGAATTGAAAATATAAAAGCTTCTCTACCTCTTCCCTCTCTCACATCGCTGGACTTCCTACCTCATTTCTGATACTTCCACGCTCCTTGACTCTATCAGATCTCTCCCAGAAAACACTCCTGGCTTGAACTGCATACCCAGAACTGGAATAGCAATCACATCCCAAAACCATTAATATGGAATAAGAATATTTTGAGTAGATAAAAAAGCTCTGGTATGTTTACACAATGGAATACTACTCAACTGTAAAAAAGAAGTAAATCTTACCTTTTGGGAAAGCATGGATAGACCCGGAGTGTATTATATGAAGTGAAATAAGCCAGTCAGAGAAAGACAAATACCATATGACTTCACTTATATGTGGAATCTGATGAACAAAATAAACTAACAAAGTGGAGAGAATAGACTGACAGTTGTCAGAAGGGAGGGGAGTGGGGGCTGGGTGAGAAGGGCGAAGGGATTAAGCAAAGGAAAAAAGAAAGACTCATGGACACAGGCCACAGCATGGTGATTGCCAGAGGGGAGGGTGTGGTGGAGGGGAGGTAGAAGAGGGTAAAGGGGAGATAAATAGTGATGGAAGGAGACTTGACTTGGGTGGTGAACACACAATACAATATACAGATGACATATTGTAGAATTGTATACCTGAAACCTATATAATTTTATAAACCAATGTCACCCAATAAATTCAATTTAAAAAAGGATCAACGCTTCTAAATTACAGTATTTTCTGTGTATTCTAAGATTTAGCAAATAAATAAGTAAACTGAAAAAGAAAAAAAGAGAACATCTTCAAAGACTAATACGTATTTTGAAAAGACACCTTGGAGGATATCTTTATTGGAAAAAAAGAATTATACCAGCAGAGGCTCTAATGACAACCTTTAACAATCTTAGCTCATTGGAGCACATGGCAGAGAGGTTATGAGTTGCTGAAAGAAAGGATAATTAAGCGTCTAGATGACATTAAAGTCTGGATGAGTTTCAGTTTTAAACTACCACAAGTCCAAGACCTGGTCAGGTAGCTCAGTTGGTTAAAGCATTGTCCCAATACTCCAAGGTTGCAGAACTGAAAATATAAAAGCTTCTCTACCTCTTCCCTCTCTCACATCGCTGGACTTCCTACCTCATTTCTGATACTTCACGCTCCTTGACTCTATCAGATTTCAGATCTCTCCAAGAAACACTCTTGAACTGCACTCTTGAAATGGCTTGAACTGCATTCCCAGAACTGGAATGGGCACATACAAGAATCAACAATGAATGCATAAATAAATGGAACAACAACAAAAAAAATAGGCAGAGGGTGTAAACAGACATTTCTCCAAAGACTGTATGTGAAGAAGGCCAATACACACATGAAAAGATGAATAACATTATTAATTATTAGGGAAACTAATCAAAACCACAGTGAGATACCACTTCACACCCACTAGGATGACTAGAATTAAAAAGAGACAATAACAAGGATGTGAAGAGATTGGAATTATCTTTCTGTGTAGTCTTTATCTGCTTTTGGAATTAGAATAATGCTGGCCATGTAAAATGAGCTTGGGCGTCTTCCCTCCTCTTGAATATTTTAAAAAACTTTGAGAAGAACAGGTGTTAATTCTTCTTTGAATGTTTGGTAAAATTCCACCTGTGAAGCCATCTGGTCCAGGACTTTTGTTTGTTGGGACTTGTTTGTTTGTTTAATTACTGCTTCAATTTCACTAGTTATACTCTGTCTGCCCAGATTCTCTGATTCTTCCTGATTTAGTTTTGGAAGATTGTATGTTTCTAGGAATTTATCCATTTCTTCCAGGTTGCCCTTTTTGTTGGCATACAGTTGTTTATAATATTTTCTTACAATCTTTTGTATTTCTTTGGTGTCAGTTGTTACTTCTCCACTTTCATTTCTGATTTTACTTATTTGAGTCCTCTCTCTTTTTTTTTCTTAATAAGTCTGGTTAAAGGTTTGTCAATCTTATTTATCTTTTCAAAGAACCAGCTCTTAATACCCCTGGTGAACAAAGAAGCTGAAATTCTCAACAAAATATTAGCAAATAACATCCAGCAATATATTAAAAAGATCATACATAATGACCAAGTGGAATTTATTCTGGAGATGCAAGGTTGGTACAAAATCCTCAAATGAATAAATGCAATACAGCACATAAACAAAATGAAGAACAAAATCCACACGATCATGTAAATAGATACAGAAAAAGCATTTGATAAAATCAACTTATGATAAAAACTCTCAGCATTGTGGGAACAGAGGAATCATAACTCAACATAATAGAGGGCATATATGACAAACCAACAGCCAACATCACATTCAATGGGAAAAAGCTACAAGTATTTCTCTTAAGATCAGAAACAAGACAGAGATGTCCACTTTCACCATTCTTATTCAGCTAATTCTGGAAGTCCTAGTCACAGAAATCAGACAAGAAGAAATAAAAGGCATCCAAAGTGGTAAGGAAGAACTAAAGCTGTCATTATTTGCAGATGACATGATACTGTACATAGAGTACCCTAAAGATTCTATAAAAATCTACTAGAACTGATAAATGAATTCAGTAAAGTGGCAGGATACAAAATAAACATTCTGAAATTGGTTGCATTTTTATACACCAATGATGAATTATCAGAAAGGGAAAATAAGAAAACAATCCCATTCACAGTTATTTCAAATATAATAAAATACTTAGGAATAAATTTAACCAAGGATGCAAAGACCTGTTCTTGGAAAATTATAAGACACTGAAGAAAGAAATTGAGGAAGAAACAAAGAAGTGGAAGCATATACTGTGTTCATGGGTAGGAAGAATTCACATCATTAAAAAGTCCATATTACTGAAAGCAACACAATTTCTATCAAGATACCAACAGTGTAGAACAAATATTCCAAAATTTTATATGGAAGTATAATTGACCCCAAATAGCCTCAGCAATCTCGAGAAACAAGAACAAAGTTAGAGGAATCATGCTACCTGATATCATACTATACTACAAAGCCATAGTAATTAAAACAGCATGATACTGGCATAAAAACAGAAATGAACCTATACCTTTATAGTCAATTAATATTTGACAAAGTTGGCAAAAACATACAATGGGGTAAAGATAGTCTATTCAATAGGTGGTATTGGGAAAATTGAACAAAAATACATGCAAAAAAGAAAAAAGAAACTAGACCACCTTCTTACAACACACATAAGAATAAACTCAAAGTGGATTAAAGACTTGAATGTTAGACTTGAAACCATAAAAATCCTAGAAGAAAACATAGAAAGTGAAATCTTGGACACTTCTTATAGCAATATTTTTTCTGGTATATCTCCTGAGGCAAGGGAAACAAAAGGTAAAATAAACAAATTGAATTACATTAGACTGAAGAGTTTTTGTACAGCAAAAAAAAAAAAAATCAACAAAATGAAAAGAAAACCTACTGAATGCGAGAACATATTCGCTGATACATCTAATAATAGATTAATGTCCAAAATTTATAAAGAACTTATAAAACTCAACACCAAAAAACAAACAATCCAATTTAAAAAATAGGCAAAGGATCTGAATAGACACTTCTCTAATGAGGACATACAGATGGTCAATAGATATATGAGAAGATGTTCAATGTCACTAATCATCAGAGAAATGAAAATTAAAACCATAATGAGATATCACATCACACCTGTCAGAATGGCTATCACTAATAAACCAATAAATAACAAGTGTTGGTGAGGATGTGGAGAAAAGGGAACCCTCATGCACTGTTGGTGGGAATGCAGACTGGTGCAGCCACTGTGGAAAACAGTATGGAGTTTCCTCAATAAATTAAAAATGGAACTACCTTATAATCCAGTGATCCCACTTCTAGGAATTTATTGGAAGAAACATGAAAAACTAATTTGAAAGAATATATGCACCCCTATGTTCATTGCAGCTTTATTCATAATAGCCAAGATTTGGAAGCAACCCAAGTACCCATTAGTTGATGAATGGATAACAAAGCTGTGATGTATTTACACAATTAAATACTACTTGGCCCTAAACAAGGAAGGAAATCTTACCCTTTGTGACAACAAGGATGCACCTGGAGAGCATTATGCTAAATGAAATAAGTCAGTCAGAGAAAGACAAGTACCATATAATTTCACTCATATGTGGAATCTGATGAACAAAATTAATTAAAAAGCAAAATAGAGACAGACTTATAGGTAAAGAGCAGGCTGACAACTGTTGAGGGACAGGGGTAGGGAGGCTGGGTGGGAGGGTGGACAAATTGAGCAAAAAAGAAAAGAAAAAAAGAGAGAGAAAACTCATGGACATGGACAATAGTGTGGTGATTGTAGGGGGTAGGGGGTAAGGGGAAGTGGAGGAGGGTATACAGGGGATAAATGGTGATGGACAGAGACTTGACTTGGGGTGGTGAACACACAATACAGTGTACAGATGATGTATGTGTTATGGAATTGTGCACCTAAAACCTGTATAATTTTAATTTTGTTTATCATTGTCACCTCAATAAATTCAATAAAAGAAAAAAGAAAAAGAGGAGATTGAAATTATCGTAAGTTGCTGGTGGCAATGCATAATGGTACAGGCACTGTGGAAAACAGCAGCTCCTCAAAAAGGTAAATATCCTCACCCTGTGATGTCATTATGAGAGCTTCTCATCTGTTCATCTATTGAATTATTTTTAAATTATACTTTAGTAAGGATAGAGCCTACATCCATTTATTATGCATTTTCAAAAACCATCTTTAAACATGTCATTTCAGTGTATTGTTCATAATCTAAAAGTAATCAACGGTGGACAGATTGAGGAAGTGATTTTCTAGCATTCCATTAATTAATTAGGCTCAAATCACGTGACAAAAATTGACAAAGATTGACTCTTAACAAAGATTGAACTTTCTTATGCATCATCTTTTAAGAGGCTAAAAAAATACATCTTGAGTTTTAAATATTTATATTAAATACCTGATTTCCTGTTTAAGTTGAAAATTGTTTCTTATTTTACCCAACGTGGAGGTTCTTTCTCAGTGGCTTTCCTCATTGTTGCTGCCATTTCACTTATCTGGTCAACATGGGCTTGTGGTGCCTTAGAATGCTGCGTATTAAACTTCTCTGTTATACCCAGGTCACCCTTTAGGGTAGCCATTAGCAACCTACACATGTGCTCTCAGTACTTGCTTATGATAAGCCTCAGAGCTAGTGATGACTCTCCAGATGTGTGAAGTGTTCTGTGCTCTGGCTGCAATTCTCTGTCTGATTTCTGGCTGTGCGCTGGCTAATATCTTGGGTATTCATTTGATTCTTTCATTTCTTCTTTATACTGCTTCATTGCTTCCATTCCTGTTGGGAGTTATGGTTTGCTTCATTTCTTCTTTATACTGCTTCATTGCTTCCATTCCTTTTGGGAGCTATGGTTTGCTTATAAAGATACTAGAGGCTTGGTGCACAGATTTGTGCACATTGAAAGGAAATTAATTAGAATAAATATTTTAGAGGCTGGAGAGGGACTGAGGGAGGGCTCCAGGGTGTGTCCAACCTGTCTCACCCAGTCTGGATATGCTGGACCCCAGCAGCAAGCTAACCTACCAGTTGGAGCGTCTGCCCCCTGGTGGTCAGTGTGCATCATAGTGACTGGTTGAACGGTTGAATGAACGGTTGGACACTTAGCATATTCGGCTTTTATTATATAGGATTTTGCTGCTTAGTCATGGTCCTTTGATCTTTCAACAAGAGTCTTCTACAACTCACTTTCTAGTCTCCATCCTTTGCAGCTGAAATGGTTGGTTGGAGGCTAGCATTATCTCCTTAACCCCGATGGGTCAGGGACAGGAAGCATGAATCCTTTTTGTGAAGGAAAAGGAACGTGCCATTTCCCAGGCTTTCACTGGGGTTGGCTACCCAGCCTCCTCACCTGAATCCTATCACCGTGTTTTCTTTCCTTTCCCTTTAGCTCAACATACTTGTGCTCAGGACCATGCATGATATGTGCTCTCTCCCGATACTTAGGGTTAAATGGCTAAGCAAACAAAAAGGAAATAAAATGTTAATCTCTACTATATATAGCACATTGGGAGTATGATCCTTCCCTGAGGTAGATCTGTCACTGCTTTTACTCTAGCATAGACCTGCTTTGCTATTGCACAGAGTATAATGTAGACACATGCCCACCATTCTAGTCAGCTGGCGTACCTTGGCTGTGATGAGGGAGTAATACCAGAGAACCTCAAATTATGCAATGTCCCTCAGGCAGAACTTTTTCTGAGCAACCCTCCATCTTTGGGAGTTTCCCTCTCAGGCAACGAGGGCCAAGGTGAAGATGAGCCCAGATGCTGGCTGCCTCATGCTCCCCAATCTCAGATGGAGGCTCTGGAAGGCTTTCAGCATTCCTGACAGCGCTTCAAATATGGGGTTGCCTTGAGCTGTGGAGTATAAAATACTTCTTGACAGGCTTAAGCTTTGTATCTGTCAGTTTTGTAATGTGTGAGGACATACCTAATGGGATATGCTCTGTGCTCGCTCTAGACACTTACACTACAGCCCTAGGAGTTATTTCCTCATCCGGCTTCCATTGTATTGGAAATGCTGTCACAGTAGAGGCTGATAGGGTAGATTAGAGGGCTCTTAAGTAAACCAAATACATTAAGCCTTTATCCCAAGTCTGTAACTTAGCATTTCTCAACGTGGGGTTACAGATCATTTTTGCCTTTACCTGGGCAGTTTGTTAGTGTTAGGCACACCTTCTCTAGGCCCCAACCCAGTCTCACTGCCTTCAAATCTTTAGGCACAGAGGTGGGGTGTGTGCATTACAAATACACTTATTTTGCACAACATTTAAGACCAGTTAGTAAGTGCTGGGCCAAAGTCTGATTCCACAATTCTAACCCGTGGGGAATTAGTTCAACTGTCCCCTAGTTTCGAAGGATATGTGACAATGAAAGAATGACTGATGAATGCAATCTCATCATATTAATAAGTAAATTAGGTGATTGTTCAATTTTTCCACCACAGGGCTACTTTAAGATATCTGTGGGCCATGTTACTGAGATTTAGTTTATAAAATCTGATTCATGTTTGAAAAACTTACAGATGGCATCATTTAAGGCATCCTTTCCTCGCACAGCCACCATCTACTTTCTCTTCCTTTCTCACCCCCCGCCACACTCTGTGAACTCTGGAATGACCTTTCCCCTCTAAGCCAGCAGTTCTCAACCTTGGCTGCCTATCAGCACCACTAGGAAGCTTTTAAAATACCAACACCCAGGTCACAACCCAGATAATTATCTGAATTTCTGGGGGTGAGACCCAAGTACCAATATTTTTAAAGCTGCTCAGGCAATTCCGATGTGCAACCAAAGTTGAAGCCACTGTTCTGAGGAAACACCTCATTTCTAAGAGCTCCAGACTATTCCCATTTGGAGCAGTGGTTCTGCCACCATGTTCTTCCCCACCTTTTGGAATACACTGTCCCAGGACTCCATTCATCGCCTGGGTTCCATCACCCTGAGGAAACACCAGCATGGCTGCACTGCAGCTTTGCAGACCCTCCCCCTCCACCCCCAACCAGTAAAGTTGTACCATTTGGCTCTTTGCTGGATCAGCCGGTTCTGTTCCCCTGCCCCCATAGTCAAGCTGCTGGTTGCTGCCTGGGGTTGCTTTACCTCGATCACTCCGCCCTGAGTTGATCAGACACAACCAAGCCACACAGCTCACCCCCTGAGCATTACACTTTAAAGTCCATCACAATAGAAACAAGTCCTCATGTTCATTAGCCACTCCAGTCAGTTAACTGATGGAAAAGGGTTAGATGAGTTGGTTACTAATTAAGAAGCCTGTATGTATTCCACCTAGATCCTCTGAAATATGCTAATTCTCAGAGGCCCAGAGAGACAAGGGAACAGTCTTAGCTTCCTGGGGAGGTGAAGCTGGCAAGAGCCCAAATGAAGATCAGGGACTGTTTCTTGGGAAAGAAACAGTGCCAAGAAAATTCATTCATTCAGGAAACATTTATACTGAGTACCTACTGCATAAAGCCCAGAGGACTAAAAACAGATGAAATGCCTGTGCTTGGAGCTTCCCTTTGGGTAAGGGAGGCAGTCAGTGAAGCAGTCAGATGCAAATGGGATGTGCTGGTGGAAGAACTTACTGTAGTGGGATTTGATAGAGAGACTGGGGAAGGGTGATAGATAAATACAGCTAACGAGGTGGAGGGCTGTAGCAGCAGGTGGGTTAGAGTGTTCTAGGCAGAGGGGACAGCTGTGCAAAGACTGTCCGGGAGGAGGTTAGCAGGTTGAGGTCTAGGACTAAAAGGCAACCAGCATCCCTGAGAGAACACACCAGGAGGAAGCATCCCTGAGGGGAGGCCCCCATGGTAAGACCAGGCAGAGACTCATAACCATGTTCCCAGAACAACGGGAAGACACACGTGCTCCCTGAAGATTTGCACTTTGTTCATTTGTTTATTTTAAAATTTATTTTAAAATTATAGTTGACTAGAGGCCCGATGCACAAAATTTGTGCATGGAGGGGGGCAGTTCCCTCAGCTTAGCCTGCACCCTCTCCAATTGGGGACCCCTTGGGGGATGTCCGACTGCCGGTTTAGGCCCGATCCCACAGGGACATCCCTCTTGCAATCTGGGACCTCTGGCTCCTAGGCAGCCATTGGTTCTTCACAGCACCCACATTTGGTTCTGATTGGTCGGTGTCTATGTCAGTCAGCATCAGAAGCTCTGCCTCCTAGGCAGCCATTGGTTCTTCACAGCACCCACATTTGGTTCTGATTGGTCGGTGTCTATGTCAGTCAGCATCAGAAGCTCTGCCTCCTAGGCAGCCATTGGTTCTTCACAGCACCCACATTTGGTTCTGATTGGTCGGTTCCTATGCCAGTCAGCATCTCCAGGCCTATCTCCAGGCCTGATCAGAGAGGCAGGGCTGAACAGCAGCCCAAGGAGGCCAGGAGAGAAAGAAAGGCCCAGCTGCTGGCGAAGCCCGGAAAGAAACAGGGAGAGAAAGAGAGAGGCAAGTACTGATCAACAGCTGCCACTGAGACTGCGGATCAGACCCTGCCTCTCTCTCTGGGTCTCAGCCCCCTGGGCAGTCAGTGCTGGATCACCAGGCTGCAGCAGGCAACCCAGCGCTGACTGAAGGACTTCTGGGTTGGTCAGGCTTTGGTTGGGATTGGTCATTACTACCCTGGGCTTTTATATATTAGGATATGCAACATTCTATTAGTTTCAGGTGTGCAACATAGTGATTAATCATTTACATACCTTACTAGAGGCCCTATGCACGAAATTCATGCAAGAGTAGGTCTTTCTTCCCCCAGCTGCCAGCACTGGCTTCCCTCTGGCACCCAGGACTTGGGCTTCATTCCGGCTGCTGGGAGGCACCCAGACCCGGGCTTCCTTCTGGCCCCGGCTTTGTCCAGAAAGACGTCTGGAATGACATTCGGTCTAGTTAGCATATTACCCTTTTATTATTATAGGTGAAGTGAGCACCACCATAAATCTAGTAACCATCTGGCACTGCACATAGTTATTACAATATTATTGACGATATTCCTTGTGCTATACATTACATCCTTGTGACTTATTTTATAACTGGGTATTTGTACCCCTTAATCCCCTTCCCCTTTTCTGCCCATCCCACTTCCCTTATGGTGACCATAAGTTTGTTCTCTATCAGCAGACCTACACTTGGAATGATGCCTGAGGCAAATGATGGGAGGGATTCAGAATCGGGAGGGTAGACCAGTTGGCTGCCATTCTTAGTGATGGTGGCAGCAGTCTTGGCAGAAAAGGCTTTGGTTGTTCAATAATCCTCATAGCCTGGACTAGGGTGGTGCAGTGGAGATGAGTAGAAGAGAGAGGATTCCAGAAATGTTTAGGAGATGAAGTCAGTGAGGGTTTTCCCTCCCTTCATACCTTCCTCCTGGGCCTCAGCATAGAGAAATCCTCTTCCAAAGGCAGACGCGTATTGAATTCCAACCATATGAGTAGGGAGTCCTGTGTGATACACCCAAAGGGCTAGCAAGTGATACATTTTTAGTATGAAGACATGTGAGAGTTATACGAGGAGTCACTCTCGGAGGTATACAAGATGTGCTTGTCCTATACAAGCTTACTACTGAGGCCAGACCAGTGAGGACTAGCTTTGTTCCTTCTTCCACTGGGATGGTCCTAAACCTCCCAAACTCTGTCTATGGAAATCAAAGAAATGAGTGAGCAAAACTGGCTGAGGCCAGAAGCAGCAGCAGGACCCTGGAGTGACTGTGACCTGGGGACTCACGTAGGAGGAGAGTGAACTAGCCAGGCAGTCATAGGGGAGGGAACACTACCAGGGTCATGAGGAGGTGAAGAGGAGCCACAGGGGAGTGGGTTCTGCATGGCTTACACACTAAACAAGTATATGTACTGAGTGAGAGAGCCCAGGACCTGCATGACCCTGATCTTGAAAGCTAAACTCCTCAGTGTCTGCAGGTGAGCAAAGCCAGACGGCAGAGCTGGATGCTAGGGTGAGGTCCAGGCCAATTTGGGGGTCCCTCAGTACTTTCCTTACTTAACTTTGTAGCAGGAGCAAAGATGCCACGTTTCAGCTGATGAAAAGACAAACGTGACAGAAATTCATCTGGGTCATTTCAGTCTGTTAATCAGCTGGTCTAGGCAGGTGCTACATAAAGACAAGTATTGCCTAACTCAGTGATTCCCAAAGTGGGCACTACCGCCCCCTGGTGGGCGCTGCAGCGATCCAGGGGGGCGGTGATGGCCACAGGTGCATTTGGGGGCGATGAGTAACTGCTATTAAAATTTTAAAAAAATTAATTTCCAGGGGCTGAGTAATATTTTTTCTGGAAAGGGGGCGGTAGGCCAAATAAGTTTGGGAACCACTGGCCTAACTGTACAACTTATTTTCAATGACATTTGTATTATAGCATTCTGAGAGAGGTAGACAGAGAAATGAAATTAAATTCAAAAGTGGTAACCTGTTTAAAGCTGTTTAGTCTCAGAGGCCAAGGATGTCTGGTCTTCTGGTTCCTTCTTGGAAGAAACATCAGATTTGTTTGGGTGTGAAGCATCTGTGGAATTAGATCCATTTACCCAGCAGAACACTCTGAGACAGAGTGCAGGTAGGATGTGGGACAGGTAGGATGCCCATGCTGGGGACAGGTTTCTTCCTGGGACAGCACAGTTAAAATATCAGGTCAGCTGAGTTGTGACAAAGCACCAAGGTTTTATTTTCATACTAGAGGCCTGGTGCACGAAATTCATGCACTTGGGGGGGATGGTCCCTCAGCCCGGCCTACGCCCTCTCGCAGTTCAGGAGCCCTTGGGGGATGTTCAACTGATGGCTTAGGCCCATGGGGAGTGGGCCTAAGCCGGTAGTCAGACATCCTTAGCACTGCTGCAACTGCGCTCACCAGCTGTGAGCCTGGCTTCTGGATGAGCAGCACTCCCCCTGTGGGACCGCACTGACCATCAGGAGGCAGCTCCTGCATTGAGTGGGATTGGGCCAAAACTAGCTCTCCGACATCCCCCAAGGGGTCCTGGATTGCGAGAGGGTGCAGGCCAGGCTGAGGGATCCCACCGGTGCATGATCAGGGCCGAAGAGGGACAGGGGAAGTTGGCAAGCCAGGATGGACTGCGGAAGGGCTCTAGGGTGTGTTCAGCCCATCTCGCTCAGTCCTGATTGGCCAGACCCCAGCAGCAAGCTAACCCACCCGTCAGAGTGTCTGCCCCCTGGTGGTCAGTGTGCATCATAGTGACTGGTAGCAGTTCCTCTTAAGCTCATCACAAAGGAAAGGGGGACCCACGGCCATTACCTAAATGGCCTTGCCTACCATTTTGGGTTGAGGACCTAGAAACTGTGGTGCTCCTGTTTCAACTGTGAAACAATTTGCTTCTAAGCTGTTTGTGTAATAGGAAGAATGTGTGTGGGTGTGTTTTTACCATATTAAACTGGTGTATTTTTTTTTATGCCACACAGATTGATTGTTTTTCTGTAGCTCTTCACCTATTGCATCATTGAGATGTATTGGCAGTGGGGGAGAGGAAGGTGGATACCATCTTGAAGAAAGAAATCATTATGTATGTTGAGTCTCCAAATAGTGATTCTTCAGTCCATAAAGAAGCAGTAGCCTTGCCCTAACCAGTGTGGCTTAGGTGGTTGGGAGAGGTGACAATAACCCTGGCAGCAAGCGAGAGGAGCCGGTGTCTGCCCCAGAGAGAGGTTGCTTCAGCCAAACTATTTCCTGAATGACAAGGACAGAACATTTATATGAGATGGTAACAAAGATAATAATTTGGGGGGCATGGTGCCTAGATTGAGGATGGGGTTAGAAATGGGTAAATGGAGCCACACTCCCTCTGCCTTGCTCTCCAAGCTCTGCTTCAACCTGAGTTGAAATTCCTGTGATGCACAGAGGCCAAGAGGAAGCAGAGGTCATTGGATTTTACCAGACTGTGGGCTGTGAGGACCTGAGACATGCAAGCTCGGGCAGGTGGCCCACAGGAGAGATAGATAGAGCCAGGTGATAATACCTGGGGCCAGCCTGAGGAGGCAGAGGAGGGAGCCCTCTCCTGCCTTCACCACAGACTGGCTTTCACCCTGTGCACTCCTGCATCTGTCATCGTGGTCTGTCACACTGACACAAGCCTTAGCAGTGTGAGGGCCACAGCCCCATAGCGATGCAGTGCCCAAAGGGAGCCACACCTTTTCTTTTTGAGATCCCCCTGGAGGGTGATAGGGCTGGTATCTCTTGGTCGATAGTTGGAAAAAGATGTGGCTTGGGTCTCTGAGAAGGACTGGGTAAAAGGAACTAGACAATAAACACCTCAATAGACACCCCAGAAAAGTAGAGAGAGAGCCCAACAGCACCAGGCTGATTGTCCCAGTGGTACCCCAGTAGGGGAGCATTAGATAAAGGAGCCTCAGACAGGACCCCACACAGATTATACCAATAATGAGAGGGACCTGCTAAGTCCCATGCTTTCCAGAAAGAGGGGAGAGAAGTAGGGGTCTGAAGAAGAGGCTTCGAGTTGTGCAAAGAAGGCTGTGGGTGTGGAGCCCCAGGCTGGACTGCAGCTCTGAACGCCAGTCCCTCCTCTCAAAGACCGAGTGGGCTCAGCCCCTCCTCAGCAGGCCAGAGGTCCAGGAACCAGGCAGTCAGGACTCAGAGCTGGGACTGATTGGTTGTTGAAATGGAAGAGATGGTTCTGAACCAGAAAAGACTGAGAGTGTTCAAGGGCAAGTTGAATGTCTCTCACTCCTGCCCCACTCTCCATAGAATTGTGGATGAGCCCAGTGTCCATCCTGATCACGTTAACGACAAAAGCTAACAGTCTCTGCACGCTGACCACTGACCTGGGCCCCCGCTGGAGGCCAGCCCCCTAAGCAGCTCTGCTTCACCACATGCCTTCCCTTCCTCCACTTGGGAGCCCCACCTGGAGCTCAGTCACCTTCCCAGGCTGGAAGGGGCAGGGGGCCACGGCCTGGAAACATGACGAGGGTTTGAAAAGGACCAGCCTTGAGGAGCACATGGGTGGGGCACAGGGGGAGGTTTAGGGGCCCCCTGTACCCCTTTACAGCTCTTTCTGTAAAGTGGGGAACTTTCTGGGCTTCATCTGGCTTATCTAAAAGCAAGAGTGGGTGGCTCCAAGCCTACCTCACCATGGAGCCTTTGAGACCTAACTTCCCCCAAAGCTGCTCCTCCCGGATCCCTGAGCCCTAGGCTAAGACGGTCCACCTGAGCTGTGTTCCCCCTGGTCCCAGCTCCTGTTCTAAACAGTCTCATGCATATATCTTGACTCCTTGAAGCACTTACTGTGGGCCCAGCAGGCTTGTTTTCGGTGCTCTGCAGGTAGGAAACTGAGGCCAGCTAACCAGGAAGTGACCAAGTCACTTCCACAGGCTGCAAAGCCAGGTCCTGTCTGGCTCTCGTGCCCACACAGCTTCCTCTATATATTGAAAGTCCTGTTCACAAGCCCCTAATGTCTCATCCCTTCTTCACAGGCACTGCCTGTCTTCATGGCTGGCCCTGTTTTCCATGGTGAGCTCCAGGCAGGAGGCGCTGTGGCTGGTGCGTTCTCACCATCCATTCCAGGCCTGGAATGGTGTCTGGCCAGAGCTGGACTCATAAATCTTTGTAGAACAGATGATGGGGTTCAGGGACTTTATTTTCTGAGATAGTGTCTAAGATCTAAAGTATTGTTGGAACAGAAGGGGACTGTGGAGAGTACCTCCCCCGCAGAGCTCTGCTCCCATCAGGGAAGGCAGAGTACTTGACGCTTCCACCTGAGATGCCAGTTTCTTCTGGCGTCTCAGTGCTCAAACCTGCTGAACACGAATTTCTTCCCATCATGGCTCATTCTAGGCAGAAGAATATGTTTCTGCCTTTTTGCCAAAATGATCTTTTAAATGCATTTCTAAGAAACCCTAGTTTCCAGCTCAGCTGACCTACTTCTGCCAACTTAGCACTTTATCTCAGGGCTCCTCAGGCAGAATAGACATGGTCTCCTTCCTTTCTTCTTGTTCTCTCTTCTTGCCCCACTTCTCCTTCCTCCCTCCCTCCCTCTCTCCTTCCCCCCTCCCTCCCTCC
>NW_005357285.1:236445-245315 GCF_000412655.1 Myotis brandtii | reverse complement strand
TAATATGCTAATGATATTCTAAGGCCACTCAACTCACTATGACAGGCACTGACCACCAGGGGGCAGAGGCTCCAACCAGTAGGTTAGCTTGCTGCTGGGATCCGGATTGAGGAGACGGGCCAGACATGCCCTGGAGCCCTCCCGCAGTCACTCCCCAGCTGGCTAGCCTTCCGTGTCCCTCCCTGCCCCGTGCACGGGTGGGTTCCCTCGGCCTGGCCTGCACCCTCCCATAATCTGGGACCTCTCAGGGGATGTTGGAGAGCCAGTTTCAGCCAATCCCGCAGGCCAGGCCGAGGTACCCCACTGGTGCACCCATTCATGCATGGGGTCTCTAGTACTTAAATAATTAAGCATACAGAAGGGCACAAACAATATGAAATGTAAATAAATCTGTCCTTATAATTCCATCTCTGGACTCATTCGTGGCAGGCTGAGTCTTTCTCTCTTTTTCTAAAGCTTTTATGGTGATTACTTATCACTGTTTCTTATTTTTCTGGGCAGATGGTTCATAGCCCGAGAAACAGTGTCTGTGGACAATCTGCTCAGAAAGATAGGGAATGTAGCCGTCTGTGCCTATTACCTTCTCTATTCATCCTTTCCTTCCCAAATGACTTTAAAAAATAGGCATAAACCCCAATTTCCTGATTCATTCACCTTAGATTGTATCTCTGTTTTCCCAGCCTTAAAGATTAAGTGCATAAATAAAAGTGTTATTGAATCTCTAGAGAAGGAAATAAAATTTTTAATCATCATGATCTTGCCTCTGAAAAAGGTTCGAGTTAGAATGGTTTCCTTCTATCCATGTCTAACTCAGTGACTATTGGTTACTTTTCCCATGTCATTCTCCTTCTTTAGTTCCTTTTTCTATTTTGCTGGTATGCACCCAGGAATAATTTTGTTTAAAGTTTGTAAAAATGCACACTTTTTTTCTGAGTTATTGCATACCCCTAAATGTCTTTCTTTTGCTCCTGTTTGTTTGACAATTTCTTCTTGTTTTTTACCTTTTTTTGGTAATTATTGAGACATAATTTGCATAAAACAGGATAAATTTTTATTTGTAACTACCACCCATATTAAGATACAGAACAATTCCATCACCTAGAAAGTTCCCTTCGGGGTCAGAGCTACTGCTTCAGCAACTCAGGCCACAACTGTGTTTCTGTCACCACAGATTAGTCTTGCCTGCTCTAGAAGGTCCTAAAATGGAATAATTCCATTTCTACTCCACATTCGCCTTCTTTCATTCAACATATTAACAATGAAATTATTCTTTGTTGTTGTATATGTCAATAGTTTGTGCTTTTAGAACTGCTGTGTAGTAAGGAGTTTATCCATTTTCTTGTTGCTAGACATTTGGGTTGTTTCCAAGTTGTGGCTATTACAAATGAGTCTGCTTTAAACAGTCTTGTAAATGGCTTTTTGTGACCATCTCTTGGACGTGTATAATCTGAGAGGTCCCAGATTGCGATACATCAATTTTTGAAAAGTGGTTGAACTATTCATAGTTCTTATGATTCACTTCATCAACGCTTGTTATTGTCAGTCCTGTAATTTTAGTCATCCTAGTGAGTATCTCATTGTGGGTTTAATTTGCTTTTCTCTGGTAAGTAATAATGTTGAATATCTATTCATATGTTTGGTGGCCACTCAGATATTCTCTGATTGATAATTTGACTGGAGATACAATTTCAGGTTAGAAATAACTTTCAGCACATGGAAGGAATTGCATTGTCATCATTGATGAGAAGACTGTGAACAATTTTATTCTTGTTTTTATGTAAGCCACTTCCTTTCACTCCTCTGGAAGTTTTCAAACAAACTCTCTATTGTTGCAGTCCTGTAGTTTTAGGTTAGGTTTTTGGTGTGGTTTTTTTTTTTTCCCCAATTAAAATCACTGGCTTCTCGGTGGTTCCTTTCAATGTGAAAATGCCTGTATTTCTTCAGCTAAAGAAATGTTCTCTCTTAGTTACTCTTTCCTCACCTCCACTTTCTCCAGTGGAGATGTCCATTAGACATAGGTTGGATTGCCTGGATTTATTGTTTTCCTTTATTTTTCATTTCAGGTTTTATCTTTTTTTTTAAAATATATATTTTATTGATTTTTCACAGAGAGGAAGGGAGAGGGATATAGAGTTAGAAACATCGATGAGAGAGAAACATCAATCAGCTGCCTCCTGCACACCCCACTGGGGATGTGCCCGCAACCAAGGTACATGCCCTTGACCAGAATCGAACCCGGGACCCTTCAGTCCGCAGGCCGACGCTCCATCCACTGAGCCAAACCGGTTAGGGCTCAGGTTTTATCTTTTTATCTTAAGTCCTGGGAGACTTCCTTGACTTTGTGTGTCATAATCACCAAGCCAAATGAACCTTTGTCTTCCAACGGACCCTTAGAGCAGTGGTTCTCAACCTTCCTAATGCCACAACCCATTAATACAGTTCCTCATGCTGTGGTGACCCCCAATTTCATTGTTACAAATTGAACATAATTAAAGCATAGTGATTAATCACAAAAACAATATGTAATTATATTTGTGTTTTCCGATGGTCTTAGGCGACCCCTGTGAAAGGGTCATTCGACCCCCAAAGGGGTCGCGACCCACAGGTTGAGAACTGCTGCCTTAGAGGATGAATCTATGGTTCCTTGTGGGCCAAATCATCATGGGATTGAAAAGGCTTATCACACTCCACATCCTCTTCATAGATGACAAAACAAACAACAAAGCCTAGAAAAGGGGTTAGCAGCTTAGTGAAGGTCATCCAATCATGAGTAGCAGAGTCAGGGCTAGATCACCCAATTAATTTTCCATTATATCATGCAGAATGACCCCAGTGGGGAGACAACTTTAACAGGGGTCCTTTATGGTCCCACTAGATACATCATCTAGTCATGACCTATTTTTCTCAGAGACCCTCTCCCAGCATCTGGGGCCTCTGCCATCTCTTTCCTCCCATGTCACCCTGGAGCATGAGTCTGTTCCATGTGTTCCAACACCTACATGGATTAATAGGCATGTTGGCTTATTCTTGGACACTTCTGCTTACATGTCTTCTCTTCCCAGTGAAGCTCCTTGAAGGTAGAGACTCTCAGATTCTTCTTCTGGTTCCTCCATAGCATAGCACTGGCTCACTAAGGGGGCACCTGTTATATTCAGGACTCTCTGAGCTCCTGCAGGTGGGAATATATCTTATTTATCTCTGTAATACCAACCAGCCCAGAGGAATGCCTGGGGCATAGCAGGCATCTCATGTATCTTTATTGCTAGAGACAATTTCCCATCAATCTGAACCAGAAAATCATACACATACTGTTTTTCTTCAATGGCTTTGGGAACAGGAAGATCCTTCTCTTATTATCTCTGAATCTTTAAGCAACTTACATAACGGTCCAACCCTCATATGCAGTAGGTCATTTCCTTGGGACCTGGGGTGAGGAGAGTGGTAGGGAGAGCTTTCCACTGTGTGTGGTTATTGCAAGCATAAAATGAGATCAAGAAATAGAAGGTCTGTCCATTGTCGGTCATAGCATAAAAAGCCCAGGGCCCTTTCCCTTTCCCCTTCCTCATCCATAGGCACCATTAGCCATCAGTCACCCTCCCCCTCAGCCCCTTAGACGTGGGTTATAAGAAAAGGCTTTGCCATCAATCAAATGAAAATGTCTTTAATGGTCAATCTACAGAGCTTTGCTGAAAGAAAGGTTGCTGAAATTTAAAACCTTTCATTTCCTTCTTAATGAACTACCTGGACTGGAGGGAGTGATAAATATAGCCTTTCTCATAGGTCTGAATCAACCAGCTACAGAAAGAATTTTAGAAACTCACTCTATTAAGCATTTACACAGGCTATGCTCAATAGTCATTCAGGTCTTTCCCTTTCCAATAAGCTGCAGCTTTTATTTCTGCAGAGCACAAGGCTTCAGGACCCGTCATTCTATTTGAAAAATGGAATCCAGTCTTTGCCCTGTTCAGGACCCCATGTTCACTCTCTGCCCCAGGAACTGGCACTGGTCAGTCCTCTGGCGAACTCGGTCACCCAACCCTGTGCTCTCCTTGCCGGGGACCCCAGGAGGATAAAAGGCAACCCAGAAATGCAGGCTGGGCTGCAAAACTACATTTTTATGTTTCTAACAAGAACAGGAACCCATTAGTTGCAGCTTCTGATGGAGGCTGGAAGGAGGTGTGAACAGGGGTGGAGATGGGGCCTTTTATTTATAATTCTCTTCAGTTAAAAGGCAGGTGGGAGTTTCTAAAATGACACATGAGATTCAACCAAGAAAGATTTTCTGAGCACCACCAGAAATCCCTGTCACCTCACCCTCACATCCTCTACAGTGAATGCTCCAAGCTTCCTCAGCTCCTCCTGCCCCACCCTGCTCCCACCCTCAGCGGAGGTCCTCACCTCCTGGTTCGTAGAAAAGACAGTGAGGAGTCTCAGAGCTTTTATCCCCAAGTGGAGCAGCTTTCTCCCCTTCCTCCTTCTTCCATGGGAGATGTGGCTTCTCTCCTAGGAAGACTAGTTTCCCCTCCTGCCTCTGGTTCTGGTCCTTTGCACTTTCTCAGGGACCTGGGGTCTTTGCTTATCCCCCTCCCCCCACCACTTCCCCTCCTTTACCTCCCACTGTATCTCAGTACCACAGAGTGTTGAACATGTGGAGTCACCTCACTCCCACCCCCTCCAGCCACCAGCCTAGCCCTTAGCCTGCCCTTCCCAGGAAGACTTCTAGAAGGAAATGCCCACAGGCCCTTCAGCCTGTGTGTGCTGCCCGGGGAATTCGCACTTTCTGAAAGTGGGCTTCCAACAGTCTCCTGCCTGGTTCTAAAAGGTGACTTTACAGACAGCTTGAGTGACAACCGAATGCATAGCCAATTGGCTTATAGCACTTAAACCGAATCAGTTAAGTCCTTTCACTACCTCAGATTATATTGCACTTGTACTATAGTTATTTATTTATTATCTGCCTGCCTGTCTTCCCTTCACGGTGAGCCTGAGCCCATAGGCGGGGATTGGTGTGGCCTTGCTGCAGGTGTAGCTCTGGGCCTGGAGCAGTGTCCAGCACCTGTGGGTTCATTCCCAATAAACATCTATTTTCATCTATAGGTCCCTCAGCCTGGCCTGCGGGGATTGGGCTGAAACCAGCTCTCTGACATCCCCCGAGGGGCCACGGATTGTGAGAAGGTGCAGGCCAGGCTGAGGGACCCCACCGGTGCATGAATCCGTGCACTGGGCCTCTAGTAAAAATCATAAAATCTCTGAACTCAGATATCAATGGCCCAATAATTGAGAGGCCACTTTCATTTCCCATGATCCAATCCAGGGCATATGAATGGTGGGGGGAACGTAGGACATTCAGGAGGAGATGCAGACCCCGACCCCAGACAAGGCTTCAGACGTACAGGAACACAAATGTCTGTAAGAGCCACAGGCTTGGAAAGATCACCCTGAGAGAGTAAGAAGTAAGAGACCAAAGAAAAACTTCATAGACATTGATACTTAAGAGGTAAACAGAAAAAAAGAAACCCAGGAAAGGCTTCCAAAAAGTGGGCAGAGTGGTGGCAGAAAACTAGAAGGGAGAGGCATCCCAGAAGCCACGGGAAGAAATCATTCCCAAGGGAGGAAGTGTGTCACAGGGCCAGCTAGTGACAGAAAGACAGTATCTAACAGATTTGGCAGAAGAAAAGATGGAAACCATTGAGAAATTTAAGGGGAGCAATAGGAGAGCGGCTGTAGTGTTGAGAAGAAAATTATTCAAGAACGATGGCAGCTGTGACATTAGTGCCCTTTGGAAACAGAACCATAGTTTCCGAGAGGTCAGTGGCACCTCTTTCCCAAGACAGGATTCTCCTACCACCACTTACAGGAGTGCATTTCTTAACGATTTCAATTGTCCAAAGAGAATGCTTCTGTGCAAGAGCCTGGGACCCTCATTCCATGCCTTGTGTGAGAAAAGGTTAGAGAGAACCAGGGCCTCCTTTAATATCTGGGACCTGCAGTTCTCCGGGAATGGGGACCCCATTAAAAAACGCCCTTCATTAAAATCAGTCAAATGCAGTAGAGTGTGTTTGAGGGAAATGAGTGCAAGTGTTGAGAGCAAGAGAAAGGATTTATGAGGGTTTGGGGCAGGCAAGGTCTCCCACAGGAGAGCCATCCATGAGTGAGGTTCCCACGGAGCAGGAGCAAGTCCAGCCTGAATTTTAACATCAGAGGAAACCCTCAGGTCCAACCAAAGGCTCCATCTTTGTGGTTTCACCTGTGCACACCCCACTTGGAGGCTCCTATTTCCACACTCCATGACAAAAGAGGACTAAAGAAATTCACTCAGTAAGGATTCTGGGCTGACAAGTGCCAGGCAAACGTTGATTCCTGTTTTTATAGTGGGTGGTAGGGAGAATCAATTTCTTGGCCAAGAGCCACCTTTTGTTGTGGTGAGCCAGAAGCAGTGGCAATTCCATCAGGCAAGTCACAGCCTGCTACCCTGGGGAGCGCAGCGGCCCTCTTGGCTGCCTCTGCGGGGGGAACGAAAAGGGGAAAGAAACTCAGATATATAAAGGGTGTTATTTGTCCCAGATGAGCTCAGCTGTGTTTCAGCAGAAGATAAATTCTCCCTCCAGGACCTCAGTCTGCATCAGCCTGCTGACTCCTTAATGGGCCCTCACTTGGCATCCTCATCCTTCCCCTTTCTGCTAACACCCCCCCATAAAAAGGGGGCCCCTCATAACCCATCTTTTTTTTGATATGCAGATGTGAATCACTGCAAATAATGTCACCTAACCCTTTCCCTGGGAGACTAAACTCTGATTTTATGCAGATGAAGTCACTCTGAGTCACACTTCAGAAGGTTTCAAAGTCTAGTTTTTTCAAGACAAAACAATAAAAGAAAGTCCTATATTGGGAAGAATCCCATCTTTAAGGGATCCAGGACATCTGTCACTTGGTCCCCTAATCTCTGGTCACATCCTGCTCAGGAGAATAATTCCTTAGATGTCCCTCCTTTTTAAAAGAATGTCACTGTCTGTTTAGTACAGTGGCTGTGAACACTGGACTGGAATTTGCTGGCCAGACTTAGAATTAGGTCATCGGGAAAGAAACAGTAATTTATGTAAATGAGCATGTAGCAATATGCAGAAAAATGACCATACATTTCCCCAAATTTTCTGAAAAATAATATCTTGTAAGCGTCTCAATATGACTTCAGCAGTTTGGCAGATATATTTAGATCATATCAAATAAAATATATTAAATCCCCAATATGTGCTAGATGTGGTTTCATAACTAATTTCATTTAATCTGTGCAAAGATAGGCATTGCCCTCATTTTGCAGGTGATGTGTTGGAGGATAAGTGGCAGACTGAGGGCAGGTGGAGGTTGGTTCTAGGGTTACCTGTCCTGTGTTCTCCTACCTGTATACACCTCTGCACAAATGCCTCCTTGACCAGCAAAGAGGAGAGCTTTGTTTTGGCAAGAAACAGTTTTGTCATGTGATATTGTTCTAGAAGCTCAATCAATGAAACAGATGAAAGTTGACTTGATGGTTGAGTTGGGTGGGGGTGCAACCTTTTCAATCTCTCCTCTGCCTCTTCCTACCTCTTTTTTTTTAAAAATCTTCACAGGAGGATATTTTTCCATTGATATTTAGAGAGGGTGAAAGGCAGGGAGGAGAAAAGAGAGAGAGAAACATCGATGTGAGAGAAACACATCAATTGGTTGCCTCCCGCATGCGCCCCAACCAGCATTGGAGCCTGCAACCGAGTTACCGCGCCCTTGACTGTTAATGAAACCAGAGACCCTTGGGTCCAGGGCCGATGCTCAACCCCTTAGCAAAACTGGCTAGGGCTCTTCCTACCTCTTGAATGGTCCCTGGGCCCTTTGATTCTGCTTAAAACCATTGCCCTTCAGCAGCCTTTTAGGCTACTTGTTTTGTGTCTATTGGGAGAACTCCTCCAGAGTTCAAGCCCTCACTTTAATCTTCCTAGTGCAAAACCCTGTCCTAAATCTGCCAACTTCCACCAGGTGAATGACAACTCAGGTGGTTCTTAGAGCTGCCTGTTCTGTGGTGTTGGGGAAAGGTGTGATGTCAGAGAAATGGTCCTGAGTTCCCCTGTAACTATTTAAATGCAGCAGACCCACCTACTCACCTCCCTGTGGAATAAGTCCTCAAATGGCACCCTTAAGAATCACTGCAAACATCTAAGATACGGTAATGGTGTTGTGGCTGGATCAAATAAAAGAGCTTGAATCTCTTGTACTTATGGATGTAGTGATAAAATTATTACTTCAACATTATCCAGGGAAGGAGTATAGGTGGGATAATAAATGAAATATTGATTTTGTTGAAGCTGGGTAATGGATATTTAAGAGTTTGTTTTACCATTTTTTCTACTTAGGATAGATTTAAAATTTTCCAAAAGTTAAAGATGACAGATAGATAGATAGACAAATAGATAGACGCAGGCAAAAAATAAAAATAAAAAATGAGTACAGGGTACATACAGGCAAAAAAACAAAAACAAAACAACATTAGGTCCTTGCCCTAGAACCACCCTCTTTCCCTTGCTCAACTTAATGTTCTTTTGCTTCTTTCTTGCTAGTTCCTTTTCTAGAGTGGGTGAAGCCTTTGGACCTGCCTCTCTGATTTGTCAACTAGGAGTCTGCCTGAACTCACAGCTTTGCCTGCACCTTTTATGTTGCTCCTCCCACAGCTTAGATTGCAATATGTTTCTCCACAAACTTTTTTTTTTAAATTAAATCTTTATTGTTCAGATTATTACATTTGTTCCTCTTTTTTCCCCCCCATAACTCCCTCCTCCCAGTTCCCACCCCACCCTCCGTCCTAACTCCCCACCCCCTGTCCTCATCCATAGGTGCACCCTTTT
>NW_005357285.1:231212-235080 GCF_000412655.1 Myotis brandtii | reverse complement strand
TCCTCTGAGCCTCGGTATGCTGTTCTCTTTCCTTCTAGTTGAAGGATTTCCACTCAGCCAGCCTTTCTGTGGTTCTGGGTGATGTCCGTTCTGTCTTTTAGTTGTATTTTTGAAGTGGTTGTTCGAGGCAGCAAACTCCGGTGTTAACCTATGCCGCCATCTTGGTTTCTCTCTCCACAAACTTTTGTGGAAGAACCTTCACCCACTCAGTTCACCGTGGGAAATGTAAACAATTAAAATTTATCTCCAGAGTTCAGATGCTTTTATGATCTCCCATTTTACAGATGAGAAAGCAAAGGCAAGCCACATAGCTAAAAAGGGGTAGAACCAAGCCTGTGAACTCAAGCAATTTGATTCTAGAAATGGCCTATCCACTACTGCAGCATGTAGAGGCTATACTTGACAATTATAAACACTCAAGTCCACCAGGAGGTGACTCAACAAAACCAAGAGAGCAATTGTCACTGCTTTTTTTAATATTAAAGAAAATTAAAAATTTGATAAATTCACAATCCTATCATTTTAACAAAATAGTTGTTTTTTTCTTTCTACAGATATTTTATTTGATTATATTTATACTAACAAATAAAATAAAACACATTTTTTATGTTCTGATTTTTAAACATTTTATCACAAGTACTTATTTGCATTATTTTTCTTCATATAATTCCAAATATGTTATAGTTTTATTGTAAATCCTTCTTCTTTTGGAACTTTTTGTTGCCCCCAATTTTATGCTGTTTGAAATAGTCTGGTAATAAATGCCTTGAAGCACATAGCTGTTTCTTCTTTCTAATTTTTTTCTTGTATAAATTTCCAGAGATAAGATTATTGGAAAAAAGTTGAGTAATCTATAGCTCTTGAGACCTACTGCCCATTGGATTTCAAATTGATGCTACTATTTTTATATTGTGTAGTATTTTTGCTATATCCTCTCAAGCACCGAATGTGAACAAATATTTTCTTTTCTATTTTATACACAAAAATATGAGGTTGGTTTATTTGATTTCTAGTAAGTGGAATATGAGGATGGGGCTGCAATCCTGTTACTTTAGTGTAGCTTGGGGGTTCACAGCCCTCAGACACACTCATGCGCACACAAACACACAAGGAGAAGCTACGCCCCACCTCGTTAGTGCCACCAACACACACAACAGCTCAGGCTCATGGCCTCGGAGCACTCAGCAGATGTTGTTTAGAGAAAGAAGAGAGAAAATGCAGCAGCAGAAGAGCCAACTTGTCTTCTTCACTTAGATTCAAGTTTTGCCACTTAATAATTCAACAGCAGTTGTTGCAAACAGCTCTAGCTTCTGTGAATTCTTCATAATCCTCTGTAATTGCCATCTCTCCATCTGAGAAAAAATATCTTTCATGTTACTAAAGCTTGATTATATCTTTTCTCTTTAAAAAACATAATTTTGTTCTAATTATAAATTTAATTGACATCCAAATTATAGAAAATATGTGAAACAGATTATTTTAGAAAAGGGAACAAAGTAACTCAAAATCTAACTGCCTCAAAAAAATCACTCTTTGATGTATTCCTTCTAAATATATATATGAAACAAAATTGGGCTACTAAATATAACACAGGGCAAAGGAAAATATGAACTAGAGTAATTGAGACTGCAAGGGATCCCCCGAGGTCTAGTGCAAAGGCTATTATTAAATCTATTTATTGTCATGTTTTAACATTCTCCAAAACTCTGCCACTGGGTCACTGGCGGTTTATTCCACAAAGCCCAGAGAAAGGATCTAAGAGTCAACAACATTTTTTCTTGGTTATGGAAAGATTTAAATATAAGCAGAGAAAATAACAGTTTCATGTGTTCTCTTTTGATAACAGCACTTCCCCCAGCTCTGGCTTTGCTAGCTTGACAATCGCCTTGAAGTTTTCCCCAGGCTCACAGGAAATTTAGTATTTATAGTGTCCTAGAGCCAAAGATGCCACCTCCCAAGTCCCCTCTCATCCAATCTAATGGAACAATCCATCCAAGAAAGGGAGGGGCCCTGTCACCCCAGAATCTAGGAGGTTCATGCAAATAGTGCAATTCAAAACCTGGAGCCAATGCACTGGCAGTGCACCAAGGACCTGCCTTCTCTGAGTAAAGCTCATAAGGAAGATGTTAAAAAATAGACTGTCATTTTTGCAGCACTGGGAAAAGATAGTCACTTCTGCTATTATAAAACACTTCTTGGGATATCAGAGTAAAAGGAGAGAGAGGGGGAGGGAAAAAGAGAGGGAGAGAGAGGGGGAAGGAGAGGGAGAGGGAGAGCGGAAGAGAAAAGAGAGGGAGAGAGAGAGAGAGGGAGAGGGAGAGGGAGAGGGAGAGGGAGAGGGAGAGGGAGAAACTGGACTTGAGTTTGAAATAACTTGGTCCTTCCTTATTAAAGGCACAGTTCATTTGACCCAGAGAATTCCTCTTGTAGAAAAGGATTTCTACAAAACAAGATACTCCATAAAAGGTTTGCTTTGGTGAGTCTTGACTTTTAAGGTGAAATTGGGCCACCCCCAAGCTGACCCATAGATCTTGAGCCGACACCAGAGGGCGCTATTTTTCTGGAGTCCCTGGAGCAAAACCTGCCTAGATGGTGACATGACTTGTAGGAAAAGGTGTTCAGGCTCCATAGGCAGGGAGATGAGCATCCCCAGAAGAAAGGAAAAGGGCAGAGCTGGTAGTGTTCTCCCATGCACCCATGGATCCTAAGGGAGAAATGGAAGCCTGCACAGTCAGTCATCTCC
Organism: Myotis brandtii; assembly: GCF_000412655.1. Taxonomy (NCBI): domain Eukaryota; kingdom Metazoa; phylum Chordata; class Mammalia; order Chiroptera; family Vespertilionidae; genus Myotis; species Myotis brandtii. The sequence continues at coordinate 232,337 of NW_005357285.1, read as the reverse complement.
ATGGCAAACCCAGGCTGCAGATTAGAGAAGGAGCCGAGTGCCTGATGGCATTGGTGCAGAAAGAAACTGTCATCAGGATATACTCATCTCAGTAACGACCAAGCTCACGCTGGAGTTAGAAACCACAGGTGTGATTGTTTTCTTCACTGTTGGGCCGTGCTGCTTTCTGCTTCCTTCTGTCTACCTGCTAAAGGCCGTGTTCTGTCCACCTGAGAAGTGGCAATATCGGCAGTCATATCCAGTGCTACAAGCCCTGCTGTGGCCCAGGTGCCATGCTAAGTGCTTTACATTTATTATCCCTGATACAAACAACAATGCGATGAGTAGGAAGAAACCAAGTACTGAAGAGGCTGATGACCCTTCTATGGTGTAATCTTGGGCACCATAGTAAGTGGCAGAGACAAAAATGAATTCCTAGTCTGCAGGGCACCAAAGAAATGCACTTTCCCCACCTCATACTGCATCCCAATGATTAACCAGTGTGTGTTAAGTGTAGTTCATGATTATTTCTATAATTAAAAATAGTAATAATTTTAAAAATAATAAACTTCCCTGATGCAAACTAACATGGGTTTCCAGAAGAGAATAAAGGTGTTCATAAACCAGAGGCAACATCGGGCGAAGGAACTTGGATGAGGTCAGCATTGTTATTGAGTGATTGCATTTGAGAACTAAAGCTCCTGTGCTTAAGTTAGCAGGCAACAGTTCCCTGAAGTTTCCTACATGCCTAGCTCTTCCTGGAGTCAGAGAAGGTGACCAAATATTGTCCCTTATTTTCTATTTTTTAAGAGTATAGTCATAGTGAGGGTAGAATTTGGGGAGATCTAGATTTGCAATATCATACACTAAAGGAAATAACAACTCAATATGTTCCCAGATCATGGTGTATGTTTAACAATAGGTGTAGGAGACCAAGATGGCGGCATAGGTAAACACCGGAGACTGCTGCCGCAAACAACCACTTCAAAAATACAACTAAAAGACGGAACGGACATCACCCAGAACCACAGGAAGGCGGGCTGAGGAGAGACTCTTCAACTGGAAGGAAAAATAACAGCACACCGAGGCTCAGAGGAGGCGCAGTGTGGAAAATACTCAGGTGCGGAGGTGCGCGCGCAAAGCGGG
>NW_005357285.1:212487-229672 GCF_000412655.1 Myotis brandtii | reverse complement strand
GTAACCTGAACAATAAAGATTTAATAAAAAATAAAAATAAATAAATAAATAAAAAGTTAAAAAAAAAAACAATAGGTGTATCACAGCCTTGAGCAAATCAGCTAGTTAATGTCAATTAAAGGTTAAAGATTCCGTGCTGACTGCTGAGCAGATGTGACCTTTTCCTCAGAACCTAAGCTTCAGTTAGAAATAGCTGAATAGAGTAACGTCAGAGGAATGTCAGAGTGAGAGCACACCTTGTTCTCTCACCCTGAAATTTCAACAAGTTAACCAACTATAATTCAACAAAGAAACCCCTGCTCAACACAGAGGCCCGCACATCAGAGTGTCTAAAAGTGGGTGTCCAGGAATACACAAGAAGATGAGAAGGGAGGAAAGTGCAGATGGCACACAGACACAGCCCTGCAGCTGGAAGCTCACAGCTCAACTGGTCGGGAGAGAGGAGAAAGCCGGTGGTCGCAGGTGCTTCCTTTGGCCGGGAGGAACAGAGAGCTGTGGGGGGCAGTCCAGCAGTGGAGCAGAGCAAACAGTGACTGAGCCAGCAGACATCTGACAGAGCACAGGGTTCTGCCATGTGTCTCTTCACTGTCAGGCTGGGCAGTGGTGTTTCAGACAAAGAAACAGAACCACAGAGCCCTGCTGCCTCTTGGACTTCCAAAACTCTCCTCCCATTGCCCTTGGAGTAAGGTCCAGGAGCAAATTATCTGTAAACCAAAAGCTGTTGCAGTAGAACCACTGTTTTCCTCGGTGACTGATCCCTAGGAGGGGTGCTTAAAGTGGGACCCCACGGAGGTCAGGGGTCATCAGTGAGGGCAAAGCAAACCCCACCACCAAGCAGTGTGGCTGTATTGTCTTCTGGAAGCTGTGGAGGTTCAAGACTGGAAGATCACAGATGTAAAAACTCTTGTGATTCAGTGCCATCTACTGGAAAATAATAGAAAGACCTCTTCAGAGATAAATGCACAAGCAAAGGAGGACAGAAAATACCACGAGGAACCGCAGTAATGAGGATCACCAGAAAGAAAATAAAAAATCCCCAGAAAGCAAGCTGGAACACATAGACATATGTAATATAAATGACAGAGATTTAAAGATTGCAGTTCTGAAAATACTCAATGGGATGCGAGAAAATACTGACAGGGAATTCAGTGCACTCAGAAAACAAATCAATGAGCACAACGAGTGCTTTACCAAAAGGATTGAAACTTTAACAAAGAATCAATCAGCCTGGCAGGTGTGGCTCAGTGGTTGAGTGTTGACCTTTTGAACCAAGAGGTCACACTTTAATTCTCCGTCAGGGCACATGGCCAGGTTGCAGGCTTGAGCCTCGTGTGGGGTATGCAGGGAGCAGCCAATCAATGATTCTCTCTCATTGATATTTCTCTCTCTCTCTCTCCCTCTCCCTTCCTCTCTGAAATCAATAAAAATATATTTTTAAAAAAGAACCAATCCGAAATTCTGGAAGTGAAACATGCAATTAAGGAGATTAACAGTGAACTATGAGTGTAGAAAATAGAACCAATCAGATGGAGGAAAGAATTAGTGATATTTAAGATAGGAATCAAGAAATGATGCAGAGGGAAGAAGAGAGAGATATGAGCATAAAGAAAAATGAAAGAGCTTTATGAGACCTATCTGACTCCATCAGAAAAAGCAATATTAGAACTATAAGCATTGTGGAGGAGGAAGAGAGGGGGCATGGAATAGAGAGTCTATTAAAACAAAGAGTGGACGAGAACTTCCCAAATCTATGAAAGAATTAGATCCTCACGTCCAAGAAGCAAACAGAATACCTAATTACCTCAATCCAAAGAGGCCCCTTCCAAGGCACTTTGTATTGAAGCTGTCAAAAATTTATGACAAAGGAAAAATTCTTTAAGTAGCCAGGGAAAAGAATGAAGTGACATAAAAAGGGAAAGCCATCAGAATTTCATCCAACTTCTCAGCAGAAACTCTAGAAGCCAGAAGAGAGTGAAACCAAATATTCAAATGTCTGAAAGAAATTACCAGCCACAAATAATATATCCAGCAAAATTATTCTTTAACTATGAGGGAGAAATAAAGATGTTCCCAGACATGCAGAAACTGATGGATTTTATCACCAGAAAACCTCCATTGCAGGAAATATTCAAGGGAGTTATTCTACCTGAAGCAAAGAACAGAAGGTCACAACACTACGAGCAAGATCACCAAAATACTTACAGCATAAACAGGGATAATTTCTGGCAACAAAAACATAAAAGGGAAGGGTGAAAGGTCTGAACTGGCAAAGAAAAATAAAGATCAGATGCACTCAAAAGAAAAAAAAATCTACCGTATATATGCAACTTCATTTTTTATAAACCTAATGGTAACCACACACAAAAATCCCCAAACAAGGACATATAGATTAAACAAGGAGGATACAGAGGAAAGAAGTATGGAATACCACCAAACAAAAACAATAGACAGAAACATAAAAGAAAAGAACCAATGGAGGCACTGAACTACCAGAAAACAAACGATAAAATGGCTATAGGAAACCCTCATACATCAATAATTACCCTAAATGTAAATGGTCTGAATTCACCAATAGAGTAGAAGAGTGGATAAAGAAACAAACCCCAGCTATATGCTGCCTATAAGAGACACGTCTAAGCTGCAAAGGCAAAGGTAGATTCAAAGCAAAAGGGTGGAAAATGATTCTCCAAGAAAGTAACGTCCACAGAAAAGCAGGTGTAGCCATACTTATATCTCACAAAATATATTTCAAAATAACAAAGATAACAAGAGACAGAGATGGACACTTTATAATGATAAAGGGGACACTACATCAAGAAAACATAACACTTCATAATCTATACACCCAACCAGGGAGAACCAAAATATATAAAGCAACTACTCACAGAACTAAAGGGAGAAAGAGATAAAAACACAATCGTAGTTGTGGACCTTAATACTCCATTGATAGCTCTAGACAGCCACCCAAACAGAAAATCAATAAAGAAATATCGGTCTTAAATGACACAGTAGACCAAATGGACATAATTGACATTTACAGAGCCTTTCATCCTGAACATCAGATTATACATTCTTCTCCAGTGCACATGGAACATTTCCAAGAATAGATAATATGTTGGTCACAAAACTAGCATCAACAAATTCAAGAAAATTGAAATTATACCAAGAATATTCTCTGACCATGAAACCTTGAAATTAGAAATCAACTGCAAAAAAAGAAGTAAAAAATCCCCACAAATACTTGGAAATTAAACAATATACTACTAAAAAAATGACTGGGACAAAGAAGAAATAAAAGATGAAATCAGAAGATATATAGAGTCAAATGAGAATGATAATACAATGTATCAAAACTTCTGGGATGCAGCAAAAGCAGTAATAAGAGTAAAGTTTATATCATTACAGGCATATCTCAAGAAACAAATGAAATCCCAAGTAAACAACCTAACATTACATCTTCAAGTACTAGGAAAAGAAATAATAAAAGCAACCCAAAGTCAGCAGAAGAAATGAAATAATAAAAATTAGAGCAGAATTGAATGAAATAGAGAACAAAAAGACTGTACAAAAAATTGATAAAACAAAGAGCTGTGGTGTTTTTTTTTTAAAGATTAATAAAATTGACAAACTCCTGGTAGACTCACTAAGGAAAAAAGTGAAAAGACATATGTAAACAAAATCAGAAATGAGAGAGGAGAAGTCACCACAGACATCACAGATATACAAAGGATCATACTAGAATATTATGAAAGACAATATGTCACCAAATTCAATAACCTAGAAGAAATGGATAAGTTCCTAGAAATATATAACTTCCTAGACTAAATCATGAAGAATTAGAAAATCTAAATAGACCAATCAGCAGTGATGAAATTGAAACAGCCATCTAAAACCTCCCAAAAAAACAAAAGTCCAGGACCAGATGGCTTCACCAGTGAATTCTACCAAATGTTCAAAAATGATTTAAAACATATCCTTCTCAAACTCTTCCAAAAAATTGAAGAAGAGGCAATACTTCTTAACACATTCTATGAGGCCAATATAACCCTGATACCAAAACCTGGCAAAGATAACACAAAAAAAGAAAACTACAGCCCAATATCTCTGATGAATACAGATGCAAAAATCCTATATAATAAAAGGCTAATATGCAAATCGACTGAATGGCAGAACAACGGACGCACTGACCACCAGGGGGCAGACACTCAATGCAGGAGCTGCTTCCTGGTGGTCAGTGCACTCCCACAGGGGGAGCGCCGCTCAGTCAGAAGCTGGACTCAGGGCTGGCGAGCACAGTGGCAGTGGTGGGAGCCTCTCTCCCACCTCCGAGGCAGCACTAAGGATGTCCAACTGCCAGCTTAGGGGAGCGGGCCTAAGCCATCAGTCAGACATCTCCCGAGGGCTCCCAGACTGCAAGAAGGTGCAGGCCGGGCTGAGGGCCACCCCGCCCCCCAAGTGCATGAATTTCATGCACTGGGCTTCTAGTTCTAAATAAAATGCTAGCAAATTTAATACAACAGTACATCCTAAAAATAATGCATCATGATCAAGTGGGAATCATTCCAGGGGCACAAAGATGGCTCAACATATGCAAATCAATCAACATAATACACCACATTAATGGAAGAAAGGATAAAAATCATATAATCTTATCAACAGATGCAGAAAAGGCATTTGATAAGATACAACATCTATTTATGATTAAGACATTCAATAAAATAGGAATAGAGGGAAAGTAACTCAACATAATAAAGACCATATACAATAAACCCTCAGCTAATATCATACTCAATGGTGAAAAACTGAAAGCTTTCAGGACCAAGACAAGGATGCCCACTCTCACCGCTCTTATTCAACACAGTGCTGGAAGTCCTGGCAGAGCAAGAAGGCAAAAGAAAGAAATAGAAAGCATCCAAATAGGGAAGGAAGAAGATAAAATGTCACTTTTTGTGGATGACATGATTCTGTATATAGAAAACCCTAAGACTCCACCAAAAACCTATTAGAAACAATAAACAAATACAGTCAAGTTACAGGATACAGAATCAATGTTCAAAAAATCCATTGCCTTTCTGTCTACTAAAACAAAACTTCAGAAAAAGAAATGGAAAAAAAAACTCCCACAATTACTTTTGTAATTGCAACCAAAAGAATAAAATACCTAGGAATAAATGTAACAAAGAAAGTGAAAGACCTACATACTGAAAATTACAAAGCATTATTAAAAGAGATTGAAAAAGACACAACAAAATGGAAAAATATTCTATGTTTATGGATTGGAAGAATCAACATAGTTAAAATGGCCATATCACCCAAAGCAAATACAGATTTAATGTACTATCCATCAAAATCCCAATGACACTTTTTAAAAATAGAAGGAAAAATCATCAGATTTGTATGGAACCACAAAAGACCCAGAATAGCCAAAGTAATCCTGAGAAAAAAAATAATTAAGCTGGAGGTATCACATTACCTGACTTAAAATTATACTACAGAGCTATGATAATCAAAACAGCATAATAAAGACAGACATGCAATGGAAAAGAGAATCCAGCTATAAAACCACATGTGTATGGACAGATAATTTTTGACAAAGGAAGCAGAAACACATAATGGAATAAAGATAGTCTCTTCAATAAATGGTGCTGGGAAAACTAAAAGTCCACATGCAAATGAATGAAAATGGATTACAGTTTGTCCCCATCTACAAAAATAAATTCAAAATGGATAAAATACCTAAATATAAGACCTGAAACAATAAGTTACATAGAAGAAAATATAGGTACCAAACTTATGGATCTTGGTAGTAGAGGACATTTTATGAACTTGACCCCAAATTCAAGGGAAGTAAAGACAAAAATAAATGCATGAGACTATATTAAACTAAAAAACTTCTGCACAGTAAAAGAAACTGACAACAAAACAAAGAGGCATGGACCTTGAGAACATTAAGCTAAGTGAAATAAGTCAGTCAGAAAAAGTTAAGAATCATATGATTTCACTCATATGTGGGATATAAAACTGAAACTCATGGACACATACAGTAGTGTGGTGGTTGCCAGAGGGAAGGCAGTGGGGGTGAAAACTGTCTAATATAAGGTGCCAGGAGAAGATTTGACTTTGGGTGCTATGCACATGGTACAGTATACAGATCTTATAACATAGAAACCCACATCTGAAATCTATATGTTCATATTGACCAATGTCACCCCAATCAATTTAATAAATAATATTAAAAAAAGAAATAGCTGAATATTCAGAGCTGACTGCCTGGGTGTAAATTCTGTCTCTGGTGCTAACTAGAAGAATGGGCCTCATGAATTACTAACATCTCTGTGTCTCTGTTTCTTTGCCTACAAAATGGCCACAATAACTATGCCCTCCTCATAAGGTTGTTGTGAGGATTACATGAGTAATTAAATGAAGAGAACTTAGATGGGCCCTTGACACATAGTTGGCACGAAGGATTAGCTATTCCATGAGTATGGGTGTGGGAGGGAAGCAATGATATTAATTTCAGAGAGAGCTGGGCGAGCTTTGAATTAGGCAGATCTTAAAGATCCCACCGAGGCCTTTCATTTTTGTTTTTGGCTGGCTGAAAACTAGGTACTCTGGGCACGGGGAAATTTTTATCCACAGTCATTTTTAGACAAACAGCCAGGGAATTCCTTTCTGAGGAGATACTCTTTAAAAAGAGTCCCCAAATGCAGTAAAGGAGAGAGCAGGGGAACTATGTGGGGAGGAGCATTTCCAGTTGAAAAAACTGAAACTCATGGACACATACAGTAGTGTGGTGGTTGCCAGAGGGAAGGCAGTGGGGGTGAAAACTGTCTAATATAAGGTGCCAGGAGAAGATTTGACTTTGGGTGCTATGCACATGGTACAGTATACAGATCTTATAACATAGAAACCCACACCTGGAATCTATATGTTCATATTGACCAATGTCACCCCAATCAATTTAATAAATAATATTAAAAAAAGAAATAGCTGAATATTCAGAGCTGACTGCCTGGGTGTAAATTCTGTCTCTGGTGCTAACTAGAAGAATGTGCCTCATGAATTACTAACATCTCTGTGTCTTTGCCTACAAAATGGCCACAATAGCTATGCCCTCCTCATAAGGTTGTTGTGAGGATTACATGAGTAATTAAATGAAGAGAACTTAGATGGGCCCTTGACACATAGTTGGCACGAAGGATTAGCTATTCCATGAGTATGGGTGTGGGAGGGAAGCAATGATATTAATTTCAGAGAGAGCTGGGCGAGCTTTGAATTAGGCAGATCTTAAAGATCCCACCGAGGCCTTTCATTTTTGTTTTTGGCTGGCTGAAAACTAGGTACTCTGGGCACGGGGAAATTTTTATCCACAGTCATTTTTAGACAAACAGCCAGGGAATTCCTCTCTGAGGAGATACTCTTTAAAAAGAGTCCCAAATGCAGTAAAGGAGAGAGTAGGGGAACTATGTGGGGAGGAGCGTTTCCAGTTGCAGGAACAACCCTTGAAAACTCTGAGGTGAGGGTGTTTGGTGAGAAGGGTGGAGCACTGGAGTGAAGAGAGTGGGGAGCAGAGGGCTAGAAAATGAGGCAGAAAAGGGTGGGAGCGACCGCACTGGGAAAGGCCCTGCAGGTTGTGGATTTCTATTAGAAGTGATGGGAAATCACTGGAGAATTCTGAGCAGAGGACTGACCGTGATACAGCATCTTTTAAGAGAATCTCTCAGGCTGCCTTGTGGGGATAAACAGGGGCAAGAAAGGCGGGAGGCAGAAAAAAAGTTGGAGACCAGATGGGAGACTATTGTAGTCGTCCAGGTGAAACAAGACAGTGGTTTGGAGTAAGATGGCAATAGTTGGAGGCGGGGCATGAATGAGGTTAAATATGATCTATGTCTTAGAGATAAAGGGAGAGCTAACAGAATTTGCTGATTAATTGGATATGAAGTTTGAGAATAAGAAAAATTCAAGAATGAATGCAAGGTTTTGGGCCTGAACCACTGAACGAATGGTGCACCATTTACTGAGATGGGAAGCCACAGAGAAAGAAGATCTTGGGGAAATTCGAGAGGCAGTATTGGGCATGTTAAGTTTGGGGAGCCTATCGAGAATATAGGCCCAGAGAGGGTTTTTAAGAGATGGGAAATAGTAGCACACCTTTGTATCCACAGAGAAAGAAGATCTTGGGGAAATTCGAGAGCAGTATTGGGCATGTTAAGTTTGGGGAGCCTATACATAGGGTGATAGGCAGAATACGGGTCCCATAAATATGTCCACGTTCTAATCTTCAGAACCTGCGAATATGATGTGTTACACGGCAAGGGGGAATTAAGGTTGCTAAGTAGTTAACCTTAACATAAGACTATTCTGAATTGTTTAATAGGGTTCAATGTAACCACAGGGGTCTTTAAATGTGGAAGACGGAGGCAAAGAATCTAGTGTCAGAGTGAAGTGATTTGAAAAACTAGCCAGTGCTAGTTTTGAAGATGGAAGCAGCCACAAGCCAAGGAATTCAAGCTGACTTTTGAAGCTGAAAGTACAAAACAGATTCTCCCCGGAGCCTCCAGAAAAGAATGCAGCCTGCTGACACCTTTTTTAACCCAGTGAGACCCATTTTGGACTTTTGATCTCCAGAACTGAAGAATAATACGTTTGAGTTGTTGTAAGCCACTAAGTTTGTGGTAATTAGTTACAGCAGTCACAGGAAACTAATGCAGGTGGCCACAAAATATATTGCCCAAATTGGAACATTTTTGAATGAAAGGAGCGCCATTAATACTTAAACAGGCGCCAAACCGGTTTGGCTCAGTGGATAGAGCGTCAGCCTGCGGACTGAAGGGTCCCAGGTTCGATTCCGGTCAAGGACATGTACCTTGGTTGTGGGCACATCCCCGGTGGGAGGAGTGCAGGAGGCAGCTGGTTAATGTTTTTCTCTCATTGATGTTTCTAATTCTCTATCCCTCTCCCTTCCTCTCTGTAAAAAATCAATAAAATATATTTTAAAAAAATACTTAAACAGGACAGCAGTCATAAATAAGAACTATTCTAAGAAAACTAGGATGTGGGTCACCCCACCCTCTGTTGTATGTGGAGATATCAAGGAGCAGTTGCTGCTTTGTGTCCTTAGTTTCAGAGAGAGGTGGGGGCCTAGAGAATTAAATTTGAGAGGTGTCCTCATGTAGGTGGTATTTGAAGCCATGAAACTGAATGAGGTCACAAGAAAGTGAATATAGAGAGAAGGGGGGAAAATATCCAAAGGTGGAGCCCACTTTCACAGGTTTGGAGGAAGGGGAGGATCCAGTAGAGAAAACTAAGAAGGCTATCCAGTGAGGGAGAAGAAAAAAGAACAAATACACCCAAGTGAAGAAAGTGTTTGAGGAGGCAGGATTGACTGAGTACATCAGATGGGAGGTGAAAGACCAAGAAAAAAGAGTGAAAAAGAGTGAAAGTTGGGTTTGCAATGTGAAGATCATCAGTGATATTAGTAGATGCGGGGATGGGAGGTGGGGGTGGGCAGAAGCCTGATACGAATGAGTCAAAAAAAATAGGAATGGAGACAGAAAGCATAGCCACCCCTTTCAAGTTTTACTATAAAAGAGAGCAGAGAAATGGGATAGTAGCTAGAGGAGAATATAGGCCCAGAGAGGGTTTTTAAGAGATGGGAAATAGTAGCACACCTTTGTATGCACAGTTAATGATTCAGGAAAAGGAAAATATTCAACACAGAGAGGATGTAACTGCAAAGTCCTTGAATAGATGAGAGGAGATGGTGCCCAGAGCTTAAGCAAAGGATTTGGTCTGTAGTAGTCATGTGAATGAATCTTCCACTGAGGAGGAAGGAAGGGTGCAAAGATATTTATATTGGAAACTTTGGGGGGATAAGAAAGTTTTTTTCTTACTGTTTTCAGCCTTTCAGTGAAATAGGAAGTAAGGTCATCAGATGAGAGTGATGGAGGAAGGAGTAGAGAAGAGGTGTTGAAATTTTGAGAGAACTTGAGAAAAGGGAAGAATAGCATCCTAGAGAATAGAGAAGGACTTGATTCTCATTGAATATCTATGAATGATTTAATAAAACTGACAAAAATAACAACAACAAAAATCAGCTACAAAAAGTATGAAACATAATGGACATAAATTCTAATTTGTTTTTGGCAGTATTTTAAGGTAAAAATAAAAACAAGGACTAACTATTAGCACTTAAGAATAGCTGTGGATGTCACTTCAGTCATTTCATTTCTGCATAGCTGGCATTGCCAGCCTGTGTGACTGAGTTTGCTCATGTTGACACTGGTACACACAATCCTTACTTTTCTTCAGAGGTTCACTAATTTATCCACTTTTGGTTGTGGATTCTTTCTTGTTAACACTAATGGTTTGCATATTACAGCAAATATTTATTTTCCTGGGGAGTTCATTCTCTGTCTCCCTCCCCGCCCCTCTATATTCTATATGTTACATAATCTCTCCTCTCATCATAATATATCTTGCTAGAGGCCCGGTGCATGACATTTGTGCACTCAGGGGGGTCCCCTCAGCCTGGCCTGTGCCCTTTAGCAATCTGGGAGCCCTCGGGGGGTGTCCAACTGATGGCTTAGGCCCGGGACATCCTTAGTGTTCCCACAGAGGCGGGAGAGGCTCCCGCCACTGCAGCTGTGCTCACCAGTCACCAGTCTGGGCTTGTGGCTGAACGGCACTCCCCCTTTGGGAGCACACTGATCACCAGGGGGCAGCTCCTGCATTGAGGGTCTTCCCCCTGGTGGTCAGTGTGCGTCATAGCGACCGGTCGTTCTGCCATTTGGTTGATTTGCATATTACCCTTTTATTATATAGGATAACCTTCATGATGGTTAATTTTCTGTGTCCACTTGGCTGGAGCATGGTGCTCAGATATTTGGTCAAACATTGTTATGGATGTTTCTGTGATGATGTTATTTTGGATGAAATTTAAAAGGATAAACTTTGCCCTAGCTGGTTTGGCTCAGTGGATAGAACATTGGCCTGCTGACTGAAGGGTCCCAGGTTCGATTCTGGTCAAGGGCACATGCCCGAGTTGTGGGCTCGATCCCCAGTAGGGGGAGTGCAGGAGGCAGCCTATCAATGATTCTCTCTCATCATTGATGTGTCTATCTCCCTTTCCTTTCCCTTCTTCTCCGAAATCAATAAAAATATATCTTGTAAAATAAAAGGATAAACTTTGAATAAAGCAGATTACCCTCCTTAATGTGGATGAGTCTCATCAAATCAATTGAAGACCTTAACAGAACAAAAGAATTACCTCTCCCAATCAAGAAAGAATTCTATGAGCAGACTGCCTTTAGATTCAATCTGCAACTCTTGCCAACCAAACTTGCAGATTTTTGGACTCACCAAGCCTCCGCCATCATCTCTCTCTCTCTCTTTCTCTCTCTTTCAATCTCCTATCATCTGTATTTTATATTCTCTCTCCTCTCCCTATAACATATTCCTTAACCTGTTTTTACTTTGCTAGAGAGTTTGAACATAGAGTAGTCTGCATGCTACCCAGGGCTCTTTCAGGACCAAGGACAGTAGCCCCACTGTTTTCTCTCCACTGCATCTCTCAACAGGAGCATTTTAGTCATTAACAGCCCATGGTACTATGTGGCAGGCACTGTGATAGAAGTGCAAATAATAACCAGTACTTGTCATCAAAGAGACTTAAAGCACATAGGGATAAACAGGCTACAAACACAAGTATAACATAGAAAACCATGATGTGTAGCTATAAGACACTATGGGAGTATTTAGGAAGAAAGGGCCCTTATTTGGATGGCAGATGGTATAAGGGAAAGCTTCTTGGAATAAGAGACATATAAGTTGACATTTTAAGGCATTAGTTGGCCAGGGAGAGGGGTAAGGTAAAGAGCTTTAAGCAGAGGCAAAAACACATGCAAAGGCCTAGAGGCAAGAGCAGACAGCTCACCTAGAGGAATGCAATTAATACTGTACAGCTAAATGTGAGAAGAAAAAGCTGCCGGGAAGGAATGGAGGCCCTATGCTGTGAGATAGATACAGGCATGTGTAAAATACTAGGGAACACAGCTGAGGGAGTAATTAAGTCTCATGGGTGAGGGTGAGGTGACAGAAAGCAATAGTGAGGTAGTAACATTTAAATTTGTCTCTGATGATATGTCGGAGTTTTCTAGATCCACAGTGGGGATGAGGGGAAGAAAGAATAACAGAGAACATTTTGGCTAAAGCTATGCTGTTCAACATAGTAACCACTAGCTAAACTTACATTAAATCACATTAATTAAAATTAAGTAACATTAGAAATTCAGTTCTTCAATCACACTGGTCACATTTCAAGTGGTCAAAAACTACATATGGCTAGTGGCTAGTATATTGGACAGTGTAGATATAGAACATTTCCATCATTGCACAAAGTTCTATTGGCAGTGTTGGGTTAGAGGGAACAGCATGTGCAAAGGCTCAGAAGTGTGCATGTGTGTGGTGTGTTTAGGAGATTTTGACTGTCTGAGGGGCTGTAGCAAAAGGTAGGTAGATGGAAGTGGCTGGAGATGACACTAGAGAGATTGACTGGACTTGGGCGGCAAAAGGCATTTTAACTCATTGTAAAGGAGGGTGGACTTATTTATTTTGTCATTGGGGGGCTGATATGAGACATGAGCAGATCTAGATTTATAAAGTGAACTCAAGTAGCAGCTATCAGGTCTGAAAGAAATAGTGGGCAAGCAGAAGGTAGGGAGAATAAGCCAATTGGCTTTTGCCAAATAAATGTTGATAAACAACACTTTTTATCATGTCACCTTATGTTCACCAGTTTCCATTGCTCCCAATTAAACTCAGTTGTCTCTCTTTAGTTGTTGAAGGTCTTTACCTTGTTGCACACTAGAACCCAAACATTAGCTTAACCCCAATGATGACAATAGTTTCACTCTTCCCCTCATATGAAAATTAATCCCCATATCTGTTCCTTTCGGTGCCTGAGTGGACTGAAAACTGCTTAAGAACAGAACTCTATCTTACAGTAGGTAAACCCAGACCAGAGTCTTACGTAGTTCATAGCATAGTCAACAGTCACAGCTAAGATGGCTCTTCCGGGTTGTGGTTCTCATGGGACATAGATAGGTGTCATGTAAAGTAAACTTGTAAAATGCTCATTTATTGACTGATTGTGATGGTGCTGACTTGTAAGTTAGCAATTCTTCTATTGGTCCCTGCCTCATTTGATCTATCAGCCAAGGTCCTAGAAAGAAACAGAACTTTACTGAAATATATAACTAAAAGGAAACTAATAAAAGAACTACTTACAGAGGTGTGAGACAACTAAGGTTGCCCAGTGTCCCAGAGATTAGCAGTGTTGAGAAGCTATTACTACCTCAGCTCTAAAGAGAAAAGAGGGGGAAATAGTATTGCCAGAGCCCATTGAGAACTGGAGATAGGGATGAGCAGTGCCCTGACAAGAACTGGAAAGAAGGAAGGAGTAAACTGCCACATTAAGGCACTGAAACATGGAGGAAGCAAGGAAGAGGAATATCCTTCTCCCTGTCTACTCTCACTCTCCATTCTTTTCGCAATGCCTGCCATTGGCTAGCTGTGATCATAAGCTAGAGGGGAAGGGAGACAAATGATGCAACCCATAATATCTGGGTAGAAACAGACATAAAACCACCACCACAGTATCAGGATTATGGTTGGTTGCATTGACAGACAACCAGGATAACAATGGCTTACACAATTAGAAGTTTGTCTCATGTAAATGAAGTTCAGGGTTATATGTCAGCTCACAATAACTGGGGACCCAGACATTTTCTCTCTAGCTAAAAACCCCCTTCCTCAGCATACTACCTCATGGTTCAAAGTGGCTGCTTGGGCTCCAGATATCATGCAGGCATTCCAACATGCAGGAATATGAAAGAAAGAGGGCACACTTTTTTACTTTAAGGACACTTATTTGAAGTTATACATGACACTTCTATTTACATTTAAGTGGCAAGAATTCAGCCATATGAGCACACCTAACTCCAAAGGGGGGTGGGAATGTGATATCTATGCCAAGAAGTTTTGCGCCCAGCAAAAAAATGAAGGGTTCTCTTACTAAGTAAAAGGGGGAGATTAGATACTGGAGGACAACTGGCTCTTGGATACAATGTCAGAGGAAAAAAATCTTACCATCAGCTAGAGAAATTCCAGGACTGAGCCAGAGTCCTCTCAATTTTCAATAGCCAACAGAGTGAACACGTTAATGATAGTGACAATGTGTATCATGAAATATCACCTGTCCTTTCACTACGTGATGGTCACTTACACACCCACTTCTAAGGGAAAAGCGATGTTGCTGCGTCAGGACAATGCACATTGGATGAAGAAATGCCAGTTAGAAAAAGTTGCTGTGGAGCTTTAAAGACTGGCTCCTGGAAAAGGTACTGTCTATACATGTGTAGCCAGCTTATCTGGTTTGATAGAGAAGCAACAGCTCATGTTTTCAGAGTTGAGGGATAAGGTAACCTAAAATGCGATGCCAACTGGCTTAGCTCCAGAGCCCTTCCTTGGGGGCAATAGTCTCTTTCTCAGGCACCCAAGCACGTCCCTGGGCTGTGCAGCCTGCTCTGGCACCCACGGGAGCTGCTCTCACAAGGTGTGGTAGTGGGGACTGCTCTGACTCACCTGTGAGCTACCTCCACCTTCCTCAGCCACCCAACTGCCCTCAGCTGCTCCCAAGGAATACAGACAGAGGGTGTCTGTCTACTTCTCCCTCTAGCAGCCTTTGGAGGCTTTGGTCAGCCTGTTCTGAAAAGGCAGGAAAGAAGTCTCAGCCTTTCAATCATTTATTCAACCAACTTACCAGAAACAGCTACTGTGTGACCCCTGTAGGCACACGGAGAGCACAGGCTTACAGTCTAGTTAGCATGGGCAGAAGTTCCACGTGTGAAGTGAAATCATCCATGACAACAATATACATGACATCACAAAACTGCAGGGTCCCATGAATAGCAGAGGCTGTCATTCCCAGAGGTCATTGGATGGACAGTTACTGTGAGATAGGATGCTCAGGGAGGACCCATAGACTAAGCCACTGGGTAGGGCCTTGGCATATGGGTAGGAGTTGGCTTACATGGAAGTATAGAGGTGGAAATGAGCATTTGAGCTCAGGGACAGCTAGGAGAAGGTTGTGTCACATGGTGATGAGAGAGGAGGAGAGAGACAGGCTTTGAAGGATCTTGGCTACCAGCAAGGAGAGTGGCATTCAGAAAGGCGCCATGAAGGTTCCTGAGAGGAGGAACCATGTGAAGAAACAGTGTTTGGGAATTGCTATCTAGCTAGCAGTGGGTAGAATTGTTAATTATATAGCAAAGGAGCCATCCCACATATTTGAGGACTTACACGACTTTCTGAGTCAGACCAGCAGTATCCAGTTGAGTATTCTGCTCATGACCTCCAAAAATAGCTCCCAAAGGAGAGTGACATCCCTTTATTCAGCAAATGTATGCCGGATGCTCCTACTTGACAGGTACCAGGGTTTCAGGGGACTCTGTGACTTACACAGGCCTGATCCCTGCCCTCTGATGGGAAGCCACCCTTCACCCTGAGCCTAAGGGCCTGTGAGAGTGGGTGGCATGAGGCTGAGCTAAGAGGGCACAGGAAGAAGGCCCATTCTGGGGAGTGTCTACAGGCACAAATCAAGCCCAAATTGGGCACAGCCACACTACAGTCAGACTCTGGCCAGGGAGCAGTTTCTGTGCTGGAGGGAGTAGATGGGACAGGGCTTCAGAGACCAGGGTGGAAGCAGTGGGGTACTGGGGTGCCGGGGTTCTTGTCCCAGCATCAAGAAGGGTTCAGAAACCTGGAGAAGGCTGTGTGTAGATGTTAAATAAGAGTAGTCCAGTGACTAATAAAGAGTCCGGCGACGAAATATAATTTTGAAAGGCATTTCGGGGGTCAGAGGAGCTTAGCTAAAGGAGCTAAGTTCTAAGGTCTTAGGTCTAAGTTAGGTTCTCTCCTCGTCCCAGGACCCCATGATTTTTATTAACACAATTTGTCCTGAGGCAAGGCAGAGATATACACTTCAAAGAGTATACACAAGCATTGTCAGAATGGTGGAATTAACCTACGGCTGTTCAGGTGTTTGGCCAGTAGGAGGCAATAACATGTAGATTAAGATGCCCTTTAACTGTCTGGCAGCCAAGAATCAATTTAATGTATCCTATTCAGGTTTGGGGAAATGCCTTCAGCCATTCCCAGATGCAGCCCTGCTGTCATGCTGGAATTGGTCTCCGGCACTGGGGCAGAGTCAGATTGTGTCCAGGAAGTCTATCTGATGGGAGGGGAGGTGAATCCTTCATTTCTGACCTCCAGGTAGTGATCTGGAAATTCTTCTAAACCTTCTTGAGCTGGAAAACTTCTGTAGCCCACACAACCTGCACTGTAACCGTTCCATACACACAGCCCGCACTGTAACCATTCCATACACACAGCCCGCACTCACCCTCAGGCCCAAGCTCATGCTGCCTTTTCTCTCTGAACCGGCCTTCCTTCCTGGATCCTTCAGCCCGACCTGAGGACCATCCTACAGGCTGGTGGGGGTGGGGGGAGTTCGTTTGTGTCTGGAGCAGGAATAGCAGTCTCTCTCTCTCTCTCTCTCTCTCTCACTCTCTCTCTCTCTCTCTCTCTCTCTGGCTAGGTTGATATTTAAGCTTGGAATGGCTTAAAGGGACAAGGAATAAAGAAGAAACAAAGCCTTTCAAACTGGCAGGTCTTAACTAAGACCATTTCTATAGCCAAAGAAAGTCACTGATTTGTGTGATTAGTACAACAACCAGTTGTTTTTGTTTGTTTGTTTGTTTTAGAGAGAGGAAGAGAGAGAGAGAGAGAGAGAGAGAGAGAGAGAGAGAGAGAGAGAGAGAAACATGAATTGGCTACCTCCTGCACTTGCCTCACTGGGGTTGGGGATGGGGGAAGGGAGGATCGAACTGCAATCTGATATGTGCCTTGACTGGGAATCAAACCTGCCACTCCTAGTGTATGCGACAACACTCCAACCAATGAATCCACACTGGCCAGGGCCAGTTGTTTGGATTTTAAAAATCTGGTTAGTTGATAAAACAGACAAGCCAGCAGGCAGTGCAGTGACTTCACAGGGCTCCGCCATGGAAACAGACAGCTCCCAGAAACCTCCCAGGAGATCAGTGGCTTCAAACTAATCCATGAG
>NW_005357285.1:190014-212447 GCF_000412655.1 Myotis brandtii | reverse complement strand
CCCTCCACTTCCCCCTCTGCAGTGGCCTCCCTTCACCTCTGGACAGAGGCCAGCTCTTTCAGTCCTGTTGCTTTTTATATTTCGTCCTCTTTTAGGAGGTGGGGAGGCCCTTTGAACTACCTAAGTGCAAACGTTCTTCAGGGTCATGTAATTCCAACCACCTGGAAAAGGACAGGGAAATGAAGTTCCATTTATGTCCCCTGTTGGAAGTAAGATACGATGTGAGCAGTGAGAATCTAATGTGGACCAGCGCCACGCGGCCAAGGCAGGTGTCTCCCTTGGAGTATGTTTGCATTTTCTGGCAGCATCCTCATTTGGTGGTGCTAACTGAGCCACAGTTCCTGCCCTCGAGGACCCTGGGATCCCAGATCAGCAGCAGTGACAGAGATGCAGGAAGGGGGACAACAGCAAGATCCAGATGTGTGAGTTGTAGTCAATGTGGTGCTGATGGAGATGCCAAGTTCTCATGCATTTTGGCCCCAACATGTTGGTTGCCTGCTGGCTAGAAACACAATGCTCAGCTCAGGGGACACTGAAGCTGAGGGCTGGGAGCCTTGCAGGAGGCAGAGGCCTGCTGAGGACTGGCCAGGCCCCTCTGCCACCTCACTAGGCCACATTGAAGCCCCAAGGTTCCTTCCTACCCTAGGAAGTAGGACCTTGGCCTCAGGCTAGCAAGACTGTCTTCAATACCAAGTGTCCCTTTTTCCCCATGGATAATTGAAAGGGGACTGATGTCAGTAGAAGGTAAAATTCAATCTATATGTATGAAAAATGAGGAGCAGCAAAGCTAGGAATCCATGAGCATTTCCTATCAAAATTCTCACAATGATGGCATTATAGAGGTAGAAGACATTTTTTAAAATGATCTGATCCAAGACCCTCATTTCACAGATAAAAAACTTAAGACCAGAGGAATAAAAAACCTAGGACCAAAGTGGGACTTGTCCATGGCCCCACAGCTAGAATGTTACAGAGCCAGAATTCAAACCTAGTTCTAATTTCCAGTTTAATTCTCTTACCCCTACACTAAGCTGGAGTAAATACGTAAATAAAAAACCCACTGGAAATTTGCCTTTAATCTGAACAAAAATATGGTGATTAGAATAACCTATAAGTGTATATGTAGCAGTCATAATGTCAGCCAGTCACTAAATCAATATTTATTGGCAGCATTCTGTGCCAGGCACCAGGCTGTCTAAGCCAAGGCCTGGGATCTGTGCTGTTTACTTCCCACATTCGGAGGGCTGCCTGGGGTGCAGCTGTGATGGATCTGGAGACACCCCTGGAATACATTCTCCTGGAGTCCTACAAGCTCTCTGCTTCCAGTTCCTCGTCTGCACAGTAGGTGTAACCACTTATCTCATGAGCCGTTATGATTGGAAACGTGGGCAGCCAGAGGGCCTGTCTTGATAAAAGTGTCACACCAAGTAGACAATAAGATGTTCTTCTTCAGGGATCAGATTAAAAAAGGGATCAAGATAAAAGCTCTTAAAGATGTGAAGTTAGAGGTGATTAAGAATAAATCCCTTAATTTTGAGTAAAGTACCCTAATATCCTTGTCCAAGATGCTTATGGAATCTATTTTTTTTATAGATCAAAACAGTTTTTCATTAATTTAATGAAGACAAAAATTTTAAAGGGACTGGATTAGTCATTAGGGCTGCCATAACAAAGCACCCCAGATTGGGGACTCAAACAAAGACGTAATTCTCACAGTTCTGGAGGCTGGAAGCCTAAAATCAGCATGGCAGTGGGCGTGGCTTCTCCTGAGGCCTCTGCTTGCCTCTTGGACAGCAGTCTTCTTCCTGTGTCACCCCGTGGCCTTTCCTTGGCGTGTGTCTGGGTACAAATTTCTTTTTCTAATAAGGACACCAGTCAGATTGGATTCTGACCCAGCCTCAGCATTAAGGGCTGGATTCTTCTTGTTTGAGATGATTTTGTTGTTGCTAATTGTGAAAACAGTTATGCATCGGTGGCACTGAGCCAAAGAAAGGAAATATGACAGGAAGGATGAGACAAGCCAAAAGGTTGGTGGCACAGGAGATTGGCAGGGCCCCTCGGGCATGAGGAGGGTAGCCTCGCCTTCAGTGAGGGAAGGCATAGAGAGAGCACATAGGTGACTGTGATGGGGAGGGCAGGCTCACCAGAGCCCTGGCATGGGAGGCACAGAGCAGGGAGCACATGCGCCCAGCACCCTGAGCTGAAGGAACCCTTCCCATGGGGTGCCTGGAACCCTGTGCTCAGGGAACAATGTGAAGGAAACCTTCCATGGCAGAGTGGGGAGGACTGATGTCACTGACTGCAGCCCAGGTGTTGGGAGGACATGGAGGAACGGTGTGGAGATACTGGGAAGCTAAGGATCCAATGAGAGAACACCAGCCTCCATATTTTAAGTGCCTACTGTGTGCCATGCTCTGTGCTAGGAGCTTTATATTCCACATCTGTGGGGAAGGAGGATTATCCCAACTCAAGCTCAGTAAACTGAAAAACAGAGAAGTTAAGTAAAAAGGTAAGGATAATGTATGTGAAAAAGCTTTGCAAATTCGCAGAGTACTGTATAAATGTGAGGTGTTCTTTTTCCTTCTAACTGGCTTTCATAAAACAACCTCCAATGCAGCAAACTACCCAACAGTGCACATGTTTGAGTTGACTGCCCAGTAAACAATAAGAAGAAAAACTAGAAAGTTCTTCCCTGTGCCATTAAAATCTACTCTAGTTCCATTAAAATCTACTCTAGTTCCATTCTTTGTACAAAGATAAGTTGATGACACACTGATTTGACTTCAATAGATGCTCAGTGGGTTTTTCTGGGGTTCTGTCCAGAGGCTGTTCTCTCCACCCCTCCCTGTCCAGGCTTGGAGTGGGAGGTGCCTGTCCCATTCACCAGACACCTGGTGGCAAAGGACAGAGAACCTCTCCCTGCACCTGCGTGGGTCGTGGTAAGTTATGTGATCTCTAGAGGACAGCTAGGCTTTTCCTGGGACGGGGGGAGCCCTGCCCCAGCTTCGCTTTCTGAGCCGCCTGGAGTCTTTACTCTTTACAAGTCCAGTAGGATTTAGGCCCAACAGTGCTGAGGGGGGACAACTCAGTGGAAAGTGACCCTGTTCATCCAGGTTAGACCATATACTGAAAGACAGAAATAACAAGGAGAACACAATCACCAAGTAAATAACATGATACTTTCCACCAAGAAACTTCAAATAGAAGGAGCATGAAGGGTCCAAATTCACAGAATATGGTTTCTCGAGTGGGGAAGCACCTTGAGGTGCTGGCTGGGCAGACACGCCCAGCCCAGCCCCCAGCCCACCTGCCTTCATTTTAGACAAGAAGGTGAGAGAGGCTCCTGGTGTGTTTGCCTCACCATGGGCCAGCTCTTGAGGAGCAACTGTGACGGTCATCCCCAGAGGGTCACCTTGCAGAATGTCAGCCTGCCTTCCCGGATCCCAAAGAGCAGTGGTCAGCCCTTCCTGGCCCAAGACTGGCCTCTGTGGCTCAGTCATGGGTAGGTGTATTTTTCTAGGGGAGATCTCTAAAATTCCTATTTGACTCTATGATTGTATATTTTGGAGGTATGTGAATGAGAAGTCATCAATAACTAATACAAGTTTAATTCTGTGTAGAAATGTCATGAAGCTTTCATGATTTGAATGAAGAGTTTTATTAATGAATTTATTATTATTTTTTAATCCTCACCTGAGGACATGCTTGTTTATTTTAGAGAGAGGGGAAGGGAGAGAGAAAGAGAAGAGAGGATGGGGGAGGGAGGGAGAGAGAGAAAGAGACAGAGAGAGAGAGAGAGAGAGAGAGAGAGAGAGAGGGAGAGATCAATGTAAGAGGGAGAGGGAAACATTGATTGGTTGCCTCCCAATGCACCCTGTCTCAGGACTGAACCCATAACCTAGGTATGTGCCCTGACTGGGAACCAAACCTGCAACCTTTCAGTGTACGGGAGGATGCTCCAACCAACTGAGCCACTCAGCCAAGGCTGAATAAAGAGTTTTAAATGAGTGTTTGGCAAGTTGGCTTTTAGTACCCTCTGAGAGTGAGATGTGGCTCAGAGAGAACCCAGTGACCGATTAGCTTTTACTGACTAGCTGGTTGTGTCAGGAAATAAATTAACTGCATTCATTCAGTGCTCAGCAAGTTATTACCCGACATAATAGACAGTAATGAACAAAGCTGATCCCCTGTGGAATTATATCCTAGTGAGGGGAGACAAATAAACAAATAAATGCATGAATGTAATCAAATGGCTAAATCAGAACAGCTTAAGTCAGCCAGGGATTCACAATGAGAAGTTTAGAGGCTGACAGGTGCTGCTGTTGGTTCCTGGTTTAAGGACATCGGGGGTGGGGCCTCCGCACTTCTCTGGGCCCTTCCCTCATGGTGGTTAGAGGGGCTTCAGCTCCAGTAATCAAGTTCCTTTTGTAGGAAGAAAGAAGGAGGACGTTTCTAGGACATACCTCCAGCTATCCACCTCTCTTATGAGAATCTTTTGCAGAAATGGGATTTGACAACCCTGTTTATGTCTCATTGGCCAGTTTTTGTCACTTGACCTCCCCCCCCCCCCCCCCCCCCGCTTTGCAAGGGAGACTAGGACAGTTATTTCTTCAGCTAGGTACACCCCCATACAGTCAGAGAATATTGGGTATTGTACATGCAATGATCAGCCTCTGCCTCTCAGATATATAATATTACCAGTTGTAGGACATATTGCTGAGGAAACTTTGTTCATTCTCCTCTTGGGTCTTTAGCTGCAAAAAGTTAGTAAAGTATTTGAGCAATACTGACTGATTTACAGCTCTCTTTCTAGGAAAAAATGCTCAAACATTTGATATCTGAAAAGCTTTTCCTTAGACTAACCTACTAGTTCTTTAAGTCAATAAGAAAAACGATTGCTCAAAAGAAATATAGAGTTAACTGGATGACTACCTTCCCTTGTCTTGCTCAACCAATTTTGAAAATGGGAACGGGAATATTTTCCTTTTATGGTGAAATAGCATGCTGCCAGAAGAAGCTTAATTACAGAATGATAAAATTAGACTGTTAGAATTAGATCGTCAGATGAATTATAATTGGTCTGAGGCGATGGCTATAGAATGTCAAGTAAAAAGCCTGCAAACAGCACTTGGTCCTGGAATAATGGAACCTCTAAAATGGTGACATGGTGCCCTGACTGGTTTGGCTCAGTGGATAGAGCGTCAGCCTGCGGACTGAAGGGTTCCAGGTTCGATTCCGGTCAAGGGCATGTACCTTGGTTGCGGGCACATCCCCAGTGGGGAGTGTGCAGGAGGCAGCTGATCGATGTTTCTCTCATCGATGTTTCTAACTCTCTATCCCTCTCCCTTCCTCTCTGTAAAAAAATCAATAAAATTAAAAACAAACAAACAAACAAACAAACAAATAAATAAATAAATAAAATGGTGACATGGAATTTCAATCTGTAGCTCAGCCATCAGTTCTCGGTTTCAGTGCCCTGAGCAATCTAACCAGTAGCTGAGTATAATGAAATGGCATTTTATCCTACAGAAATTACAGGGTAAAAAAACCCCAAAACCTATATTCTATATCTCTGCAAAAGGACTTTCATGCCTGAAAATTCTGAATGGAGAGTGGAGGGGAGGGATGACGCCAGGGAAGGTTGACTGCTGTAACCCACTACATCTAAACGCTGCCTCCCTACAGATAACACAGAACCCATGTGTCTGTCACCTGCCTGTCATCTTCCACAGCCTCTCTCCAGGGTAATTGCTTTGCTTCAGTCCCATGATCACATTGAAGAGCATACTAAACCTGGGAGACTGAGATCCCAAAGAATCTTTATAAATAAACCTATAACACTGTTGTGGGTGCCCAAGGCCAGGCAGTCCCAGGGGGTAATCAAGAATCTACCTGGGAGATGAGTTGCATATTATGTATGTGTGTGTGTGTGTGTGTGTGTGTGTGTGTGTGTGTGTGTGTGCTGGGGAGGAAGGCAGGAGTTTTCGTCATCTGTTGTAGTATATTATAGAGCTAGAGATTTGGACTGAAATTGTGACAAATGTCCACCGCTAGTTTCTGAGGTTCATTCTAGCCCGAAGAACAATAGGGGTTTAAAGCTGGAGGAGTCTCAGCTAGGCCAACCCCTTCATTCTGCACACATGAAAATAGATACCCATCTACTCCACCCATAGTGGGCATCACTTAAGAGGTAACCACAGCCTGGGAAAGGTCGAAGTGCCTCCCCTGGTGTGGGGGAGAGTGCTCCTGGCTGCCAGGCCTTGGTCCACAGGACTTAAGGGACAGGGAATCAACAGCAAATGTAAAGCTGGGAAAACAAATGAATATATCAACAAGAACAATAAAATTCTGCTAGCCTCTGATTTGTGAAATATTCTCAGAAGAGGTGGCATTTGAATGGAGACTGGAAGAATTACGATTCCAGTCAGTGAATAAGGGGAGGTCAGTGCTCTAGGCCAATACTGCAGAGCAGGAGGACACTTAGAAAGAGCTGGTGTCAGGGAGGTTGTAGCGGGGTGGGTGGAGGGACCTTGCAGCAGCAGGGCGCCAGTGGTCACGTGAGGCCAAATCAATACACACTTGTTGACCATCCTGCATATTCCCATTGTTGAGATTCAAAGATTTTTGGAAGAGATTCAGTCTTTAATTTCCTCCTTTTTGGTTTTTTATTTATTACTTCACGAATCCACTCATTCCACAAACCTGTATAGATCACATTGGCCATAGATATCCATAATAATAGATAGTGCACATTTCTGGAGCGCTCAGCATAAGTTAAGCACTGTGCTGAGTGCTTTTATGTATCACTAAGCCTTATGATGCAGGTACCATTAGGAGCACCACTGTACAGATGAGGAAACAACCCCAGTTAGATGTCTTGCCCAAAGGCACACAGTCGAGAAGTGATGAAACCAGAACACAAACCAGAAAATATGATCCTCTTTCCCTCCTCTCTACTACCTGGGGCCAGAAGTCTCCGCATTCTTCCTGATTCCTCTCCTCTGGCCCTTCACCTCTTCTTTCCTTTAGGAAATATATTTTTAAATCACCAAAAACGATCCTGTCACATAATGTGAAAGAGTCACTCATAAAAAGGAAAGGGAATTACCAGTAAAGTGTCACATAGAAAGCCTGCACATTCAGAGAAAAATGCCCTGCGGTGGAAGGAGTGATAACTGAACGCAGTCACAGCGTGCTGCAGTCACGGAGGTCCCTGCTTTCTTTATTGTGTGTCACCATGTAGTCCTCTCTACTCTCTGGGGGTGTATTTCACGAGATGTGAAGTGACTTGTCTACGGTCACAGGAGTGTCAGCTCAGCCTGTCCCTGCTCAGTCCCAAGGACTGCTCAGAACCATCCTGTCCAGATCAGGACCATGGACAAAGCCTCCTGCAGAGAAAATCAAAGCCTTCACCTCCTGATGCTGGTGGCATTTAGTCCCAGAACAGGCAAAAAATAAAAAATAAAAAAATCAATCCCTGCTGCTCACTTTGCCAGACTGCTTTGCATTTTAGGCCTTAAGGAAAAACTGATTGCCTTATTTCATTATTGAGTTCTGATTATTGTGTGTCACCATGTAGTCCTCTCTACTCTCTGGGGGTGTATTTCACGAGATGTGAAGTGACTTGTCTACGGTCACAGGAGTGTCAGCTCAGCCTGTCCCTGCTCAGTCCCAAGGACTGCTCAGAACCATCCTGTCCAGATCAGGACCATGGACAAAGCCTCCTGCAGAGAAAATCAAAGCCTTCACCTCCTGATGCTGGTGGCATTTAGTCCCAGAACAGGCAAAAAATAAAAAATAAAAAAATCAATCCCTGCTGCTCACTTTGCCAGACTGCTTTGCATTTTAGGCCTTAAGGAAAAACTGATTGCCTTATTTCATTATTGAAATGATGTGATATAAATTTTCTGTATTTCTTAGAAATTAAAAAAAAATCAATGGCTTGTTCCATGATTTCCTTCTTCTCTAACTACATAAAAACTCTCCGTGTTTTTATTAATTTTTATCAGTGCCTCCCTGTAGATTCGAGCCTCACTAATCAGCTGCTGGCGTCCTGTGACTAAAACAGAGCTTTAAACCCATCTTGGCTTAGAGTCCAGAAATGCCTTTCTGCTCCTTCTCCAGGCAGGGCGTGTCTGCAGGCCTTGCCTCCCATTAACCACCCTCTGGTGGTCAGAGAAGCTTCTTTGGTCCCTCTCGGTGAAAACACACAGCAGGCAGGCCAGAAAGACAGAATCTATTTTGGGAGGAACTGAAGGAGTGACTGAATGATGGAGGCTATTCCCAGGGTAAAGGGCAGCCTGCCAAAAATGGAAGACAGAAAATATTCCTCAAACAGATTCTATCACACGAACATAATTCTCTATATATCATCTCGCTTTGTCTTCCACCTGAAAAGGTGAACATACGCGATTTTGTCAATGGGCACAGTTGCCAGGTAAACACAGACTCAGCTGCAAAGACCTGATGACATGTGAACACAGGAGCTGCTCTCCATGACTTTTCTTTGAGCAATAAAGACAAATGACAAAGGGCAACCGGCACCAGCTTATTTCCCCACGCCCCCTGCTCTGCGGATGGGTTGTCATAGAGGAGCAGACCTCATCTCCGGTCTTTCTCTGAAATCCATGACCCAGCACCAACTGGGAGCTGCATCATAAAGCACATGATGCTTAAGGGGAAGAATTTGGCAATTAAAAGCAGGGCAGTCCAAAGCACTGTAATAAGTTACCCATCTGGAGGGAACTGAGAGCAACATGCTTAAAGGAGAAAAGCAGGCCGCTGAAGATTGGATTCCGTTCAAAGCCAGATGACATCTTTTTGTTGGAAAAGGACAGAACTATTTAAAACAGGGAGAAAAATGTGCTTCAACCTGAAGTCTATCATAGCCTGGGGCTAGTAGCCTCACTCAGATTTGCCCTGCCTTGTTGGGAAAAGTGTGCTTGAACCATTGGTTACCAAAGGAACTCCAGTCACCCCATCAGCCACACAGAGATGACCAGCCCGTTAGGCAAAACACCTTTCTCTAC
This sequence comes from Myotis brandtii, assembly GCF_000412655.1. Taxonomy (NCBI): domain Eukaryota; kingdom Metazoa; phylum Chordata; class Mammalia; order Chiroptera; family Vespertilionidae; genus Myotis; species Myotis brandtii. The sequence continues at coordinate 203,418 of NW_005357285.1, read as the reverse complement.
CTTACGCTCAGGTCACCTTGTCCAGAGCAAGTCTCAGATGGATTTCTGGGGGCCCTTGGGCTCTCTCCTTCACGTAAGCCCTTAGCCACTTAGCCTGTTGCTGGACAACCCCTGCCTGGCCCCTCGCAGGGCCCTGGTCCATCCTGGGGGGCTGGAGGGAATGTCCCCAGTTCTGGAGGAGCCTATGCTCAGTCCTTCTAGATTCTTCAGCACAGACCCTCTCGATAGTGAGCAAGCCTTTCTCTTGCGTTTGTGCATTTTCCCCCTGGGGTCTGCATGCCTGGAAGCATAATGCTGTGTGCTGGACAACCAACCCACAAGGTGAGCACCACACACCAAGCATCATGTGCTTCGAGACGGGATGGGGCAGGATGGCAGGTTTTTGTTAAGCTTTTCTATGTAGATGAATGCAAAATTAGTGTACATTTTAAAGAGTAAAATGAAAGGTTCTCAAGAATATATTATAGTCTTAACCTGAGACCCCAGGAGATATGTTCAACCAGGTGATGGAAGGGCAGCAGGTTCATGTGAAGCAGGGGTGCTGGTGTAGGAGGAAGACCTTCCACAGAAGGGCTGTGGGCAGGGGCAGCACATGGGCCAACAGGTTGCTCCCAGTGGCTCACAGGGCACTCAGGCCTGCTGAGACTGCAGCAAAGGCGAGGCCAAGGTTCTGGTCAAGTAGTCACAGCTGACAGGGACCCCAGGCACAATCAGAACAACCACCAGCACAGGGAGAGATGGCTCAGGAGCCGCACAGGGCCTGGTGCTCACGCAGAAGGGCTTTGTGGTGAGATGCTCGTGCAAGAGAGACTAAGCATAGGCTTCTGCAACCTGACTGCAGACAAGACTCACCAGGAGAGCCTGCCAATCCAGACCCCGGGCCCATGGCAGACATGCCAGACCACACGCTGCACAAGGAGACCCAGAAATCTGTTTCTGAAAAGCTATCCTGAGGAATCAGATGTGGCATGACTCCTGTCTCCAGACATGGAGTGAGGTGATAACAGAGAGAGGAAAACCGCCTAGTGCTCCTGGGCAGGATGCGTTTCCAAGGCTGGGACTCTGCCGTCTGCAGCAACCTCAGAGTGCTGGGTGCTGTTTTCTGGGCCGAGGGATCTTAATCAACAAACATTACAATCAGAATAATAGCCTCGCTCTTGATCTGTACCTGGATACCAGAAATTCATTTCTTAAATTCATTTTTTAGAAGTCTCCCAAGTGCACACTGCCTGCACAGACAGATTTATTTCAGAGAACAGCACATCTGTAGACAAAGCACTGTCTCACCTCGGTGCTGGGGCTGCACACCTCAGGGCTGTCACTGCTACGTCCTTGGGAAGCGCTTGAGGTAACCCAGGGAACAGACGGATGGCTGGGGTATGGGAAGCTGCAGCTCCTGCCCAAGCCCCTCCAAGCCCAGACCCCCCTCATCACTCCCCCTCCCCCGTCTTCTTCCAGAGCTTTTCTCCAGTAAAACATTTCCAATTTAATTTCATTTCCTCAGCAAGTCCTGATGGATATTATCTATTACTAGAGGCCTGGTGCATGAAATTTATGCACTGGGAGTGGGGAGTGTGGTCCCTCAGCCCAGCCTGTGTCCTCTCACAGTCTGGGGGCCCTTGGGAGTGAGCCTAAGCCCTAAGCCAGCAGTCAGACAACCTTAGTGCTGCCGCAGAGGTGGGAGAGGCTCCCGCCATCGCCTCTGCACTCACCAGCTGTGAGCCTGGCTTCTGGCTGAGTGGCGCTCCCTCTGTGGGAGTGCACTGACCACCAGGGGGCAGCTCCTGCGTTGAGTGTCTGTCCCCTGGTGGTCAGTGCACGTCATAGCGAGTGGTTGAGCGGCCTTAGCATATCACTAGCATAGCATTAGCATATTACGCTTTGATTGGTTGAATGGGCTAGCATATTAGGCTTTATTATATAGGATTATGCTTAAACAAAAACAAGTTGCTCTCTCCAGGGTTGGCAATTCAACAGAATTTTTTAAAAAATTGATTTTAGAGAGAAAGGAAGGGAAAGAGAGAGAGAAAGGTTGCCTCCCTTACGCACCAGATCAGAGATCAAACCTGCAACCTTTTGGTGTATGGAATGAAGCTCCAACCAACTAAGCCATCTGGCCAGGGCCCAGAATTTTTTTTTTAAAACAAAAATGGAGAAAGTTATGCTCTTTTCATATTTCTGAAACACAATCATTCTTTCCCGGGGCCCACGGGGGAACTCCACCCTCCTCAGGTGGACGCTGCTTTGTTATTAGGTGGGTGGCAGTCAGTCATCAGAAAGACCAGGTTATGCAGTGCCTGTTGCTCCAGCCTAGCCTGTTCACTTTTCAATTACTTGATGAATTCTTATTCTGGGAGACAAGCCAACTATGACCCTGTAGAAGAAGTTCAACCCAGGAAAGGCAAAAACAAAAAAAAGTAAACAATGTTAGATGGACAAGGATGACATGCTAGAGGAAGTTTCCTCATCAACATGAATTTACTAAACATTTATGGTGGGTAGAATGTCCCCTATGTGTACAGACAAAAGCATCACTCTCTCCTTAAAAGAAATGATACCATAGTTTCAGTGGCAAATTCTAGGCATTTTCCAGAATGTGCTCCATGAAGCACTAGCTCTAGGAAGTGCTCCAAAAACAAACAAACAAACAAAACCTTCTCTGTTCAATTAAATTAGATAAACACTGCCTGTTTGATACCTCCTCTAGGACACTCATGGTGCACTCTAACCTTTGAGTTATCTAGAAGTGTGTAGTTTAATTTCTAGATATTAAGAGTTTCCTTAGACATCATATTGTTACTGATTCCAACTTAAACAGAGAATAAATACACTTTTTGTGATTGATTTATTTTTATTTTAAATCTTTATTGTTGAGTCTATTACAGAACACCCCCCCCCACTTTTTCCTCTATTGCCCCTTCCACCAGGTTCCCTCCCTACCCCTGGCTTTCATCACCCTATTGTCCATGTCCATAGATAATGCATATATGCATATAAGTTCTTTGGTTAATCTCTTTCCATCCATCCCCCCATCTCTTCCCTCTGATATTTGTTAATCTGTTTCATGTTTTCATACCTCTGGTTCTATTTTTTAAAATATATTTTTATTGATTTCAGAGAGGAAGAGAGAGGGAGAGAGATAGAAACATCAATGATGAATTATTGATCGGCTGCCTCCTGCATGCCCCCTACTGGGGGTCGAGCCCCACAACCAAGGCATGTGAACTGACTGGAAATTAAACCATGACCTCCTGGTTCATAGGTTGATGCTCAATCACTGAGCCATGCCGGTTGGGCCCCTCTGGTTCTATTTTATTCATCAGTTTATTGTTAATTAGATTCCTTGTTTGTTTATTTTGATTTTTAGATTCAATATGATGATAGATATGTATTCATTGCCATTTTATTGTTCATACTAGAGGCCCAGCACACAAAATTTGTACACTGGTAGGGTCCCTAGCAGCTGCCGGCTGCCGGCTGGGTACTCCCTCCCTTCCCCTGGCCGCCTGCCAGCACTGCTGGCTGGGGCCTCCCTCCCTTCCCCTGGCCAGCCTGCCCCCTGATCGAACTCCTGGAAGAACTCTGGTGGAGGGGACAATTTGCATACTATGTTTTTATTATATAGGATTTTTATCCCTCCTCCTCCTCCTCCTCCTCTTTCTTCTTCTTCCTCTTACTAACTGCTTTTCTCTTGCTGCTTTTAAGATTCTCTATTTGTCTTTAACTTTTGGCATTTTAATGATGATGTGTCTTTGTGTCTTGGTGTGGACCTCTTTGGGTTACTCTTGTTTGGGGGCTCCTTACACTTCTTGGACTTGTAAATCTATTTCTTTCACCAGTTAGGGAAGTTTTCTGCCATTATTTCTTCAAATAGGTTTTCAATATCTTGCTCCCTCTCTTCTCTTTCTGGCCCCCCCCCCCCCATAATGCGAATGTTGCTACACTTGAAGTTGTCCCAGAGACTCCTTACACTATCTTCATATTTTTGGATTCTTTTTTCTTTTTGCTCTTCTGATTGAGTGTTTTCTGCTTCCTCATATTCCAAATCGTTGATTTGATTCTTGGAATACTCTACTGTTGAATTCCTCTAAATTATTTTTTATTTCAGTTAGTATATGCTTAATTTCTGACTGGTCCTTTTTCATGTCTTTGAAATTCCCCCCTTGAAAGTCTCACTAAATCCCCTGAAGCTCTAATTAATATCCTTGAGCATCTTTATAACTATTGTTTTGAACTCTGTATTTAGTAGTTTGTTTGCTTCCATTTCATTTAGTTTTTTTCTGAAGATTTTTCTGTTCTTTCATTTGTGACATGTTTCTTTGTCTCTGAATTTTGGCTGCTTCCCTGTGTTTGTTTCTATGTATTAGGTAGAGCTTCTATGTCTCCTGGAATTGGTAGAGTGGCCTTGTGTAGTAGGTGTCCTGTAGTAGGTGTCCTGTAGGAATTGGTAGAGTAGACTTCCCAGTCACCTGACCTGGGCACTCTTGGTGTGCCCCTGTGTGGTCTGTGTGCACAGTCTTATAGTTGAGCCTTGATTGTTGTTGGCATCACTGTGAGGTCCAGCTGCAACTATAGTGGAAGAGCTGCTATTCAGGAGACACTCCTATGGAGCAGGACTTGCTTCAGTGGGGCTTTGGTGTTCACTGAGTCTGCCCCTTGAGTGTGTTGCTCAAAGGTGTGTAGAGTTGTAATTTGGTATAATCTGAAGCTGTCCACCAGGTGCACTGGCTCTGGGACCTCCCGGGAGGTGCAGTTAGCCACTGCCTGGGGCTACTGGGCAGCAGTTACAGAGTCATCTGCAGATGGCTGTTACTTGTATTGGGCTTGGAAGTGCCCAGGTGAGGCCAAGCTGTGAAGCAAGGCAGGCTGCTGCTACTGCCAGGTCTTGCTGATGCAAGCTACTGCTTGTTTGAGAGATTTTAGGAAAGTCTGAAGCTTGAGCCCAGACAGGCCATTCATATGGAAAAGCTGCTGCAAACAGCTTGGGTGGGGCTGCAAATTAAATAGGGCTGGGTCTCAGGGAATAACCAGGACAGAGCGATTAGTGTGAACCAGGCTGATGGAAACTCAGACATGGCTCCCAGTCAGCTTTGTGTGTAGGGGTGGGGGAGGGGAAGTCTCAGCATAAAGACATTGATCCCTGGGAGCACCTCTGTCTGTGAGAAAGCCACCCTTTAGTTCTTGCTTCAATGCCAGACAATTCATTTCCTCCCATATGTCCCTGGATCTCCCCAAGCCACTGCCCCAGTGCTGGAGCTCAGAGGGAGCTGGATGGTGTAAATTTGTCTGCCAGCTCTTTAATCTGTCTCCCTAGGTCTCCAGCAGCCTCCATATCACTCAGCCACAATTCCCACTGGTTTTTATAGCCCGAAGTTATGGGGGCTTCTTTTACCAGCTCTGGAACCCTGGGCCAGGGGTATGGTATGGGGCTTGGACCCCTTGCTTCTCACAGGGGGATCTCCGCAGCCACACCTGGGTGTTGGACTAGCCCATTCCACGCCTCTGCCCCTCCTACCAGTCTCAATGTGCTTTCTTCTTTACTCCTCTAGTTGTAGGATTTCCATTCAGCCAGATTTTAGGCAGTTCTGAATGAGTGTTATTCTGTATTTTAGTTGTAATTTTGATGTGGTTGTGAGTGGTGGCAAGTATCGGCATTTACCTACGCTGCCATCTTAGTTCTCCTCCACGTTGTGTGATTTCAATTTTGTTTTAAATCTATTGAAACTTGTTTTATGGGTAAATAAACTATATGTATTTGAAAGGAATGTTTATTCTGCAGTTATCAGATGATTTATCCTAAAAATGTTAATAAGATCAAGGTGGCCAGTGGTGTTGTTCAGATATTTATGTCATTACTGATCTTTTCTTTTTGTCCAGCTGTTCTATCAATTGCTTAGATAATTTTAGAATACTCCATTTCTCTATCTAATTTTGTCCATTTTGCTTCACATATCTTGAGTTTATGTTATCAGTCATGTACACACTCAAATTGTTAGGCCTTCCTGACAAAGTTTCCCCTTTGTCCTTATGGAATGCCCATATTTCTCTCTGGTAGTACTTTTTGTTCTGAAGTCTATTTTACTTGATATTAAAACAGCTACTCTTGCCTTCTAATGCCTACTCTTTGCATGATATATCTTAAATTTTCAAACCATATGTGCCTTTATCTTTTTTTAAATATATTTTATTGATTTTTTTACAGAGAGGAAGGAAGAGGGATAAAGAGCTAGAAACATCGATGAGAGAGAAACATCGATCAGCTGCCTCCTTCACACCTCCTACTGGGGATGTGCCCGCAGCCAAGGTACATGCCCTTGACTGGAATCGAACCTGGGACCCTTCAGTCCGCAGGCTGATGCTCTATCCACTGAGCCAAACTGGTTAGGTCTGTGCCTTTATCTTTAAAGTGTGTGTGTTGTAGGCAGAATATAGTAGAGTTTTGCATTTCAACCTACCCTGTTAACCTATATTTTTAAATGGAGAGTTCAGACTATTAATTTTTAGTATAATCATTAATATCAATTATATCTAGGTCTATTATTTTAGCATTCGTTTTCTCTTTGTCTCTCCCTTTTCTTCTTTTTCTTTGTTTGTTTGTTTGTTCTCCTCTTCATCATTTTCTGCCTCTTTTGGATTATTTGAAATTTTTTAAACATTCTATTTTAATTCATTTGTTTGATCCCTTTCGCTCTGTTTTGTTCTTTAGTAGTTGCTCTAGGTATTAAAATATACATATTTACCTTTCAGAGTCTAGTTGGAGTTAATATTAAGACAAATTAGAAACCATGCAAACTTTAATCTTCCTACACTGATCTTATGTTACCATATGTATTTCATCTGCATACATTGTAAACTACAAATACAATTTTATAATTTTTGTTTTCAACAGTCACATAAATTTTTGTTTTCAACAGTCACATAAATATTGAAGAACTCAAGAAGGAAAAATGGTCTTTTATATTCACTTAAATATTTGCCATTTTTGCTCTTCCTTCTTTCCAAGACCCAAGTTTCTCTCTGGGTATCATTTCTGGAATAGCCAGAGATCTTTTTTTTACATTTTAGAGCATGTCTGCTGCTGCTGAATTTTCTTAGCTTTTCTTCATTTGAGAATGTCTTTTTTTTTTTTTTAGATATTTTTGCTGGATTCAGAATACTGAGTTGACAGTTATTTTCCTTTCAAGTACCTTAAAGTTGTTCTTCCATTAGTTTCCATGGTATTTGAAGAGAGATCCAGGACTCTATTTGAGTTGTTCTTTGTACATAACATGTCATTTTTCTCTAACTGCTTTCAGAATCTTTTCTTTATCTTTGGCTTTTAGCAGTTTGATTGTGATATGTCTAGGTATTTTAAGATAATTTGTCTTGTTTAGGTTTTAATGAACTTCTTAAATCTGTGAATTTAAGTCTTTGACCAAATTTTGGAACTTTATGGCCATCACTTATTTAAATATTTTTGCGTTTCACTCATTCCTTCCTCTCTTTCTTGGACTTCAATAAAATATATGTTATTACTTTTGATATTGTCCCACCGAACCCTGTTTGTTTATTTTAGCCTCATATTGGGTAAGATTTAATTGACTCTTCCATCATCTCTATTCTGCTGTGGAGCCCATCAAGTGAATTTTTTTATTTCATATATTATATTTTTAAAATTTCCACTTGATTTCTTTTTATAGTTTTTATTTCTCTGATGAGAATGCCTATATTTTCATTTATTTCAAGTATATTTATATACCCCATGGAGCATAGTTTTAATGCTGCTTTAAGTCTTTGTCTGATAACCTCAACATCTGGGTCATCTTGGTTTTGGCATCTGTTGTTGTTGTTGTTTGTTTTGCTTTGTTTTCCCTCTTGAGAATTGGTCACATTTTTTGGTTCCTTTTATATTGGGAAATTTTGGTTTGTATCCTGAACATTGAGAGTGTTCTGTTTGCATCCACTCTGAATTCTATTATAATACTGAGGAGGATGCTAATGTTTTTATCTAATTCTGTCTCACCTTCTGTGGGCAGTGGTTCATGTCCCAGTTTAGCTCTCAAAGGCTATAGGTGCTGGTTTGGTCTGTATTGTCCGCATGTATCACTCAGGGGAATGCTGAGTCTTGGGAGAGTTTATAATTAGGAGACCCCCCCCCTTTTCTGGCTCTCTCCATTATGGGCTTTTTTCCCTCACTCTCCAGCTCTCAGGAGATATCTATTCTTAGTTTTCTGACCATAAAGATGTAATTTCTATTGGAGTTTCAGCTACTTAAAGGACCACCCTGACACATTCCTCAGTGACTAAAGGCCATCCTCAGAGCAAAGGTATGAAAGGGAGAGGGAGATGGAAACTCACCTTGTATGCTCTCTTCTCAACGTTTTAATTCTTCTCAACAGTCACCTGCTTTTATATGCTTTTTGGGGTCAGATTACTCAGATACTTTTTTTTCCATTCAAAATATTAGTCGTAATTTGCTGGAAAAGGCAGCCATGTGCAGTCTGTGGACTCGCACTTGGCTGTGTAAGCATGGGGGGTGGGCCTGGCACATCACCTTGCTGAGAGATAGAGGGCCCTCACGGCCTAGGCTGGCTTGTCTCCTTTGAGGGAATGCTTTTCTGCTTCAGGCCTAAGGTGTGCTCCTGTGTTCTCCTAAGTGGCCATCAAATATACCCCCAGGTTTCTGTATTTAGGAACCACAGGGGAGTGGTCAGGGTCCTTCCATACAGCACAAAGCAGACTTCATGCAATCATACCGCCCACATCACCTGTGGCCTGGTCCACTGGCCCTTAGAGACCAGTGCATAGCAAGGGGCTGCATCCTCTGCACTCTGTCTCTCCTCCTACTGTAAGTGAACCCCGCACCACTGGGCCTAATGTGCATGCTCTCTGTACTCAGTGATCTACAATCATGCACTGGTTTCTCTCCTGAGAGGCACTTATTTGCCTTTTAACCTTGGCCACACTCAGGTTCCATTCTATCCTGCACCACGACCTGGCCACCCAGTGCATGGTTAAACATAACCAGATGGCAGAATAGGCCCTAGTGGATTTATGTTGCTTTCGTGAAACTGAAACCTCACAGAGCAGTTTAGAATATTAAGGGCTCTGAGAAGTCCTGTAATAGCTACCTTGCCATAATACCATCTTTTCCAACTTTAAATAAAACTTTGCCACATTTATATACAGTAAATATTCAATACAATAACCTCTGCCACAGTGCCTTACATATAGTGAATATTCAATACAGATGCTCCTCGACTTACTATGGGGTTACATCCCATTCTAAGTTAAAAATATTGTGAGTTGAAAATGCATGTAATGCACCCAATCAACCAAACATCATAGCTTAGCACAGCCTACCTTGTGCCCAGAACACTTACATTGGCCTACATTTGGCAATTATCTTGAGCTTCGCCTCAAGAGTAATGCCCTCCTCTTCTTCTCACCAGAAGTCAGAGACACAGATAGGTGTTTTACAGACATGATGGAATGTGAAAACACAAAACACAACATCCAGAAAATGCTGGCAATACAGTTCACCCTTGCGATTGCGTGGCTGACTGGGAGCTGAGGTTTAATGCCCTGCTCAGCATCGTGAGAGAGTATTGAACCTAATATTGCTAATCCTGGAAATGATAGAAATTCAAAACTTTAAGTACAGTTTCTATTGTGTGCATATCACTTTCTATCCATCGTAAAGTAGAAACATTCTTAGTCAAACCGTCGTAAATTGGGGACCATCTGTACAGATGTGTTGAATTGAATTTTATGAATTCATTGCTTTTAGAACCGTATTGTTAGTAGAGAAGGATATATTTTTAAATATTTTTATTTTTTATTAATTCTCACCCAAGGGTATTTTTCCCATTGATTTTTAGAGAGAGCAGAAAGGAGGGAGGGATGGGAAAGGAGAAAGAGACGGAGAGAGAGAGGGAGAGATATCCATCAGCTGCCTCCCATAGGCACCTCAACCAGGGCCAGGGTTCAAATCTGCAACCAAGGTACATGCTCTTGATCGGGAATCAAACCCATGACCCTTCAGTGCTAGGGGTGTCACTCCAACCACTGAGCCACAGTGGCCAGGGCCGAGAAGGATATCTTAAACCAGTAGCCAATAAAGAGAGAAGTATACCCTGGCCAGGTAGCTCAGTTGTTAGAATGTCGCCCTGATATGCCAAGGTTGTGGGTTGGATCTTCGGTCAGGACACATACAAGAACCAACCAATGAATGCATAAATAAGTGGAACAACAAATATCTCTCTCTCTCCTCTCTCTCTCTCTCTCTCTCTCTCTCTCTCTCTTTCACCCCTTCCTCTCTCTCTCTAAAATCAATCAATAAAAATTAAAGGGAGAAGCATTCTGCCTGTTATATGCTTGCCCTGGTTCATACCGAGGGGATGTCTCCAATACCCCTTGCTTCAGTGGGGAGGAACCAAGGAATAAGCTTTTTGTTTGTTTGTTTCCCTCTTACTCCCCATACCCTCTGCCCCATGAGCAAATGGTGAAAAATCTGATGTTCTTTGGTTTCTGTTTCCCAAATGGGTGGTTGTAAAATGTTGAGTGTAACTGCCCGTTCTTGGCCCCGTGGCTTGGCTCTCTGAGACTTAATTATTCCGGCTCTGTGGGATAGAAGGCAGGCTGCAGTTGTCCATGGCAGGGTGAGTGTAGGCTGACTCACTCCTCAACATGCAAGTCTCAGGTGTGGACTGCAATGGAGAGGGCAGAGAAAAAGACAATCCACTTCAGCAAGCTGCATTCTCCAATATATCCCTACCAGCAATTAAATGAATATTGCATGTTAATAGCCTCTAGGATCTATGCCTAGTTCTCAATTCACTTGAACTCTGGAAGCAAGGAGGAGGAGGGATTAAGCTCACACACAGCCCCCAACAGCCAACAGCATCCTCAATGTGAAATCTTGGAGGCTTTGAAAAAGACAATGGAACAGAGAGGTGTACTACTCGCATTGAAGATAACAGCGACTGCTGCCATTCATTTACCCCCTGCCCACAGGATACGGTTTCTATGCCCCAGGACACACTGTAAGGAAAGCAGCATCACCCTCACTCTGCACAGAGGGAGCAGGGCCCTGCGTGGTTTACGTGACTAAGGAGGCTCAGAGCTGGGTCTTGAACTCAGGACCCAGGACTCAAAATCTGTCTACTGTCTCCCCTCCGAGCACCTCTGTTATTCAACATCAGCTGCCAAAGCTGCATGTCATGAAACAGAAATAATAAGTATAAATATTTAAAAAGCAGAGGAAAAATGATTGTGCACATTTATATGACAAAAAGCCAAGATAATTCTTCGCCCTTCATCACCACGAACCAAATGGCAAGAAGTAACAAATATTAAAAGGCCTTTCTCAATTTACCCAGGTCTTCTTGGGAGTAAAAACATGGTCATCACAATCTTAACAAGTTTAACTTACATCCTCAGAGAAGCATTCACATTCCACGTCTTTAAGGGGAGCATGCAGGCATATGTAGTGATATGCATAACAAAAAATGCCAGTGTACTCTTTTCTTTAGTGAAGGAAGAGCACCAACATTTCACTTCTGATATCTGTATTCATGGTCTGGCTTTGTCGTATCTAGTATCATGCTCAGGAAATCTCCAAACAGTGAGAGGTGAGTGAATTAAATTGCTGGAATCATAGTCCATTTACCACATCTGGATCAGGGAAGGGAAGCGTCAGTTCCGGGACCCGTCAGTTCACCTTTTGGAGATTGGCAGTCTGTACATCGTTCCTGGCTCATTGTGATTCCAGCAGGATAAAGGGGAGATGCTGGTTTTTATTTGTAAATGTCAGGTTTTCATTTCAGTTTATTGCCTCGTTATGTTGGTGGCTCCACAAAGCAGGCCCGGGACATCTGGGTCAGAACAAATCTGGTCATAGGAGAGGTGGGAGGGATCCTTGCTGAGAAGAGAGTGGTAGTGCGAGCAAATTCTTATTCGTCGAGCTCCCGGGTTTTCATCGGCTCCTCTCACCAGCATTTATTTCCCAGGATGAGTCGTCTGTGCGGGTTTTTGTTCCAATCCAGATTCCGAGGAACAGGAATCAGGCTCTGAGTTCATGAATGTTTGTGAACACCACCGTGGGATAGTCACCCCTTTCTCAGTGATGTTGGAAAATCAAAACCAAGCTGCACAAAAGCTTGAGGAGCTCAAGAATGGATGCTGGGATGCTGGGTACTCTGGATTGAAGTCTGTCTTGAAGTGAACTCTTTTTTTTTTTTGGTCCCTCTGCTGACCATTTCCTATGTTGAATGAGACTATGAGCTTTTCTGATTTGTGAATTTTCTATTTTACAAGAGAGCTATACCCATCAACTTAACAAATCATTACCCCTCCCCGCTCCCCACCGAGTTCCTTATTTTGCCTCTGAAAGCATAAGGGCTCCCTTGGCACTGGGTCTGAAACCCAGAGGAGCAGCGGTCCCTTGGTGAGCTGAGTGGAAGGCAGCCCAACCTGCTCTCATGCTTTTCATGTAGTCATTCATTCCAGAAACACATATTGGTGACCAGCTGTGCGACAAGCACTCTGCTCAGCACCAGGCACACAGAAGTAATGAGCCGACTGGAGTCCATGGGCCAGTGGGAGAGAGAGAGTCAAGCGGAGTGGTGAGGACCTGCCACGTGCCAAGTGCTGAGACAGAAGGGAGTGGGAAGAGCTGGGCACAGAGCCGAGGGCTCCTCATCTCCTGGGAGAATCAAGCTGAGACTTCAAGTGGGTCCTTCAGCGGGAACGTTCCAGGCCCAGAACAGAACATCACCAGGGACTATGGTTTGAGAGGACTCTCCTGTGCTTGGCTCTTTCAAAAGCCCGGGACCTCCAGCCAGCACTGGCACAGGAGGCTGCTCCACAATGTTCACCCCCTGCCTTCATCCCTGGCTGGCCAGGTGCCTGCCTCAGTCCTGCGCCCTCCCATGGCTCCCTGATGCTTGATTGAAAGTCCTGTTCAAGCATCTCCTTAACCTGTAAGCCTTTGGGACCCCTAGTGTCTGGCACAGTGTTGACATAAGGCATTTAAGAAATTTTTGCAGAACGACTCAAAATGACAATAATATATTGATTATAGTATAAAATGTTATATTAATATGTCATTGCCTCACTTTATGTATTATGTACATATATTATTGAATGAATATGTTGATAGTATTTTAGAATAATATATTAGTACACTGCTGTGTTATGATTATTATTCAGAGATCCAAGTCCTAAGAATTCGTACAAACCTTCAGGCATCCATCATATTTCTTGGCTCTCTGAGTGGAAGTTGACTCCTTTTATCTCTTCTCTCTTTTAATAGGACAGGAAAGTGTAGTCACTTCAGCCAGGGGAGGGTAAGAAACGCCACTGGCTTTCTTGGACAACCAGCAGCAATAAGGGAACGGCTGGGGGAAGTGGAGATGGTGTCAT
>NW_005357285.1:127832-189800 GCF_000412655.1 Myotis brandtii | reverse complement strand
GTGCCCGCAACCAAGGTACATGCCCTTGACCGGAATCGAACCTGGGACCTTTCAGTCCGCAGGCCGACGCTCTATCCACTGAGCCAAACCGGTTACAGCATCTTCTCTCTTTTAATAGGACAGGAAAGTGTAGTCACTTCAGCCAGGGGAGGGTAAGAAACGCCACTGGCTTTCTTGGACAACCAGCAGCAATAGGGGTTCGGCTGGGGGAAGTGGAGATGGTGTCATACCCCCAGGAAACCTGCCCCCTCTGCTGGAAGGTCAGGGCGTGAGTGAGTCGCTGTCTTCAGGCTCCTGGCCCCCGGGGGCTCCGGGGCCTGAGGCGAGCATGCTTTCTGCAGACAGTCTGGTGGTTCTCAAGACAGGCAGCCAGCTGTCCCCTTCACCCCGAGGGCGTGTCGCAGCTGGTCCTGTTTCCCTTTATCAACGTGGGAGACATCCAACATCTGCCATTTGCATAACGTGGGTGCTTTTGCAGCTTAGCATTCTCTGTTTCTACAAATAAATGCTTTCATGAGAAAACTGAAATGTCAGAAAAAGAGAGACAACCTACTTTAAGGTCGCTGCTGCCTCCCAGCAAGGGTGTTTAAAAATAACCGCCAATCTGCCGAGTGCTCACAACTCTCATTGCACCAGCTCAGGGAAGGCAGCGTGGAAGGTTCCAGGCTGGAGGGTGTGCTGGGAAGGTGCTGGCACCTGGCTGCACACCACCCTGTGGATCTCTGCCTAAGGGCAAATGGTCAACCCTTTGATAGAAGGTTCTAGTATTGGTTTCCAGCTATGGTGAATGGCTTTAGGTCTGACTCAGACGTGCTCTGTAGGAAGGGAAACGCTGAGGGGCTGAGGTGGCAGGGCCAGGATGGGTGTGGCTGTCAGGGTGTGGCACTGAGAGACCCGGTAGATCCCTCAGTGAGCAGGGACCTGTGCCTCCAGGATCTGCTCCAGCAGCGCCGACAGAGGAGAGCCTAGATTTTTGCAGTAATTTCCAAGCTGTGCTCCACGGATGTCTAGTGGCTCTGGAACAGATCTTCAGTCCTTCATTTACGCTGATGGACTGTGTCTGTTACTCCAAGAATGGCCTCCCCCAGGGTTGTGCATTTCACTCGACAGCACATTCTTCTGCTCTGCGTCCCTGTAAACCTACCAGCAGGGGCGGATCTGAGGGCCCCAGGCCCAGCACCTGTGGAGCATCACCTTGGACAGATGTCTGCACACCTGTGTTCAAAACTCACCCTGGGCAGCACTGTCTGAGCTGCTCTTCCAGGCAGAGCCAGTGGACAACAGTAGGGATAAATCAGATCTCTATTTCCTGAGAATTCCCTGAAAGGCACCAGGACTAGGGCTGGAATCTCACCAAACAGGATAGCTACTGCCTCCGTTCCATTACTTTCTGAGGGGCCAGTCTCAGGGTTAGTGATGGGCCCAGTACCTCTACAACCAGGCCCTTTAACCAGAACCCCCTCCTTCTGTTAATGATAATATAAACAGAATGTGGGTCCCATTGCACCCACAATCATACTAAGGTACCCATGTCTACATGCCAAAGAAAAGGAAGAACCTGGGAGGTCTAGAGTCACGTGAGCAATTAACTCCCTAAAAGGTGAAGGATCTAATGTTTCTTCTACTTACTGAGCATCTACTGCGTGCCAGAGACCATGCTAAGTGCCTTATGTGCATATCTCACTTAATCTTACCCCCAGGAGGTCGGTATCCCTACCCCCATTTCAAAGATGAGAAAACTAAGGTTCAGAAAGTTTAGGATCTTGCCCCAATTTAGGTTTTAACTCAGGCCTTCCTGATTTCAAAGTCCATCTTCTTAATCTTGGAGGTTTCAGGACAATAGGCAAAATGCAAAACAGATCACATTTGTCCTGAGTGGCCTCCCCGCAGGCCTGTGACATGACATGTGACATCTTTCCCCTGGTGGTAATCCCTGTTCTTCATGCCCTGCAATGCACACATGTACACCCTCAGATATCTCAACCCCAGCCAACAGCCAGTCGGCCACCACTCATGTGAATGAAGTCATCCTTGACCAACTCATCTGCCCCATTGGACCTGCAGCTGACCAAAGAGGCAGGAAGGGCCCAATCCAAATCGGCAAAGCTTGGCCCAGAGCAGCAGAACTGCCCAGCTGACTTGAGACTCATGAATAATAATAAATGTTTCTATTTTGTAAGCCACTAAGTTTGGGTGGTTTGTTAGGCAATAGTTAACTGGTAGGTACGCCCACAGCAAGTGAACCTATTCCGCAGACATTGTACAAAGCTTATTCCTTGAATATCAGCCCTATTGGAAAAAATGTGTGATCTCAGACATATCAAATCAGAGCAGGCATAAACTGATCTTGGATTTTGTGACAGCCAGAGTCAAATTGCATAAAATTTAGATCCCTTTAACTTGTGTTTTAGTTATGAAAGAGAAAAATAAATTAAAATCGAGTCAATCTGATATGGTTGGCAACACAAATGCTCACTAAACATTGATTTTACTTTCAAAGTAAAACGTGGTTTCTTGGAAGTCTTGGTTGCATTCTAGGAGAGCGTTTGCCCACACTTCTCAGAGGAGGCGATGTTCGTATCTTAATGAGGTTCAGCGAGTGGGGGCTCAGGGGTCTCCTGATGAGTTAAAAATGTCATTTTTCCTCTGAGGAACCACGAAGGACATGCTGCCTGTCAAATGTAATGTTTCCTTCCTGCTTTAGCTTCCATCCCAGTGCTACCGCTGGCTCTATGATACTATCTGCCGAACTACCTTCGTTTTCAATTTTAAAACATTTTTCAAAATGTGATGATCTATCACAAAATTTCCAGGGTTGGCAGTGCTGTGGTCTGAATGTTTGCCCCCCCCAGCCCCGAATTCATATGTTGAAATCCGGGTTGGCAGTGCTGTGGTCTGAATGTTTGCCCCCCCCCCCCAGCCCCGAATTCATATGTTGAAATCTTGATGCCCAATGTGGTGGATGAAAAGGTGGGGCCTTTGGGAGGTAATTGGGTCATGAAGGCAGAGCCCTCATGGATCAAAGACCCAGAGGACACTGAGAGAAATAAACCAGAAAGAGGGTTCTCACCAGATTCAACCATGTTGGTGCCTTGAGCTTGAACTTCCTGCCTCTAGGACTGTGAGAAATAAATTCTGTAATTTATAAGCCACCCAGTCTGTGGTGTTTTGTTATAGCAGCCCTAACGGACCAAGACAACTGGTTTAGTCAGGTTGCAGGTGCTTAAAGAGTTTCTAAGGCAGTGGTTCTCAACCTTCCTAATGCCGCGACCCTTTAATACAGTTCCTCATGTTGTGGTGACCCCCAATTTCATTGTTACAAATTCATAATTAAAAAAGCATAGTGATTAATCACAAAAACAATATGTAATTATATATGTGTTTTCCGATGGTCTTAGGCGACCCCTGTGAAAGGGTCATTCGACCCCCAAAGGGGTCGCGACCCACAGGTTGAGAACTGCTGTTCTAAGGGGAAAGTCATTGTTGAAAACATTAAGCTATTGGTGAGAAGTGAGCACTCTTCACCCAGACATTTTGTCACATTTCCTTGTAATTATTTTACTAACAAAGTATTACAGATATAGATGAAGTCTCCTATGTACTTACCCTGATCTGCTCCACTCCCATCCTCCCCTCAGTTAATCACTATCCAGAATTCCCATCATAAAGACAAAGATGTTATTGGAGATTTTCATTAACCTCTCTGCTAAAATCCTGATTTACTATGTCTATAGCTATACTAACACCAAAATAAAATTAATTTCACGTTCTAAGTGAACACAAATTCATTCCTAATTATTCATCATATCATACATTATATATACTGTACATATGTACATATGTGCAGTATATGTATATATACTGTATTATAAATCACTGTATATTATAGCATATTTTATTGGCTATCTACTCTGTGCTGGACACTATGCAAGTACTTTTCACATTTTCACTTAATTCTGGCTCCTTGAGATAATATTTTTATTCCTGGTCCTTAAATGTTGGCCCCTCCTCCCTGCCCTTAGCTGGCCGAGCCTCTCCTCTCGTCCATCCAGGTGTGTTGGTGGCTGAGTTCCCTCCAGGGCAGCTGTAGGCACATGCTGTATTATAAATCACTGTATATTATAGCATATTTTATTGGCTATCTACTCTGTGCTGGACACTATGCAAGTACTTTTCACTTAATTCTGACTCCTTGAGATAAATATTTTTATCCCTGGTCCACAGATGATAAAACTTAGCTTCAAAAAGTCATTCGTGGACATAGAGCCAAAAATATTGGCACGCATCTGGGTCCATCTGACTTTAAAGCCTATGCATTCAATCTCACTCAGGTTTTTAAAATTTTCTAGATTTTAAAATTAAGCTCAGTGTTAGACTAATTGGCATATAGTTATGAGACATGTTCTTTTTAAACTTGAAATAATAATCTTGATCTTTGAAATTCCTGACTTCTAGCGCTCCTCCTTCCTCCTCGTGATTTCAGAGGGAGTGGCTCTTTGATCCGACCCAGAAGCTGCAACCTAAACAAATGGAAAACCTGCTCCTGCTTTAAGATTCAGCTTAAATGTTGGCCCCTCCTCCCTGCCCTTAGCTGGCCCAGCCTCTCCTCCCCGTCCATCCAGGTGTGTTGGCGGCTGAGATCCCTCCAGGGCAGCTGTAGGCACATATAGCTCCTGTCTCTCAGCCTGACGAATGAGTGAATAAATGAGTGGACACTCACTTACCTGACAGATACGCTGAGGAGGAGCCATTGAGCGTAATGGCATTTTCAAAATGGCATTTAAAGAAAGCTCTGTCCTGAGTTCTGGGAGACAAGGGTTTTGCTATGGAAGTTCCAGGGCAAAAAGTAAAAGTGTTTCAGTCTCGACTCTGCCACCAAATAGCTTGAGGTAAATTAGGCCTCAGTGTCCTCATTTGTAAAAGGATTCCTCCTAGCTCCAGTACGTGATGTTCCTGGTAACGGCACGCTATCTTGCTTTAGAGCCCAGTGTAGTTCAGGAACAGTTCTGAGACTATGGGGCTGCAGTTAGAATCCTGCTTAATGAAGTCAGCTGGGGAGACCGAGGGTGGAGGTGTGACAAGCATGCTGTCCATGCCCCCGAGCACCAGGGAAAACCCTCCCTATGTCTGCTGTCCTGGCAACTCGGAATAGAGCCCCCATTCACGCTAAGTGTGCCTGTCTTGGGCAATAAGCCACGTGGTCACCCCAGTCATAAAGCTCTAAAGACCGGGTAGGGTGTGCATGCTAGCCCTCTGTGCCCAGCTATGTTCAGAGAGGCATAAACCACTAAGATTGCAGCACATCCTCGTGGGCTGGGCCCTGAAGCTCCTAGAATCCTTGTCAAAAGCTCTTTGGGAAGGAGTTTTGTGCTTATGCCAGAGTCTGAAGGGGATCTGGGGAGAAGCATGCATCTAGGCCGGTGCAAGATGTTGGGATAAACAAATTGCTCAAGCCAAACAGTGTGCGATAATAAAAATGTCAAAAGCATGAAAATAACCAAAGAGAAAATTAAAAAGTGCCACACAGGAGGTGCAGCAGCCAGGCAAATCCTCCTCAGGGAAGAGGGGTGAGGTCAGAGGATTCAGACAGGTGCCTGGGAGCTCTGGGCAGACTGCCTGGAGGCGGCAGCACCACACAAGCAGCCCAGCCTAGTGAGGTACTGGTTTGCACTGCATGCAGGGGGCAGACGATCCCCTACAGGAGCCAAGGCGGGGCCCTTAATTGGGCCTGGGGGTTACCTGCGTTCCTGCTGCTGGGACATTGCAACCCTTCCCTGCAGCTCAGTGTGGATGCCAGGCGGTTGGTGATGCAGACAGTGAACAAGGGCAGGGAGGTGGGGCATCCGGCCGATGGGAGTGGAAAGAGAGGCAGCACTGGGTAGGGAAGGGGAGGGAGACACTCATTTTCCTTAAGGGGAAAGTGCTCACAGACACCGTGTGTGGAGGCTCCCTCTGGGCCAGGTTTTCGGTATGTGATTAGTTATCAGCTGCAGCCACCAGCAAACACCCGTGTTTCCTCCATGCCAACTTGAGCACAGACCTCAGCATCTCTTAGAATCCCTGGACTGAATTCCATCGCCATAGAGCAGAGTAGGCGGGAAAGTTTGCTCAAGATTTCTTAGACGGCAAATGTCCTCAACAAACCACACGCTCCAGAGGCTCTTCCAGGCTGCACCGGCCAGGCAAGGCGGATGGGGCACTGAAGGGCGGTCTTAGCCTTGGCTCTCCCCCTGCTCAGAAATATGTCTTGAGTATTGATGTGTCCAACACACTCCACAAAATAGCCAGCCTTCCGGTTAACAGGACCCACTCTCTTTAGGAGGTTTTTTTAGGTTTCGCGTCTGACCACAATGTGTTTCTTCCACACAAAGTTAGTGTCTCTCCAAAAAGAATGTTGGGGACTGTGCTTGTCTCCATCTTGCTATGTGGGCCACCTGAGGCTCGGGGACACCAAGTACTTTCCCCAGGGTTTTGCAAATCCAAATGAGAATTGGATTTAGTTCAGGCCTGGTGCCAGCACCCGGGTCTTAGCACCCCACTTCCTGCTGGGATAAGGAAACACAGGCCCTGCGCTGTGGGCACGGGTACCTGCGGTCACCTCGACGAGGGCAGGTTTATCCCATGTCCCCCTGGGAAAGGGGGGCTGAGGTGATGTGACAAGTCCACCCGAGGAAGCCATCGTTGATCTTGATGGAGCTCAGAAGATGAAGTGTCCCAGGGTCCCCAGGACAGTCACGGTAGCTCCTCAGGCTGAGGGCAGTGAGGTGGCACAGCCCAGGCCGTGAGCTGCCTGTCTTCCTCTGCCCACGCCCTGCAGCCTGTCAGGACTCTGCCACACATCCAGGTTCCATGGCTCTGTCCTGATCATGTCCCTGGGAGGCAATCCTGAAGCCCAAGTCCCCTTTAGTACGATCTTCTGACTACCGGCGGTAATACTATCATTATTGGCTTGACTCTCAGACTTGGGCGATGAGAGCCATCTTCATTTCCAAGAGCCCAGATGCAGCTCTTCGTCCTACCTCGGCCTTTCATCTGTTCCTCCCTGTTTCCTGGTCTGCAAAGCCTTGGCTTTAAAATGGTAACACTCTGTGTTTTAGTATCTTCAAGACTTGCCGCAATAATTCCACCATAATAATAAGCATGGGAAGAAATAATATAAAATCAAAGGTGAAGGAAAGTAAGAGACTGGCCTTCGCTGGGGTTGTTTGTGGGCCTGACCCCTGACGCAGCTCCGGGCCTTCTCCCCTCACTCACTGACTCATTTACAGAAGGCAACGATGGGGCCCCCCCTCACAGGGCTGCTGACAGGAACGCAGGGCTGGCCCGGCCTCTGGTGCACTGCACGAATCATTGGGGGTTCATCCAACAGCAATCTCTCATAAGAGCTGCTGCACAACCAGCTCTGTGCTCCTTGACACTGGGCTTGACTGGGACCGCTAGCTGAGATGGAGATCCCTGTGTCCACCCAGGGTAACATGCCACAGAGGCTGGCAGGTCTGCCACCCCTCCCACTGGGTGCTGTGCACCTGTCCTGAATGCTGGTAGCACCCCTGTCCCACTGGCGATCCCCTTCCTGAGGCTAAGCTCCTGAGGGCCGGGACTGTGGGTTATTCATCCCCGAATCCTCAGGCTGGAGCTAGACCACAGGTGGCATCCTTGATAGCGGGACCCTCCCAATTCTTCCCTAGGCCTGGACACACCCTCCATCACCTCCCTAGGGGAGAAACCAAGCAGTCAATGTCCGATACTTGCCCAGAATTGCTATCTATGCAACTTTCTTGTATGGTGGCATTGCACAAGGTAGAAAGTCTCACTCCTTCTCCTTGAAACCTGAGCCAAGCTGGGCCAAGTCAGCCCAGTGTTGTTTCCCTTAAGCCCTCTGGCCCTACCCCGCCCATAGGCAGCAGGCACTCGCTCCAGCTCCCCTGACCAGAAAGGCACAAGAAAAGGAGATGGCCCACCTGGAGAAACAAAGCTTTGAGCCTCTGTTTGCTTCTCCTCCCTCAACACCCCCTTGTGATTCAGACCTAGCTGTGATTGAGGTGGTGGGGTGATGGTGGGGTGATGGAGGTGGGCAGGTACCAGCCTCAGTCAATGTTTTGAGTTTAATCTGAAATTGTCATGGAAGGTTCATTAGGGATCAGAAATGACAAAGCTGAAATTGCCCCAAAGCCTCATCCTTGCACCCAAAAGGGAAACCCTGTACCCACCCACCCACCAAGTCATTCTTTGCAGGTAGGTGTTAGGGTTTGTCTTTAAAAGCTAAGCTTTATATAAGTGAGATCATGTGGTATTTGTTTTTCTCTGAGTGGCTTATTTCTGCTTACCATAATGTCAACAACAACAAAAGTTAAGCTTTGTAGTGCCCACAGCTGGGTGCCCCAAAGGAGGAAGGATCTGAGGGATGTGAGGGAGCTGCCCTGGTGGCAGGACGGTAGAACCTTCCAAGTCTGGGAGGACCAGGAACAGTAGGAGTCAGCGCCCCACTTGCAGGAACTACCCTCGGGCACGAATGGCCCAGCACTGACCCTGAGCAAGCCCTCCTTCCCGGCACAAAGGCCATGAGCAAAAGGCCCAGAAGGAGGGCAGGGGCTTCTCCCAAGCACAGCAGGTGCCCCAGGGCCTCTCATTTCCCTAGTGACGGGTCACCCTCACAGTGACAGAGGTTTGCTTTGCCACCACCCCAGTGAGGGTAAATTGCCTGAGAAAAATGAAGGAATGTAACATTTCTTCACATGTCTTGGTACAAATTTATACCCAGAATATTACTTTACAAACTCAGGTATGTTGATTAGCAGAAGGCCTTCTTGATTGAGACCCTATACTTTCAACTTTATTAAAATATTATTTGTTTATTTACTAATGACCAAAACCTGGGCCTGGGCTCCCTTGTGTGACTATAGAAGTTAATCTCAGGGGGAAATATTAAAATGAAATTAAAAGGCTCCAGGGTTTCTGGACTTCTATAAGAATGCAGCAAGATAACATGAAGAAGGAAACCCAGAATTTTGCTGGAACAGGCAGGGACAACAGGAAGACTCATGTCAAAAGCCCAGGTGTGAGGTCGAGCCTGCCCCCATGTGTCAACTGCTGAGCAGCAGCCACAGCCCTAGTTCCTGAGGCTGGAGCTGGGATGGGGCCTTTGGAGGAACCTGGTGCGTGCTGGATTTCTCAAAACAGAAATTGAATCAGGCAGTGGGGAATATAGTTAGTAAGTCCACCCCACAGCCCTGATTATTTTTATGCCAAGCTAATTTAAATGCTCTATTTCTATAGGAATCAGTTAGACTTCCACCCATCTGCAGCTCCAGCTTTTTATTTTATTTCTCTCTCTTCTCACAGCCTGCTTTTGTGTGTGTGTGTGTGTGTGTGTGTGTGTGTGTGTTTTTACAGGACCAATGAAAATCTCGGAAGCCACATTTGCAACCAGCTGCCTCAGGCAGCCATTGCTCACACACTGCAGCGCAAGCTTATTTCTCTGAGGAGAACATTCATCATGATGATTATTTTTTAAACATAAGCTTCACTAAGCTGTCTTTCTTCTCTGAATTTCCATTCATTTGCGTACTGCCACTTCCTAATAAGAATTTCCCATTTCATCCCACCTATAACCAAAGGGGTTACTTGGAGAGGGAGGGAGAAGAGAGGAAGGTGCCAGGAACAGGGGGAGAGAACTGTGGAGAAGGAGAGGCTAGCCAGGGGCAGGAGGGTGCACGCACCACCTGGTCCTTCATTCGGGAGGCTCTCTCTGTGGAGCGGCGGGGTTTCTTTGTAGGTCGCCTTACCTGAGTCTTTGAATCACATCTGCTTTCTCCACTCCACTAAAAGCTCCAGGAAGCCAGGCCCTCGTCTTCACTGAATATATAGTGATTTAAGGAATAATTCACTCTTCCTCCTATCCCAGGAGTGCAAGCTGGTGGACTATTTTCAAATAAATTTAAAAAGCATTGTTGAAGTCTATTTTGTGTAAGCCACTGCGTTGGGGACTTTGAAATTGTGTCCCACTCCAATGAGCTTGGTCTGGTGGCCAGTCCTGGGTTCAGAGCATGGAAATCTGTGCTCAGGCCCCCAGCCCAGGCAGGTTTGCAGCCAGAATCTGGACGGCCCAGGACTGCCCCTGACACTTCTGGGGCCCTAACAAGAGCAGAAACGAAGGCTCCCTTACATTCTCATTGTTTTAATGAGTAATTAAATCTCCTTATGGTAAGAACATGAAGTTTCAGAGATCATATTGGACCTATTCAAGTTAGTAATTTATAGAACAGTTTTCTTTCTTATTTAATCCACTTCCTTTGTCTTGATTAGTAATTAAATATTCATTAAATAAAGAATTGGTTACATTCTGTTTGTAAATTTTATGTGGGCCATGCTGACTAGAAGGCTGCTAAATTTTGTTGTTTCCAGTTTTTAAAAATTTAAACAGATTATCCCTTTCAAGGTTTTCTTTTTTCTGAATGTTTTTTCTTTTCTTTTTAAGCTCCATTTTTGCATTTCCTTTAACCTGTCACAATTTCAACTGCACTCATGCTCAATGACTCAAAGGACTGAAAAAATATGTGAAGTTGTATTCAGAGTGTCTAAAATTTGAATGTATTTTCATCAAAAATGAAAATTAGTTTTCAAAACACTTATTTTATTCCTAAACTATACAAAATCAATCATGAAATTTTAAAAGCAAGTAGGTCATAATTCATGGATATCAAAAGTGTAAGTCAAAATTATTTAAATAAACTGAAATTTTTATTTATATTTTTGAAAAAGTGATTAAATCTTGTTAATTTTTTTGTAAAAATGAAGTCACTGACATGGGCAGCTGCCTCCTAGTCTGGATCTGACACCCACCCGCCGTGCAATCCGTTCCTTTGGTCCTAAGTCCAGTGCGGCAACTCTCAAGGAGCAGCTGACAGTGAGTCTGCTTAAGGGAGAACGAAGCCCCCAGAATAAGACGACAGTCGTTGGGCTGGTGCTGTTGGACGGCCTGAGCCATCAGTATCTGAATGAAGGACGTGGCAGATAAACTCGCTCTTGTTGATGTCACGGAAGACAAACCGAAGGGAGAGATGATGGGTCTCCAGCATGGCAGCCTTTTCCTTAGAACTGCAAAAGAGACTATAGTGTGACTGCAGAGACCACAGTGAGACTGCAAACTCCAAGCTGTTTATTACCACAGCTGGGGCACATCAACACGAGGGAGAATGCCGTCATAATTTGGTCCAGTGCAATGTGAACATCTTTAACTTCTTCATTCCTAATGTTGTGAAATACACCCCAGCTGCAATTTGCTTGTTGTTTCCAACCCAGTGGGTATCATGACCTATGTGGCTTGGAAGATAACTGGCTTTCTAAAAAACCATTTATTGGAAGTGGTTGCAATCTGGATTCAGCCTGGTTTCGTTACCTAATGGGGGAGAGGCTGGGAGTTCACCCATTAAGCTGTCATGGGTGGGTGCTTGGGGAGCATGGACATTCTAGTGACCCTGTGTGGAGTGGAGTGAATGTTGCTGGTGTCTCCCCAAAGGATCTGCACCCTGATTTAGGCAGTGATGCAGATGAGGAACAGTGGACAGAAGTTCACAAACAGGTGGTTGGAAGTGCCTATGAAGTGATCAAACTGAAAGGCTATACACCCTGGGCCACTGGCCCATCAGTGGCAGATATGGCAGGAAGTATGATGAAGAATCTTAGGCTGGTGCATCCAATTTCCACCATGATTAAGGGTCTCCACGGAATAAAAGAAGACATCCTCCTTAGTGCTCCTTCCTCTGGGGACAGAAGAGTGGAACCTCTGATGTTGTGAAGGTGACTCTGACACCTGAGGAAGAGCCTGTTTGAAGAAGAGAGCAGATAACTTTGGGGGATCCAGAAAGAGCTACAGTTTTCAAGTCTTCTAATGTCCTACCACCTCACTGTCTAGGCTACAGCAGGATTTTAGTTGGAGATTGTGCATATTGTCCCTTTTATCTGATCTGTGACTAAAAACATCACTTTCTGAAAGGTAGAAATAGTAATAGTTCATAAAACCCTGCATCTGTGTCCTGATGCTGGCCCATCCTTATCTTGTGTGAAATAGTTCCACCTCCTCAACGGTGCCACTGCCAATGCTGCATACACTACAGTTACCCTTCAAACTAGGTGTGTGTGTGTGTGTGTGTGTGTGTGTCCACTGGGTTATATAACTTGTGGTTCCTTTACCAAACATGCCTTGTCCAACTTTTTTCCTCCAATCAATCACATCCTGGGATCCAATGTATAAATTTAATATTGCATGTCATGTGCATAACTGTTTTAAAGGGTATTTGTTACTCCTCACCTGAGGATATTTTTCCATTGATTCTTAGAGCTAGTGGAAGAGAGAGGGGGAGATATATAGAGGAAGCATCGATGTGAGAGAGACATATCAACTGGTTGCCTTTCACGCGAGCCCTGACCAGGGCTGGGGATAGAGCCTGCAACCAAGGTACATGCCCTTGACCAGAATCAAACCCAGGAGCCTTCAGTCCCTGGGCAAATGCTCTATCCACTGAACCAAACCAGCTATGGCCCAAAGGATCTTATTCTGTGTACTATATGTTTCAGATTAGTGTACATTGCCATATAATGTAAAAAGAAAAGTATACATATAAATAATACAGCCAACTGTCCAAGTGTTATACCAATTAAAATGCCAAAAAACCTTGAACAGTGAAAAAATGAAAAAATAAAGCCATTTACAATTCTAGCATTCAATGTCAATCTAGTTGCCAAGGTTGACGCTCAGTGTCACTGTCTCCATGTTAAGTTTCCACCTACAAGTACACACATTTGAGAGTTCTGTACACAAAATGTTCCCCAGCCTCTACTGTGAACACCAGATTAGCCAGCACGTGCCCAGGAGCCAGGAATGGAAGTGTGAGGAGAAGCTAAGAAATGGGCACCCAGAAAAACGAGAATTTGTTGCACAAAAACCTATACATTTATGGTAAGAGGAAGGATTTGACTACTTAATTAATTTGCATTTCTCTATATCTATAACCTTCCAGAACTCAAATCCTGCCTGTACTCTGAAGTGACCTCTGGTGTCACCGCGCAGCTCCTGCAAATCTGCACAGCGTTGGAGCCCTGGGGAAAGAGACTGGAGAAGGGCCCCTGCGGCCTGAGTGATGCGCAGAGGCCTCCGAGCCAGCAGAAGCACTGGGCCCTGCATGACAGAGGTGCCTGTGATCTGTATGATTGTGACAAGCAGCACGGGTCCTCTGGTGGGGCCCTCAGACTCCTGTCCAGTCTCAGCAGTACTGCATTGGCCTGCACACAGAAACATGGTGCGACATGGCCCTTGCTCTCGAGAGCTAGACTGAGCAATCCTCCTCTGCCCTACGTCCAGGACTGTACACCTGAGGCCCTCCCTGTGCCTGTGTGTGGGCAGGCAGGCAAGTTCCACTCAGGCCCTACACAGCCAGCTGCAGTACCACGGCGTCAGAGGCCCGCGGAAGGCCTCTCAGAAACTCCCCTGCCCCGGAATCCAAGCTGTAGTCCCGCCTGGAAGACCAGGCAGCATCCTGTGTTGGCAATGGCAGTATGTGAGTCTCAGACAGGTTTCTAAGAGATCATGGGAAATCCCCATTATGCATGAACACTTGGGACCTCCGGGAAGGTGGCGGTTAAAGAAAGTTACACTTACCGCATTTGATTTGAGTGTCTGGTGGCCAGGCTGGCTCAGATCATTAAGACCTTCTTTATTTGGGTGTGTTGTTTATTTAATTGTTTAGCTACTTATTGCTTTCCTTGTCCCATCTCTCCAGACACTGCTCAGCCTGGGGAGAAGGAGGAGCAGAGTGATATCTATGTACCCAGGATCCTCACCTGCCTGTGGAGTGTCTCCAGGGAGGCCCCGGGCTTGGTCATGTTTGTGCTCACAGACCGCCCGACACAATGATGCTCAATGACAAATGTGCCGGCATACACGACTGACAGCATTTACACCTCCCGCTGTGTGTCAGCGAACACTGTGGGTTCTGGAGAATCTGCCCCATCCAGTTCACTCCTCCTGCACTAATGATGGTGATGGCTACCGTTTCCTGAGAACCCACCACGTGCGTGCCCCTTGCACACACTACCTTAGTCCTCAACAAAGCCTTCTAAGGGAGGCGCTACTACCCCACCTCAGAGAGGAAGAAACGGAGTCCAGGGAAGACCAGTGACGGTGTTGGGCATAGCTGCTCAGTGTAGACCGGGGTGGAGGCCAGTCTCTGCGACTGCAAAGCCGTATTGTCCTCCCTCCCCCTTTGCAGTTTGGTCGTGGGCTGGCTAAGTCATGTCCTGCCAGCAGGCCTTCACAAGAAGCCGCAGCCCAGCAGACACATTGCCTGCAAGGTCCCCAGGTACTGGCACCTGCTCTCCCCAAAGCACCTCTCTGGTCTTGATGACAAATCCCCACTCCTCAGTTCCTGCACTTGCCTCTACTGAGCTAAGCTGGGCCCCACCAACTGGGGAGATGAAGGTCTCAGTGTCCTGACTCTGTTCTGTGGCTGTGGCCCACCCTGCTCCGGAGTCCACACACGTGGCCTTGGCCTGCTCTCCAGGGCTCTCCTTTCCTCTCCCTGCACCAGCCACTCAAGGGAACCTTTCTCTGCTGGCCCACAAGAGCATCCTCTTTCTTTTCCTCCTTCTCCCTTCCCCAGTTTTGATCCCCAAATTTCTTATTTAAATGTGCTCTTCTGTAAACCCCATCTTATCTAATAAAGAGGGAATATGCAAATTGACCATCATGCCACAATGGTCAAGATGGCTGTGCCCACAGAAGAGGCAGGAATTCCATAACACAAGATGGCTGCGCCCATAGCAGAGGCAGGAATTCTGTAACACAAGATGGCTGCGCCCATAGTGGAGGCCGAGTTCCCATAATGAGCCTTAATGAGCAATCAGCAGGGACCTGAGGCTGCGTGGTGCTGGGCCAGGGCAGGGGACCTGAGGCTGCCCCCCCCCCCGCCCGCCTGGTGGGGCTTGACAGGGGAACTCAGGCCGTGCCCCCCGCCCTGGCGCCAGGCTGGGAGACCTCAGGCCATGCCCCCCACCTGACAGGGCTTGACGGGGGACCTCAGGGCGCACCCCCCACCCAGCGGGACTTGACGGGGAAACTTCAGGTCATGCACCCTGCCCTGGACCAGGCAACCTGAGGCTGCACCCCCCCCCCCCCCCCCCCCCCGCCCAGCGAGGCTTGACAGGGGTGGGGCTGGCTGGGTCTGGATCTAGCCCAATGGGGGTGGGGCCAGCCGCATCTGGGTCTTGCGCAATTTTGAGGTGCACATGGGTGGGCGAGGACTTGACTCTGGTTCCCGTGGTGTGCCCCAGACTGACAGGAGGAAGATTTTCATATATATTTTATTAATTTTCTTTCATCTCTGACACTTCTATTATAGAGAAAGGGCAAATAGCAATATTAAAATATTTTCTCTAATTAATTTTCTTTTAATGTGCATGAATTTCATGCACCGGGTCACTAGTTCTAAATGAATAGCCAAAAAAGGAACAAGAAATCCAAAATTTATATATATTTGCGCCAATTCTTCTGGATAGCCACAGCTTCTTAGAGTTTTAAGGGTAGCAAACCACAGGTAAATGGTTTCACTCAAGGAATCTTAGAAAAAAAATTTAACGCAGTGTCTCACACTAGTATACCCTATATACTCACTGTTTGAGTCAGTTCAAGTTGCTATAACACAGTACCATGGACTGGGTGGCTCAAACAACTTATTTCTCACAGTTCTGGAGGCTCAGAAGTCCACGGTCAAGGCACCAGTAGATCCAGTGTCTGGTGAGGGCCCTCTTTCTGGTTTGTAGACAGCCACCTTTTGCAGTGTCCTCACATGGTAGAGAGAGAAAGCATCTCTTTCATGCCTGTTTTTCTAAAGGCACTAATCCCACCTAGATGGAGCCACCCTCATGAACTGATCATTCCCAAAGGCTCCACCTCCTAACACCATCACATTGGGAGGACACAAACATTCAGTTCATAGCACACACACACTACGCATGTGCTGCCCAGCTAAGGTCGCTGTAACCAGCTCTAAGCAAAGATGTCATGATCTCCTAAAGCAGTCCTGAAACAGAGCAGGACTGCCTTACACAAAGGTAAGGGAGGAAACCCGAGGGAGAAAACCTTGAACTTGGGTGGAGAATGAAGGAGGTGGCACAAGCAAAAGTCTTCTGTTGCAGTTCCTCTGATTTTGTTTGAATGTTAGGTTTGCTTTGGGTGAAATGAGGCTTAGGTAGTATCTGGCCCCTGGAGCCCTAACTTGTTAGCACTCGGAGCTAACAAACTAAGCACCTAAATACAGACAGAGGCAGATGGTGTTGCAAGCACTTCATACACACAGGGAGCCTTTGCACGCTGTCTGACTTTTGAATTAGTACAGCGCATCGGCTTCAGCAGACAGGAGGTTCGCTATTTGTGGATTTGCAAGTTAGGACGTGTTCGTCTGTTCCTGACTCCATATTGACATCTTCCAGATGACAATATCTGAACCCTCAAATTGCAAGCTATTGCTGGGTCCAACACCTAAATTCCACGACTAATGGCCAGACAAGGGGGGAACTATCATCTCTGTCCCTGCTGAGACATCCCCCATCTCAGAAAGGGCTGCCTCCCGGTTCAGAGGCAAGGCCTTTGCTTGGACTCCAGCCTATTTGGCGGTGGGCAAATTCACTGGCGAAGTAGAGGCTGAGTTATATCTCAGGTCAGGACAAATCTCCAAGCAGGTTTCTAAAACTTAAATTAAAATTTAAAAGTGACTTTTATTAAATTGCAAATAAGACAGAGTCCAAATCAAATTAAGTTTTAAAAAGTCTTAATATTTTCAATTCAATTGAAATATTTTAAAAATTATTTCTATTTAATGTCTATTCAATTGACAAGTCAACATGTTTTATTCCAAAAGATAGAAGCCTTAACACCGGCTGGTGGAATCCATTACCTGTACTAATTTAGGACTGGTCATTAAACAGGTTATTAAGTTCTTAGAGCAACTGGATAGTCTGTTTCTTCTTACTGATCACATCCCTTCCTTACCCATTCCGCTCGGCACCAACAGGGCTCCTTGTCCCTTGGTGGCCTGCTGGAGTTGGCGATAGAAGCATGGGAGAAGGGAGGGCAGGAGAGGGGGCCCCCTGGGCAGTGGCTGCATTCCTTTACCAGAGGCCATAGCTCACGCCCAGCAGCTCTCTCCTCCTTCCACAGCCCTGAGGTCCTGTAGCCTTCCCTGCTTGTCCCGTCGGTCCAGGAGGTGGTGGCTTCCTGCTGTCCTTAGTCCCAGGGCAGGTTTTTCTCCCTGCCTTGCTCGAATCTCTTGACCCTTCACACCTTTGTCAAAGTTCCTTGGTCACACTCTCCTAGATTTTCCTGGGTTACTGAGCCATCTCAGTAAACCTGCTGGAACCTGACTGACACGGGTAGGAAAAAACTAAGTATGAACTTCAGGGTAAATTATCTCCACATTATCTGCTAATTGAGCCTGCATCTCCCCTGCCAGGTAGGTCTATTTATTCAGCAAACATTTAATGAATGCCACTGCCTGCCATCTACTGTGTGAGCTGCCTTCAACACCGAGTGGATATCAATTCAGTCTTGGACTGGACGGGTAGGCAAGGAGGTCTTCCCAGAGGAAGAAACGGGTAAATCAAGAGTCTGAGAGGAGAATAAAAGACACCAGAAAAGAAAACAAGGGATAAGAGTGTTCTCAGCTTAGGGAACAGAATGTGCAAATGCCCAGAGACCACATGCAACTCGGTAGGATGGAGGAACTGAGTTTCTTCAGCATACTTGGCAGCAAGGAGGCCAGCTGATTGTGAACCATGGGAAGAAAGGTGACTTTATGCAACTAACAGTCATGGAGGGATGGAAGGCTAGTTGGATGAGCTTGGATTTGCATTCTTACTATAGAGGGGAGGAGTGGATGAGCAGAAGAAAATGAGGCAAGAGATGAGTTAAGTCAGTGGTTCTCAACCTTGGTTGCACATTAAAATCACCTGGAAATCTTTTTTAAATTCTGATTTCTGGGCCTCATCCTCTGGAAATTCTGTTTCTTTGTTACTAATGATGAGGCCCAGAAATCAGGATTTTAAAAAGATTCCCAGGTGATTCTAATGTGTAGCCAAGGTTGAGAACCACTGAGTTAAGTGAACCTGAAGGAGCTCAGCCAGGTGTCTAGACCTCAGGCAGTGGGGTTGATAGAAGTCAAAGCATTAAAAGGTACTTGGCAAGTAGACACACCTGCCCATCATAGCCTTCTGGGTTTCGTGGCCTCACTTCGACAGGTTTTGATGGTCTCTAATGATGAGCTGCTCACCTGACACTTTCTGTTGCCTCTGTTTCCCCATTTCTGTCTCTCTTTATGGCCATTCCCTGTGCTGGGCCCCCAGCCGTGCCTTCCCATTTCTTAGCTCTGGCCCCTCAAAACTCCTGTGAAACTATAATGGGGGCAGATGCAAGCCCCAGAATTTTGTTTTAATGCCCACTGTGTGCCAGGGTTGGGCTAAGGTCTTCCATGTGTTATCTTGTCTAATCCTCATCAAAATTCTAGAAGATTTTTATTACTTTCTGTCAGGGCTGACCAGCAGACCCTGAGCTACAGATGAATGATTACTCTGACACAGGATTGCTGTGAAATAGAGGGCTAAGGGACTGCCTGGCTAAAGGAACCAGACAGCCTCAATCACCTGCCTCGTCAGGCTTTTATTGTAACAGCAGTGTGAGGTAAATTTTATCTTTTAGATACAATCAGTAGGGTAAGTAATCTTAGGAGGACACATGTGTCTGCAGTGTCCTTTAAGCAAGGACATCTAAAGATTAAGCATAAAGATTTCAGTAAACACCCGAGGGTCCACACGTGCACAGACTTGTTTGGAAAGGTCAAGGAACAATTAGGGGCAGCCGCCTTCGGCCAACTTCCCTAAGTCGGAATTTTGAGAAACAGGGTGGGCTGCCTTCAGCCAACTCCCCTTTTCAGACTTTCCAACCAAGTCTCCCATGCTTCCCTACAACTTTCTCATTGTGCCAACCAGAAACAGCAGGCCTAACTTCCCATCCAATATGGCACAGCGGGTGGTGGCGGGCATGAGACAGGTATGTCTGGCTCTAAAACCCATGCTTTTCCCAACAAAATGTGCTGTATTGAACTTAACTCTATTACTAAGAGACTCTGTTATATAAATACCTGCAAATTAATGATTATAAATTTGGGTAGCATTGAGCAGAGATGCTCTGTCTTGAATCTGAGCCATAAATGTGCTACCACCTGGCCTCAGCAGAGCCTAATAGCACTGTCATTTCTTTAAATGTAAAACCGTATGAAGAGTGATACCATGACCCATATTCCCTCTCGGTGGGACCCCCGCCCCACTTCTTTATTTCTATCAGCCCATTACTGTTTGTTTTGAAACCAACAGAAAGCTGACACCTCACAACTTTTGTTCTGCAATTTTATCACTAGCTGATGGTTTCACCATTTTGTAGCTTTCTGTTTAGCTCAAGACAAGTGCAAAAGTAATGAAACTGTTTTTGGAACTCTAGAAAAATGTTGCCATTTAACCATATAACTGTGAGCTCTTCAGGAGGGGTGGCAAGGAGGAGGGTAGCGACAGTATGTCCAGCTCCTAGCACATAGCTGGCTCAGGAAATGCCTGCTCTGTGACTCTGAACTGCAGGAAACTTCCGGATCTCCCAGCGCACCCAGCTGTCAGGATCGCGCTGGACCCTTCACTGCCTCGTGTACCTCTTCCTGTGCCCTCCACCTGTGCCTTGGAGAGGCAGTCCTCCAAGCCCCTGGAAAGGCCACCTTATTCCTGAGCCATCTACCCAACCCATTCATTGACGCCCCACCTGTGACTCACAAAGTTCTCCTCAGAGGTGAACTTCGTTATGGGCTGAACTGCTCCTCCAACTCCTAACCTCCGGTGCCTCAGAATGGGGACGTACATATTTGGAAATAGGGTTGTTACAGATGTAAGTAACGAAGATGAGAGCAGATTGGAGTGTGGTGGGGGCCCTAAGCCAATGTGACTAGTCTTCCTATAAAAAGGGAAGTTTGGACACAGAGACAGACACGCACACAGGGAGATGCCACGTGAAGATGGGGTCACGCTGCTGTTAGCCACGGGGCTACCAGAAGCTAGGAGGGGCCAGGGGCAGACCTTCCCTAGAGCCTTCAGAGGGAGCACAGCCTTGCTGACACCTTGATCTTGGACTGCCTCCAGGCTGGGAGAAAATAAATTCCTGTTGCTTAAGCCAGCCAATCCAGGGCACTTTGTCACAGCAGACTAGCCGGCCCTGGCCCGGCTTCCCTGGCCTTGGGTTTTGCTACCTTCTTTGCTCATGACTCCAGCCTTGCTCCCAGCTCTCCTGCCTGTCTGTTCTGAGGATCGGCCTACCACACCTTGGTTGTGCTCCTGTCCGGGCTCCGTAGAGCAGGAGCCAGACACAGATGTCAGGAGATCTGGGTCTGGTTGCTGCATCAGCATTTGTGTATTCTGGTCGGGCTCTGAGGTTCCTCTCAGAGTAACATGAGTAGGTGAGAAGGGCTCCTGGGTGGGCACCGAGGATCCCACTTCCCTGAGCTCCACTGCCTGGGAGCTACTGGCCTGGAGAATGGGGACACCAGGGGTGAAGAACTTGGAGGAAAATGGCCAGACCTTGGTATAAGCCTCCATCTTTTTCCCTGATGACACTGACCAGGGAGGGGTGGTGCTCACACTTTTTCTTCCTTTTCTGACCCAGACTGGATAGCACGGCACCAGACAGGGCAGGTGCTGGGGAGACAACACGAGGCCCCTTTGCATAGGCCACTCCGCAGCCTTGATGGGTCCACCAGGACAGCTGGTGTGCTGTCCCAGGGCTGTGAGGATGAATTCTGTAGGATGGAAGGCGGGTGAGATTACAACGTCCATAGTGGCCCTGAGGGAGAAAGGCCCAGGTCCACTTAGTAAATGGCGCATCTCACTCTTCCAGCTGCTGCTGTTGCTGTTGTTGGCGGTGGTGGTAGTGTTGTTGTTGGTGGTGGTGGTGGTAGTGTTGTTGGAAGTGGTAGTGTTGTTGGTGGTGGTGTTGCTGGTGGTGGTGGTGGTAGTGTTGTTGGAAGTGGTAGTGTTGTTGGTGGTGGTGTTGCTGGTGGTGGTGGTGGTAGTGTTGTTGGAAGTGGTAGTGTTGTTGGTGGTGGTGTTGCTGGTGGTGGTGGTGGTAGTGTTGTTGGAAGTGGTAGTGTTGTTGGTGGTGGTGTTGCTGGTGGTGGTGGTGGTAGTGTTGTTGGAAGTGGTAGTGTTGGTGGTGGTGGTGGTGGTGTTGTTGTTGGTGGTAGTGTTGTTGTTGGTGGTGTTGTTGTTGGTGGTAGTGTTGTTGTTTGTGGTGTTGTTGTTGTTGGAAGTGGTAGTGTTGGTGGTGGTGGTGGTGTGGCGGTGGCGGTGGTGGTAGTGTTGTTGTTGTTGGTGGTG
This sequence comes from Myotis brandtii, assembly GCF_000412655.1. NCBI lineage: Eukaryota > Metazoa > Chordata > Mammalia > Chiroptera > Vespertilionidae > Myotis > Myotis brandtii. Next base: position 168,344 of record NW_005357285.1, on the reverse strand, counting down.
GTGGTAGTGTTGTTGTTGGTGGTGGTGGTGGTAGTGTTGTTGGAAGTGGTAGTGTTGTTGGTGGTGGTGGTGGTGTGGCGGTGGCGGTGGTGGTAGTGTTGTTGGAAGTGGTAGTGTTGGTGGTGGTGGTGGGGGTGGTGTGGCGGGGGCGGTGGTGGTAGTGTTGTTGGAAGTGGTAGTGTTGGTGGTGGTGGTGGGGGTGGTGTGGCGGGGGCGGTGGTGGTAGTGTTGTTGGAAGTGGTAGTGTTGGTGGTGGTGGTGGGGGTGGTGTGGCGGGGGCGGTGGTGGTAGTGTTGTTGGAAGTGGTAGTGTTGGTGGTGGTGGTGGGGGTGGTGTGGCGGGGGCGGTGGTGGTAGTGTTGTTGGAAGTGGTAGTGTTGGTGGTGGTGGTGGGGGTGGTGTGGCGGGGGCGGTGGTGGTAGTGTTGTTGGAAGTGGTAGTGTTGGTGGTGGTGGTGGGGGTGGTGTGGCGGGGGCGGTGGTGGTAGTGTTGTTGGAAGTGGTAGTGTTGGTGGTGGTGGTGGGGGTGGTGTGGCGGGGGCGGTGGTGGTAGTGTTGTTGGAAGTGGTAGTGTTGGTGGTGGTGGTAGTAGTGTTGTTGGTGGTGGAGGTAGTGTTGTTGGTGGCGGTGGTAGTGTTGGTGGTGGTGGTGGTAGTGTTGTTGGTGGTGGTGGTGGTGTTGGTGGTGGTGGTGGTGGTGGTGGTGGTGGTGGTGGTGGTGGTGGTGGTGGTGGTGGTGGTGGTGGTGGTGGTGGTGGTGGTGGTGGTGGTGGTGGTGGTGGTGGTGGTGGTGGTGGTGGTGGTGGTGGTGGTGGTGGTGGTGGTGGTGGTGGTGGTGGTGGTGGTGGTGGTGGTGGTGGTGGTGGTGGTGGTGGTGGTGGTGGTGGTGGTGGTGGTGGTGGTGGTGGTGGTGGTGGTGGTGGTGGTGGTGGTGGTGGTGGTGGTGGTGGTGGTGGTGGTGGTGGTGGTGGTGGTGGTGGTGGTGGTGGTGGTGGTGGTGGTGGTGGTGGTGGTGGTGGTGGTGGTGGTGGTGGTGGTGGTGGTGGTGGTGGTGGTGGTGGTGGTGGTGGTGGTGGTGGTGGTGGTGGTGGTGGTGGTGGTGGTGGTGGTGGTGGTGGTGGTGGTGGTGGTGGTGGTGGTGGTGGTGGTGGTGGTGGTGGTGGTGGTGGTGGTGGTGGTGGTGGTGGTGGTGGTGGTGGTGGTGGTGGTGGTGGTGGTAGTGTTGTTGTTGTTGGTGGTGGTGGTGGTGGTGGTGAACCAAGAGCCACAGCGGTGTGTTTGCCCTGAGCCCCATGCTGCCCTTTCTGAGTAAACCTAGAGACTGTGCTGGCAGTGGGATCTCAAGATCTGGACCAGGTGCTCACAAATCTTTGATGGAAGACCAGAGGCAGTGTCCTAGCAGTCATCTTCTGGATGGGCATTACTAGGAGCTGAGAAAGGGGAGGAAGAGCTGGCTAACATGTGCCCTGCCTTGCTGGGAAATTTCTCTTCCATAGTTAAGACTTGCCAGAGAAGGAAGGCACCAAAGCCACGCTCAAGCGGACTCACATTCTCTTGGTCTCTTAAGATGCTCCTGTCACCACATGTCTGGGGTTCCGCTGGGACAGTGCTGAGGCCTGCCCTGCCAACCAATGGACGATGAAAGGCTTGTGAGAACCTACCTGGGAACAGCACACCTCAAGGTAATCTCCAGGAAGAGAGCAAGAGCACAAACCTCAAGAAGAAGCTGAGGCAACTTTAAAACAGAGAGGATAGACTAAACTCACCTCAGAAGGCACAGCGGTGCTGACACCGGCCACTGGGGAAGGAGGCATAGCAGGTGCCTGCGTGTCCTGACGGTCCAGCATGCACCAGAGTTCTCATGACAAAGGGCCTCTGTCCTCAGGAAGCTTGTACGCTGGCTGAGAAGGAAGGTGGGCACAGAGAGAAGCCAGAAGGGCCACAGGAGCCAAGGGAATACAGGAATCAGAACTGATCTTTTTTGGGTTGGAGTTGGGACTGGGCATTGGGGCAGAGAGAAAGTAACTCCTATAGGGACCACGGGCACCAGGAACAGGTACAAACAGCCAGGGAACACCTGTGTACAGAGGTGAAAAGGACATGCACCTTGGAATCAACCAGACTTGCGTGACCCTGGGCAGGTTACATAACCTCACTAAGCCTCAAATGTCTGTTCGGTAAAAATAAGGCCAGTAGCTGCTTTGGAGGGCGGTTGTAATAATTCAGACAAAATCATATATGAAGAGGACCTAGAACCTAAGAGGCCCTCAATCAAGAATAACTATTAATGAGAGAAGCAAACTCTGCTTATTTGCCAAGGAAAATATGAGGGTGGTCTAGGTCTGATGTCCCTCCACCCCTCCTGCTCTCTCTAGGAGTGTGACTTCACGCAACTGGGTGATTAGCTCAGAGGTCTCAGGAAGCAGGGTTTCCCGGGATGCTGGTCTGTATTTCACACTATGAAATAAAAGTTATTACAGAGGGAGCAGGTGATGAATGATCATACTCCTGTCTGATTATTACATAAAGTGAAATTTAGAGAGGAAAGAGTTTGTAATCAGATAAAGCAGAGAAACTGACAAAGAAAATTGATGCTGTCCTGAAATGTTTAACCCAGCTGACACAGAGCTGGTTCCCTGCAGAGTTTCATTTATCAGCGGGAGCTGGCCAGGCTGAGCCACAGCCGGCCACCTGGATTTGCTCAACCAGGCGACAGAGCTTGCTCCCACAAAGGGAGAGACCTGCTCTTGCTGGAGGAAGTCAAAGGTCATATTTCTTTTCCTTAATAGAATCATCATAAAAATACCCAAATACTCCCTATTATCTTATAAGAAATTGAAAACTCACAACTTTAAGTATCCTTTTTATTTTACTTTTAAAGATATACCCATTCATTTGGTTAATAGAATACCATAAGCAAAAATTGTAGTCTCTTTGAATTATAAAGTTAATTACCCATTACTGCTTCTAACCTGAAATTGATGACAGCTTTTTTTGTTGTTGTTGAAAAGTGACATTTCCTAAGATGCCAAGTGTGAAAGCATAACAAATGTAAACAGGTTTTCTCCCTGTTCACACACATCACTATTATACAAGAAATTGTGGAATTTAATACTGTATTTAAATCCAACATTGAACACAATATATTAGTTATGTTTCTCCCATTATTAGTCATTTTTCCCTCTTAAAACTATACCTCTCTTTGAGGTGTTTGTTGTTGTTTTTTACATTAGTCAAACTTGCAAATATAGATTTAAAAAAATAGATAGGCAGCATTCCTAGATCAAGAAATACAATGCCGGGTGAGATAGTATCACCCTGACGGAGTTGCTGGAGTGTGGCCAGGGGCCCCGCTGGCTCCATCAAGGACCAACTTTGAGACTATAGATGAGTCATAAACACTCCGACCCTCAGTAAAGTCTCACTTGTAAACGGGCATAAGAGTAATTGCCTACTGTGTCATGTTATCTGCAACATATGTTAAGTCCCTTGCCGTATGTGGTTAGAAAAATAAGAAGTCATCTAAGGAGACAGCTCACCAGGGCCTCGCTCAGGCGCCCACATGAAGGGTTTCAGATTCCAGTCTCGTAGGGAAAATTCCCACTAACCAAGCTTAGGAAAACATAAGGGAGTCCCTTGGAGCAAAGTCCTTCATGAGGTCCAAGGAGCCTGACACCCCACAGGCTGGATTTCACTGCTCATGATGAGTCTGTCAATCAGAATTCAAGAAATGGAAACCACACTCGATATCATCAGCATATTAGGACTTAATGCAAGGATTCACGTTCTTACAAAAATCTTTAGAAGGTCGGAGAGTCATGGCAGTGTATCACCTGGGGCTTCCAGTTTCTGCTTTTAGAAGGTAAATAAAGGTGGCTCAGAAAACCTTTCTCTCTTTGGTATCCACTCTTGATGGCTGAGGCCTGGCTGTAAGTCACAGGCCACCCCTCTGTGCCCCCTCCCCCTCCCAGTGAACAGTGCCTGCTTTGGGACCAAGGGCCATTCAGCGAGAGGGAGCATCCACAACCCGGGCATTGGGCAGGAGCAGTTGGGGTAAAATCTGCACATTACTTGTCACCATCTTTGGTCAGACACCTTCCCTCATGGTGTCTGTGTCTACAGGAGGCCTGTGATGTTCATCCACTTGCAGTCAAAGAGAAACAAAGTGGACTTTTGACAGTGGAGGCAGCCTCTATTGGCAGCCCCTAGAGCACAAATGGAGACCAAAACGACAAATCAGTCACTTCCCATGAGACATACGCTATCAAGAGGACTAAAGGACCCAGGCCAGGTGGGAGCCTTAGTGTGCTCTTCATGGGGAGTCCCGGGCCTTCCCCGGACAGACTGGGGCCACATGGCCACCTCCTGCTTTCTAATTCCCTCATAATGGGCTCCACGCACCATCTGTTTGAAGGCTTTCTTCAGTCACCATGTTGCCATCAGTTAGAAGTAGTTTGGCTTCATCCATCCACTTGAGGTTCATTTGGGATGATCATTCTTTCCTGAGGCTACCTCTCCCCACCAAAACCATTCCTTAGGATGGGACATTTCTGTAACAGACTGGTCCCAACAATTACATTTGGGGTCTCCCTAATTTTGCTCCTAGAGGGAAACCCCATTTGGATGCTCACAGGGTGCATTGCAACCTCCTGGGAGCACTTCCAGGCTCTCCACCCTGCAGCTTGCATCTGTGTAGACCTGCCAGCAGCTTGACAAGGATGCCACCCTCCAGCCCTGAGAAGGACACAGGGCTCAGACCACGTGCTCCTCGGGGCGTCAGGGCCGGAAGGAAGGGTGGAGGTAAGTGCACCCTTACCAGACGCGGGGAAGAGCGCCTGGGAGCCAGGATCAGGGAAGAGCATGGGAGGAGGGCCTCTCTTCTGGATGCTGGTGAAGTTTGGGTTGACATAGGAGAGTTAATCCAGTGAAGGGCAGAAGTTGAGATGGGAAATAAAGCTTCTTCTGGGTTTTCTCTTCTCTTACGTCTTATCTCTCGTCTTTGCTGACCTTCCTTATTCAGCTCTTTGCTGCCCATGGTGATCATCATTTGCTTGAGGCTCTGAAGCACAGAGCTAATTTTTATCTTTGATTTCAGAAATTTCCCCAGAAACTTACTAAATATATACGTCTTTAACTGTTTTTCTTGTTATTATTCTATTTTTGTTTTTAAGTGTCTTGTTTTATGTGTATTTTAAAGTTTAAAATTGTCTCAAATTATTTTGTGGGAGAATAAGACAACCATATATAAGTGACAAATAGCTAATATTGTTATGGTCTTTTACATAGGTACACCGCTGTCGTATACAACTTGGTAAAGAAGCTGTAATGATTTCTGACAGGGGTGTCATGTATCCATCTAGTTACTGTACCAAAACATATATTAAGCACCTACTGTGTGAGGGATACAAAGATGACTATAGCATTGCTTGTGTCCTGTGAGAGCTGACTGTTTTGTTGATGTTTCTCAAAGTCTAATCACTGGACCAACATCAGCATCACCTGGGCTCCACCCCAGACCTACTAAATCAGAGACTCTGGGGGGAGAGGAGAAGATGGTAGTCATCTGTGTGTAAATAAGTCCCACAGGTGATTCTAACTCAGGCTAATTTTTAGTGGATTCTGGGCATTGGGTTTGATTTGCTTTATAAATTTTATGGGTTATGTTGTATTCCTTTGTATATTGTAGGCACTGGTTCTGGCAAGCAATTTAATCCTTTCAAGGATTACATCAATCATTGCTTATGTTTTGTTAGGGCAGATCTAGGGCTAATTTGGCCCCAACCCAAGGTAATATCCATTGAAATCTCTACCTAATACTCTATGTATTATGAGGTCTTTCTACTCTGACTGATGGGAACACAAATTATTTGTAGCCACATGTGATCTCCATTGATTTTTCCACCTACTTCTTTCTGATGGTTCTTTTCCTGGCCTTGGGCAGTTTCCTTGCACACATACACGGATCAGCCCTTACCCAAACACTCCGTAGGACCCCTCTTCAGACTTCTGGCGGCCTCTCTCTGTGAAGCTCCTTTTTCTCTGGTATTTACCCTGGGAATTCTAGCCAATTTCACCTCCCTAAGTTCTGACTCTGTCTACTCACTTCAGGCAAACGGACATTTCTTGTTTGGACTCCCCCTCTCTGAACACCAGCCTATGAACTCTAGACCATTTTTTACTAACTGAAGCAATGTAGGGCTCGTTTCATTTATTTCACTTTTCTCAGAGATCAGTGCCCTGTGCTGCCTGTTGTCTGGTGAATGAGAGCTCTTGTGTCACATATTTTGCCCAGTTTTCTAGTTATTAGAGCTGAGGGGGATTCTGTGACTTTGCCATGGGCAGCTGATGTGGAAGTTTCTCGGTCCTGGTTCAGATGGGACTTTCAAGAACATGTGTCGTGGTATACCAAGGGGCTGAGAAGAGAAAAATTAGACAATGACATGAGACCCTAGAGTACAAACATTAACTTTAATGCCCTCAGTCTCTTGTTGGGGGTCTCATGGTCTATGATTGTTTGTGGGCTGCTGTGGTGACATAAGAGGGCTGAGCAATGAGGAGCTTATAGGTGGTTTGAACTGTGCATTGGGTCTGATGCTTACTGCACTTGATGTATTATTACCATGTGTTGGGCTAGAGCTACCACATTATACTGTGTTTTCCCAGATGTATCAGGAAGTGCAGTGTCCTGGGAGTCTGTTGGGTAAGTGGGTGTCTATCTCCATGAGGTTTTTCTTGTGACCCTAAAAAGCCACAGCTGTGGGTATTACTTTCAGAGTGGTTTCAGGATGAAGTACTTGGGAGGGAGGCTTGGAGAGGGAAAGGAGCTGAGTCCTGATTATGAAAGGCCTGGATATCAAGCCAGAGAATTCCGACTTCCCCCACATAGGAAGCGGGGAGCCACTGAAGGAGGACAGACATTCAGAGAGATGTGAGCTGGTGTGCATTCTAGAAACATGTTTTGGGAGCCATTGGTGTAGTAGGTGCAGCCATCTATAAAATCAAAAGTTCAATGGTCTCATTAATATGAACTCTGAGCAAACTATTTGATATATAAACTATTCGGTAAATGGACTTTGTTTGCTTGATTAAGGAAGGAAGAAAGGAATGAAGGGTGAAGAGATGATCCACAAGTGCACTGCTCTTAACAGGGATATGTATGATCCTCAACCAAAAACCATGCGGGAGCTCATGGACTCACAAATCAGCCAGCAGGCAGAAAACGAGCAGAAAATGAGCCAGAAAGCACTTTCTGGCTGATAGGGTAGCAACAGCCCCAGAAAAATAGATTAAAGGGTGGATTAGTCAGGCAGCCAGGCTCAATGAGGCTGCACAAAATATGAGATGGGAAAAGTTCTACTTTCCAGAACCTCTCTCAAGTTAAGCATGTATTGATGTGGCTGGAAGGAGCATTCTGATAAACCACTTTGGGGGGGCTAAGGCCCCAAAAGGTATGCCCCCAACATCCTCAGATGTTTGGGAGGAGCCTTCTCGGTGAGGAGGAGGGTCTGGATACCGGCAGAGTTTCCACTGCGCTCAGCAATGGCTGCTGGTGGTTCTGCCTCCCGAGGGGCTTATGGGGCAGGAGACTAGGGGGAGCTACTAGCACACAGGGGCAGTGGCCAGGGATGCTGGGGTACTGAAATGTGCAGGAAAGTAGGCACAATGGAGAACTGTCCTGCCCAAACGCTGATGGTAAGAGGGGACCCTGACCCCTGCCAGCAGTGGTCTCTGCTCATCACTCTCCCAAATAGCTGGTGAGTGTGTATTTAAAGACGACTGGCTGGAAGGAACGGTAAATTGTCCTGCCCGGATATGCTAACTGATTGCCTGGCTAGGCCATCCACACGTCGTGGTCTAATTATCCCAGAACCAGTGACCATGCAGATTTAATAGCTCAGTATTGTGGGGGTTTCTACTCTTGCTTGGAACCGGGGGAGAAAAGAAGGTTCCTTTAGCCTGTGGATTAGACCACTGCAGCATGTAGGTTTCCCCAAGTCTGCAGTAAAAGTCAAGATAACAATAAAAGTATGAATGGCACAACCTGGCTTCTCCCCTCATTCCTGCCATTCTTTTCCTTTAATGGGGTGGGGATCCCTGCTCTGGCTGCTGAGGCCTCTGATGCTACATATGTGCCAAAAAGCCAACAAGAGCTGTTCCAAAGTGACAGAAAACCACCTCCCATCACAACCAAAGCTGCTACTTCCTGCTCCTGCTCACAGCCCAGTCCCTGGTCAGCACCACTAGGCCTCCACTGTGAACCTAAACCATCTGGTATTGCCGATGCTGCAGTAGAACCTGTTCTGGAGTCCCCAGTGCCTCAGATCAGGTCAGATGGGGGTCTCTGCCAGTCCAGGGAGGCTCCTCTGTCCTGTGTCAGTACCCCATTCACCATGAGACTGGGGAAGGCTTTTCCCACACCCCTTCCCCAGGGCTCAGAGTGGAACAAAGGTCATGAGGCCAGGCAAAGGACAAAATGGGTTTGGGACCCTGCTGTGCCCCCAACAGCCCACTAGCTGTCACCGCCCTGGTTCACAGAACTCATTCCCTTGGGTTTGCTCTGTCGCAGGAGTCCCCTGCTCTGTCACATAAACAGGCCCCTGGAAGCCTGTCACTGGAGCCCAGACTCACCTGAAACTCCTGATAACACAGGCTGTGTCAGGCCAGCCCCCCTCCCAGCCGGTGGAGGGATCAGATGGTGCTTAATGGCATTATCCCCGGGGCCTAAAATGCTCTCTGAATCGTTCTGAGATGGAAAAAGAGACTTTTAGGGAGAGGCAATACCTTCTAGGACCCAGAGGACTTTCCGTGGGCCTTGCAGTGGGAACCCGCCTTTCCCTGACCTGAAGGTGTTGTCAGCGTGACCCACCTGGAGCACTCAGGCACCTGTGAGCACCGTGGGAGGGACTGAGGGTCAAGTGAATGGGAGCTGCTCTACGTGAACGTCTTAAGGTTCTCTTCAGGGGAGGGGGGACCAACTTTAATTTGTACTAAATTCTGTACTATAAGTTAATGTTAATAAATTTGTACCATTATGTGGGGCATCAGATGGGAAAATATGAACTCTGAGCAAACTAAGGAAGGAAGAAAGGAATGAAGGGCGAAGAGATGATCCACAAAGTTCTCCCCAGGCCAGAACTTCGACTCACATGTTCATGCCAGGCCTCTCTGTCTACAGCCCCTGCCTAGAAGGCTTGGTCTAGAAGGCCTTGTATCTTGCTAAATTTGTACCATTATGTGGGGCATCAGATGGGAAAATCTACTACTGAAACTCCCCAGGCCAGAACTTTGACTCACATGTTCATGCCAGGCCTCTCCGTCTACAGCCCGTGCCTAGAAGGCTTGGTCTAGAAGGCCTTGTATCTCGCATCACTGACTAAGAGAGCAAAATATCCTCTGAAACCAGCTGACCCATGGTCTTTAGAATGTTTATGTCACATCCAAATTTGCTTCAGAGTTAGGACAAGATGGGTAACTTCTGTCTGCCTTAGTTAAGAATAAAAACAAATTTATCTGAAGAAACCCGAAATACAAATTCGAAAGAACATATGCATCACTATGTTCATTGCTGTGTGATTTGCAATAGCCAAGATTTGGAAGCAGCCTGTGTCCATCAGTAGATGAGTGGATACTACAGCAATGATACATTATACAATGGAATACTAATCGGCTGTAAAAAAGAAAAAAATTTTACCCTTCGCGACAGCATGGATGGACTTGGAGAACATTATGCTAAGTAAGCTAGTCAGAGAGCTAGTCAGAGCATATGATTTCAATCATGTGGAATCTAATGAACAAACTGAACTACCAAGCAAAATAGAGACAGACTCATAGACAGAAAGTAGGCTGACAGCTCTCGCAGCAGGGGTGAGGGGAGGCAGGGGCATGGAGGGATTGAACAGAAAAGAAAAAGAACTCATGGACACAGACAACAGTGTGGTGATGGTGAGGGGGGGAGGTGGAAGAGAGTATAGGAGGGATAAATGGTGATGAAAAAATAAAATACATTTGTAAAAGAAAAAAAGCAGTACCTACCTCATAAGTTGTTGTGAAAAGTAAGGGAGTTTTAATATGAAGAGCATGTACTGTGCACTGTAAATGCTCAACACATTTCCAGTTCCGTTACTCTGCTCCTCAGCCATCTCCATGGCTAAAGAAATAGCTGTGGTCTACACTGGTCCTTTCTTTATGTCTCTAGGTGCCCCCATGTTGAGATATCTGCCCCAGCACATCTGCTTCTGGATTCTAAACCTTAGTAATTGCTCATATATTGCTGGCAGTCAAATTTGGAAGTATCAAACCTTTCCTACCTGATTTCTAAGGAAGGCTTTGCTTTGCTGGGAGGTGATATTCCAAAGGCCAGAGGCACCCTAGCTTTCGTGCCTCTGTCTCTCTCCGCTGAGTGCCCCTTGTCGAGGCCTGTGCTCCGTTTGCCATGATCAGTGGTTTCTGCTCTGAGGGCTGCTGCCACCCCTCTGGATTGGTGCTCTCTGTTATGGTGACAGAGGGAGCAGAGATGGGAACGGTAGAAACCCATGCTTTCCTTGTGCAGAGCTGGAACTGAAAACACAGCTTCTGCTGTCTAAAATATATGCACCATAATCTCTTCTGTGCAAGAACTGAGTATCTACCAAGAGAGCTAGCTCTCAGGTCTTACTGTCTTCATGCCAAGCCCAGGCATGTAGGTGACACTTCCATTTCTCATGGATGCATGGAGAAGGGGACAGAGAACCCAAGGTTGCTCCCTAGAATGTCTCCCTTCTCTGAGAACAGTTACTCCAATAGACAAGATTTGGAAGCAGCCCAAGTGCCCATCAGTAGATGTGTGGCTACAACAGCGATAATACATTTACACAATGGAATACTACTCAGCCACTTGGTGACAGCATGGATGGACCTGGAGAACATTATGCCAAGTGAAATAAGCCAGTCAGAGAAAGACAAGTATCATATGATTTCCCCTTTCTCTATGAGATGTGGGAACCACAAGGTGGAACCTGCCGGGATCCCTACATGGAAGGAAGTTGCCTTGGGAAGGCATTGGACCCCCAGAAGACTGTGTGTGCGTGTGAAATAAATTCTTGTATGTTAAGTTAAAATGTATTATAATTCTCCATTATCTCTAAACTGTCCAAACCTTTACTAGGTTTTCCACTCCAACTAACCATGTGGGAACGGGACTTTGTTAAAGGCTTGAGTCTAAGCACACAGAGGCCTGCCCTCCAGGGAGGGGTGAGGTCCATTTCCTGTAACCCCAGCACAACAACACATCTGAAACTTAATTTCAAAACAAGCAAAGGCTTATTCTGTCCATGAACCCTGCTCCTTTATTTGGAATTCTCAGGCCCATTTTTCTTAAGGGTGCTGGGACCACAGTGACATTCTCCAGACTGGAAGAGTGAGTTTTGAATCTGTCTTCCCTGGAAACTCTACCTGTTATAATGAGGACCGTCCAACCCTCCTCAGAGGTAGAGGGATAGAGGGGCTGGGGGAAAGCCCAGACATGCAATAGTCCCTGGATCCTGGGAAGTATATTTGCTCACGGGGTGATGCCCACCTCTTATTTGTGTGCCTGTGAGCAGTCTCCCTGATGTCTAAAGGTTTTACAAATGACACAAAATAAAGAATTTCTGTGAAAAGCCCAAATGCATATTGTCACCATCCCTTGACATTAAAAAATGGTGAGAACATTATTATATCCTGTGTGCTGAAAACCAAAAGGATGCTGGCACAGAATCAGGGTCCTAGGCAGGGTGTTCTCCAGAAGCTCAGTCCTGCATCGTTCCACTCGTCAGAGTCCATCAGTGAATTAATCTGAGACATGGCATGAAAGGTGAGTACCCAGAGTATGTGAAGGAGAACAGAAATTTCTTTCCTGGTAATATAAAAATATCTTATCTAGCCTCCAGGCAAGCTATTTGAACTATGTTGTATTTGCCTGTGGTAAACCAGAAAGATATAATCTACTGATAGGAAGTTTTCCTTAAATGTTGATTATGGATAGAGTATGTTTTTTTAAAAAACCACACAAATTTCCACATAAACTATCTCAAAAAAAATTTAAGTTAAATGGCAACTATAAGGGTTACTGTCCTTGGAAAAGTTCAGTTTTATAGGAAATAAGAAATGCTACCTACACTAATAAAAGGATAATATGCTAATTAGACTGGGTCTACCAGACATCTTCCGGTCATCCGGTCCTCCTTCCGGACAAAGCCACGGTGGCGGGGGCTGAGGCAGAGGCGGTTAGGGGCAATCAGGCCAGCAGGGGAGGGCGGTTAGGGGCAATCAGGCAGGCAGGCAGAGGGGTTAGGGGTGATCAGGCAGGCAGGCAGAGGCAGTTAGGGGTGATCAGGCAGGCAGGCAGGTGAGCGGTTAGGAGCCAGCAGTCACAGATTGTGAGAGGGATGTCTGACTGCCGGTTTAGACAATTGCACATCCCCCAAGGGGTCCCAGATTGGAGAGGGTGCAGGCCGGGCTGAGGGACCCCTCCCTCCCCCCCATGCATGAATTTTGTGCACCGGGCCTCTAGTTTATATATATAAAAGCTCAAGTGACCGATGACCTAACAACCAAATGACCAGTCAACCAGTTGCTATGACATGCACTGACCACCAGGGGGCAGATGCTCAACACAGGAGCTGCCACCTGGTGGTCAGTGTGCTCCCACAGTGGGAGCACCGTTCAGCTGACTGACAGGCACCAGATGCCAGGCTCATGGCTGGCAAGAGCAGCTGCGGCGGCACAAGCCTCTCCCACCTCCATGGCAGAGCTCCCGAGCAGCGGTGGCAGCAGGCACAGCAGGGCCAGGATGAGCAGGAGCAGCACAGCGCCCGGCCCTGGCTTGGGTTCCTCCCTGTCTGCCTGCTGCTTTGCACACTACTATACCCCTTGGGGGATGTCAGACTGCCGGGATCAGGCCAAAACCGGCAGTCCAACATCCCCTGAGGGGTCCCAGATTGCGAGAGGGTGCAGGTCAGGCTGAGGGACCCCACCGGTGCACAAATTCGTGCACTGGGCCTCTAGTCTATATATATAAAAGGCTAATATGCAAAGTGTCCCCTCAGGAGTTCAACCGGGAGACAGGGAGTTTGATCGCTCACTATGACATGTGCTGACCACCAGGAGGAGACGCGGAACATGACAGGCAACTAGTGGCTGCGTCAAGGCGCTGAGGGAGCAAGGGAAGGAGGAGTTGAGGAGGCAGGGAGATGGGGGGAACAACACAGTGGTAGCATGTGGGTGGCAAGGGAAGGAGGAGGCGAGGAGGTGGGGAGGTGGAGAACCTGATCGGCCCTGATCACAGGCCAGGTCTAAGGACCCTACCCATGCATGAATTTCATGCACCGGGCCTCTAGTCTTAAATAAGGTAATATTCACCTAGTTGATATGACATTTTATAACTAAATGGTTTCTGTCTTTTCCTCATTGACTTTATTATTTTTATTATGATTAAGGGTAATAAACATTTAGATAGTGATCAAGGTAGATAGCAAAATATTTTTTAAAAAGTTGTTATAAAGGAGGTTTCTAATCCTATATAATAAAAGGCTAATATGCAAATCAACTGAAGAGCAGAATGACCAGTTGCTATGACACGCACTGACCACCAGGGGGCAGACGCTCAATGCAGGAGTTGCCCCCTGTTGGTCAGTGCGCTCCTACAGGGGGAGTGCCACTCATCCAGAAGTCAGACATCCTCTGAGGGCGCAGGCTGGGCTGAGGGGACACCCCCTCCCAAGTGCACAAATTTCGTGCACTGGGCCTCTAGTGAGATAATAAACAAAAAGGCCACTTTTTACCTACCTGATTGTAAGCACACAGGTAGGAAGAATATTCTCAGCTAGCCCTCAACTCCAGGGTAGTCTTAGACTTCTGGCCCCAAGGGAGCAGCCTGGCTCTATTCCTGCATCTCTGGAGCCTTATTCCCAGGAGCAGTGAAATGGGAGGGATCACGGGCCTGTTCATCTGACAGTCAACATATGTCTATTAAATGCTTACGGTGTGCCCAGCATTATTTTAGGTCCTAGGAACTTGGCAGTAGCTAAGACACAGCCCCTGCCCTCACTCAGCTTTAGGTCTAATGGAGAATTCAAGTAAGTAATTATAGTTTGTTGAAAACTGTTCCGGGAGAACCACGGGGTGCTGGGAGCTTAGAAAAGCAGCACCTGACTCAGGCTTAGAGGGTGTGAGAAGGCTTCCAAAGGAAGTACACTCTAAACTGAGAATCCAAGGACGGGCTGCGCTTCTCTGGGCAAGGAGGCCAGGAGAGTGGGTGTTCCAGGCAGATGGACCAGCTTGAGCAAAGGCCTGGAGATATGGCTCATTTAAGGAACTGGAACTCAACAGAGGAGCCCTGGCAACTGCCTGCGTCCAACCAAATATCCACTCTACAAATTTGTAGAGTCAGGCCCTCTTTTCTGGTCTCTGGGTGACAACTCAGTTAAATTAACTTTATTGAAACTCTTTTAAATAACCATCCAGAAAGTAGTGATAGGCATTTATGAACAAAATGGATCAGATTGAGTTGAGATAAACCCTTAGGGTAAATAAATATATTTTTATAGAAACAGCTGTAGCTCCCAAAGCTTCCATGTGCTTCTATCCTGAAGCAGTGGCTGCATCCGTGACTTTAGGTAGGACAGGAGCTGTGCTGGTGACAGGAGCAGGAAGGAGCAGACCAGGCAGATGGTCAGGAGAGTAAAAGTCAGTGCAGAAATATCAACTGCCCAGGAATGTGCAAGCCCACTCTGCCTGCCTAAGTGCAGACAACAAACTGAGGGCAGGTGACCTTCCTAATCTTGTCATCACAAACCCTTTCAAGCCATTGCATTCGATTATATACATGAAAGAGGCTGGGAAGTTAAAACAAATGCACGGGTTGCTGAACAGTTAATGAAATCACAATAAAAGAATTCAATGACCACAATCAATTATTAATATAAAATTTGATTTGATAGTGAAGAATTATGTCACTATGTTCATATCTTTCTAGGTGATGTATTGCTCCCTCTACTCAACAAACATTTATTGAGTACTTACTCTTTGCTGAGCACTAGATGCTGAACATTGGGAATATAAAGATAAATAAGGCACAGACCTCAACCTCAGAGGGTAAGGAAGAAATCACTGCAAACAGTTTGGGAAGAAAACAATACTTTCTCAGCCATGTTTTCTTCCTTTCGGAGAGCCTATTTCCCATGTGTCCCTTTTCATTAGAAATCCCCGCTCACTGCCGTAAATTTTATGGCCTGACAACTCCTTAGAGATCATATTGCCTTTTTGTTTTCAAACTATTTGGGTCTTACGGCTTCTTGGCAGTGCCTATGGGCCATGTGTTGACAAGTGGGCAATGGTTCTGTGCTCAGTCACTCATTCCTTTGACAAAAGTATAGAAGACCTACATATTCTAGGCACAGCAGTGAGCAAACACATGGAGGTGCTAATGTTCATGGGGTCCCTGCCCATGTGGTCATTAGTGTGTGGGGGACATTAATGAAATCATATCACAAATGTAAACTTATGACTGTGACACTTGCATGAAGAAGAGGTATATCTCACATGAGAGTGCTGAATAAACATGGGATCTCACCCCGACAGGAGGTTCTGGAAAGGCAGCCCTAGGACCATGGGGTTAACAGGAGGCCTGAAGGATGACCGTGCATTGTTAGATGGGGGAGAAAAGCAGTCACAGAGAGGGATGGTGTGAGCAAATGACTCAAGATGAGAGAGGTTTGGGTCTTTTCAAGAGAAAGGAAGAAGGAAAGTAGTGGGATAGATCTCAGACAGTGAGGTGAATTGTGGAGCAAAATGAAGCCAGGTATGCAGGGCCCTGTAAACCACGTTATGAATTTGGGTCTTTATGTTCAAGCAATGGGAAGCCATTGAAGATCACATTTGAACGTGAGAAGTTCTCTCTGGCTACAGTGTGGAGAATAGACTGGAGGGCGCTGCCTGAGTGTCAGGCCTGGCAAAGGAGCTGCTGGAAATGTTCAGGGAAGACACAGGCTGTGGACCAGAGCCTGCTGGTGGGGCAGCAGCTGGAACAGGTACTAATTGCCCAGACGCCCAAGGGGCAGGAAAAGCTCTGTTTCTTTTTTAAAAAAATCAAACCAGATTTGCCTCCAAGTGACCACTGTTGTACGCAAGTGACAATTTGGAGCCAGATTTTGTTTATTTGTCGTGGTCCCCAACCCGTCCCCAGCCCTGAGGCCACTCCAGTGCTTACACGGGAAAGACAGGGAGGAGTGTCCTGGGGTGTTTTCACGGCTTGCAGTCTGTTTCTATCTAAGAAGACTCAGTAGGAACTGTGTCCATTGCCTGATTCTAAAACGAATGTCTCTGCATGACCCCAAATGCCAGCCATCTGTCTGTCTTTATCTGAAAGTCAAACCATAACACTGACACCTGGAAACATCTATTTGAAAATTTTGACCACAAAATATAGATTGCTTATAGATCACAGCTCTTCCAGATTCTAGCTTTTCCATTGCTATAACATTTTACAATAGCTGCCAAAGGAAGGCATTTTTTGTGTTTGAAATAAACCCCAACAGCCTACCTACACATCTCTTCTCATCGCTGAGCTGCTCGTCAGCAGTTCACTGTGGCCTATGTTTTTTTTCTTTTTTTAACCTCACCTGAGGATATGTTTATTGATTTGACAGAAAGAGAGAAAGAGAGAGAGAGAGAGAGAGAGAGAGAGAGAGAGAGAGAGAGAGAGAAACATTGATCAGTTGCCTCCCATATGCACCCTGACTGGGAATTGAACTCGCAACCTGAATTGTAGGGGACTACCATCCAACCAACTGAGCCACCCGGCCAGGGCAGCCTATGCTTTTTGTCTTTCCCTTCACAGACCATCATGAGGTGGAAAGCTCTGCTAGTGGGTTCACTCGACCACACAGCTTGGCCATGAGGAGGGACCTTGACTATGGCTCCCAGGATGAAGGTACCAAGTTTGAGTTCCCAGGCATCTCTACAGCCTCCCCGCCCCAGGTCCTGCATCCCGAGCATTGCTGCCAGCACAAGGCAGGGCTCTGCCGACCCTGGGCCTTAGAAACCGGTCTCCTTCCCTAAACACCCTCATTCTGTCCCCTTAAAGCCGCTGTTTCCTTTCCTTCTTGACTATGTTCTCTTTATCAGCCTTGATATTTCATATAAAGAACTGTGCATTGGGGCTGGGGGGTGATTTTGAGGATTACCTACCCCCCACCTTGTCTGAAACAGGAAAAGGCTATCAATTTCCCTAGGGCAAGGGAGCCCGCAACTTTCAGTTTGGGAATTGAAAGAGTACCTTTGTCCTTACTGGTTAATGGAGAACGCCTTCCAAAAAAGACAGGGCGCTAATACATTTATCAATGAGGCGTGCTGTCTCCAGTCTGCCTGGCTCTCATATTGCCCGTCTTTCTTCCTTGAGAGAGGATTCCTGTGGTTACAGTGCCCACAGCCCACAGCTCCCTTCTGAATGGCCCCTCACCCAGAGGGCATGTTGCACCACCGACTGCTCCTCCGCGAGCAGGCTGACCGAAACGAGAATGCACACCTGCGGGCCCACTGCAGGCCACTGTGCAGGTTGTGCTTTGAAAAGGACACCTGGCCCAGAGGGTGATGAGGACTGAAATCCAGGGCACGCTCCCCTGCAAAAAGAAATGTTCTGGCTGGGGGTGCAGGGCCTGGGAAGGGCTCCTTGTTGAATTCGTCTGCCAGAACACAGGCCCTTTAATAGCCATCTGTCCTGAAGGGGGCATTTATTCTGATTGGCGTACAGGCACTGCAGGTGGGAGCAGGGGCCCTGGGGAACCTGACCCATAGAATTGGACAGTTGCCCAGGAATTAGCCTGATGCCCAAAAGTTCTGCTCAAAACCAACACAGGGACAGAGCACAGGAATGCGGTAGTAAGTCAGGGTCAGGAGGTGGATCAAAGCTGGTAGTGGCAGCATCAGTATGCCCCAGTCTCCCTGGAGATGGGGCCCAGACCGGAGCGAGGGGTGCCTACTCCCTGGGGGCCTGTGCACCCCCACCAGGTACTGAGTGACACCTGCCAACTCCAGGCAAATGAATGGCTGCTGACACTTTCTTTATCCTCTCTTGTTCCTTAATAACAAAACATATCGCTGGGGCAGCCTAAGGGTTTTCTTGGCTGGTCCTGGGACTTGAGCAGTCTAACAGGCAGCTCAAAGTGTGAGAGGGAGTGGACGAGACGGAAACACAGGGAAGTGCAGGGAACTCCCGCCACAACACGAATCCCAGGCCAGGTCACACCTGCCTCATTATCCTGTCATAGGCCCTGCTGTTTTCTGCACCTACTCCCTTCACCAGCCCCTCTGACCACCAGCATCATCGTTCCACTCTGGGATAGCGAGTGGGCATGTGACGTCCGTCACAGAGAGGGGATATCAGGCTCCTGTTCTAACTGAATTTCCCTTCTAACAAAAAAGCCCTTCACAGCACTTGTCACAACTGTGGTCATTGCTGATTTGCTTTATGTCCACCTCCCCCCAGCATGGCTTTCAGAGGCCAGGAGCCTCTTCACCCTGTGCCTGTGTCCACGGTGCTTCACCGATACTTACCGGGTCGAACTGAGCAGCCACAAAGAAGCCTTGTTCTCTACAAAGTAATCACCTCAGTGGGCATTTCCCCCGAAATGTTTTGGAACAAGGCTTTTAGAATTATCTTCAGAAAATTAGTTTAGAGGAGTCATAAGAAAAAGAAGCCTAAATGCCTTAAGCAACCAACAGTGAAAAACAGGACGATACTAGCATATGCAAAATCAGCTGCAAACCCACTGTTTAGGGCAGTGGTTCCCAAACTTATTTGGCCTACCGCCCCCTTTCCAGAAAAAATATTACTCAGCGCCCCCTGGAAATTAATTTTTTTTTAATTTTAATAGCAATTAAACAGAAAGATATATGTATTAATGTTTCTACCTTTTTCGTAAAATATAGTAAAGAAAGGTGTAAATTAGAAACATTGAAGTTTGAAATTATGAAACTATTTATTGAACTCAGAATAGAAAGGTAATACAAAAAAAGTTAAAACAAATGCACCTGTGGCCATCACCGCCCCCCCCCCCACCATCGCTGCAGCGCCCACCAGGGGGCGGTAGCGCCCACTTTGGGAATCACTGGTTTAGGGAAAGGTGTTTACCTGGCTGACTTGTATTTTTACCAAGTGTCCTATTTTTCTGGCCTATGCGCGTCTGAGTTGGTTAAAGCGAGAGAGGTGACCGCTGTTCTAAGAGCTAATGTCACGGGCACGGGCCACGATGTAAGAAAACTGTATTTGCAAATATACTCACACATTTTCTTTCCAATAAAGCATTTATTATCAATACTTAAGATCCATATTATGCCTTTATTCTCACTTTTGTCATCAATATTCAGATCTTGATTCTGGAACCAAGATTGCCATACAACGAGAACCCATCAGCCCTGGAGTCTCTAAGTCCTGTCACTCCCCCCAAGTCCTAGGTGTAACTCCTTGACAATGACTTCTGCCTGGTTGTAGGGAAATGTAAATATCACGTGGGATTGAATCACAGCTAATCAAGACCACCCAGATCACCGCCCCACCCGGCTCGGCCCTGCCTCAGGGCCGGCGAGTCCCTCGCAGGCTCTCCAAGTGCTCCGTGAACCCCCCACTTAGGACGGCTATGGGAAACCCACACTCAAGAGGACCTTTGACTTTCCTGAGGAATTACTTGAATGGACTCCAGGTCAGAATAAAACACTTTGACATTGACCTGAAGGCCATGAACTCCTCTGGGGGGTTGGAGACTTTTCCCAGCACCCAGTTTTGCTGAGTGTCAGAGGAGCACAGTTAACAAGGCACCAAGAGCCCTATCCGGCCCACGGCGCCACTTCACAGGACCCCACATACCTGGGAGGCCAGCGTAGCCCGCGCTTGTCAGAGCAAGGCAGCTTGTGTGGGGCTGGTCTCAGAGGGGCAGCAAGCATGTGCCCATCTTCCTACAGCTTTGCCCCAGCAGGAGCTGTGCCCATAGGTTCTCCACCAGGAGACACAGACGCACACAGAGTGCAGAGAACATCAGCCTGAAAACCAGGTGCTCTGGGGTCTCTACCCTGGACAGCCAACCTTTGGCTGCCTGCAGAGAACATCAGCCTGAAAACCAGGTGCTCTGGGGTCCTTTGGCTGCCTAGCTGGGGACTTTTGCTACCTTGACCTTTGACATTCCTGCCTGACCCCTGAAACACATCCAGTGCCCTCCCTATCCCAGCAGCCCCCCTGACTCCTAACCCCACCCTGCTAGCACCCCTGCCTTTGATCTGGGGAGCCTGGTGGACAGCTGGGCAGCAAAACAACTGCGACATAGACTGCCCAATGTGCAGCCACATATAATGGCTCCCAGAAACTCCTCGGTGACATTCCCACCCCTGTCCCATCTTCACACTCATGTCCTACCTCACTCCAGTCCTGCTCCCTGCTCCATCAGACTAGACTTCACGTATTTTTAAGCAAGTCTTCCTTCCACGCCTCTGTGCTTCATGTAAGCTATTCCCTTTGCTGCATTTTCCTTCCCCTCTCACCTCCACCTTTCTCACAATTCAGTTCTTCCAGGAAATGTTTCTTCTCTTACCCCCAAGGCTGGGTTGACTGTACCTATTGTGAATTCCCACAGTACCCTGTGTTTACCTCTATCATCACACTTACTACATTCTGGTGAAGTCATGGATATCGCTTACTGTACTGAAGACCCCACTACATCGAAAGCTTGCCAAGTTCATTCTCTGTGCCTGGCACTTAACAAGGGTTCAAAAATGCTCTTCAATGACTGACTGACTGAATGAATGAATGAGAAAATGATCAACATCCCAGTGTGTGTGAAAGCTTGCCAAGTTCATTCTCTGTGCCTGGCACTTAGCAAGGGTTCAAAAATGCTCTTGAATGACTGACTGAATGAATGAATGAATGAGCAAATGAGCAACATCCCTGTGTGTGCGCGTGCGCATACACACACACACACACACACACACACACACACACACACACACACGATGAGGCTGGGAGCACCACAGCCTGTTCCTGTTGGCCACACACAGAAGAACCCCTAAGCCAGTTCCGTTTTGCTAACTTAAAATAAAAGGCCTTTCAAAGTTAGAGGCAACAGGCATTTATTGAGATCAATAAGAATAGCTATTCAGGAATGATTAATTCAGGCAGAAGCCCAAATAGTGGTACGATTAGGAGTCAAAAGCAATGTATTTCTAAGAAAGGATAAGGGGAACAGTTACCTCAATAGAAGGAAGACAATTCTATTGGTGCAGATAACATGGTGATGTTCATTCTAAACATTTTTTTTAACTTTCAGTCTAGTAGTCATCAGTCTATTAGTCATATTAACTTTTTTCATGTTATTTTTGCAAACAATTCTTTTGAAAGGCACAAGGTTGCTCAGGCCCAGTCCAAAGGTTTGCCCCGCCCAATTTAACATTCCAAAGATTTGAGGCATAAGAGGCACAAGGCAGGTCCTCTGGCATGGTGGTTCCGGGTCCATTTTAAAGTGGCTCCATGTATGCTGTTGTTTACAGTTGCTTTTATCGTTCACTTCACCCAACACTTGTGCTCAGAACTCAGTGTCATAGAAAAAGAACACACATTTAAAGGCTTTTCACCCAGAAAACAAGTGCAACGTGTACCTAATTACTGCCAGGTTATTTCATTTCCTAAAGAGAGAACCACACAGATGAAACAACACGTCTAAAGCAATAAGACTTCCTTCCATACCAATCATTTTTGGTAGCAATTTTTTCCTACCTCCTGGGCATGCTGAACAGACCCACAATCCCTTATTCAAAACCTTTGAGGCCAAATGTGTTTCAGATTTCAGAAATTTTCAGACATTAGGAAGGTAATAAATGCAATCATATATTTTATGTAATAGCCCTGGGGTCTTGGACAATACCTCATAAGTAAACTCTTTAACATTTCTGTAGCTAAAGGTATGAACAGTCACCCTAAGTGTAATAGCTAAGATCCTATTTGTCTCACATCATTTTAGGTCAGGTTTTGCCACCAAATGAGAAAAACCTCTCAGTTTGGGGACATTGGAATTATACCTAATGGGTCATGGACATGTATTCCTAGTTTTCTGATTCACCCCATAAAAATCCATTATTATTCCTTCTTTCTTCCTTCTGCTTATGTCTTCCTTCCTTTATTCATGCTCTTTGTCTGATATTGGAGTATTTTCCTTGCTCTTCCCCAATCTTGTCATTCTTAAGTGCCTCAGGTCAGACTAATTTTTACTTCCCAGGTCTGTAGCTGTAACCTGCTTTGTGCACAGAAGACATTCAGGCACAGAGGGAAGTGGTCTAGACTTGGGTTTTAGGCTTCTGAAAACAGGTTTGTGTCTTAAACAGCTTTGCAGACTCCTCAACCTGAGCCACTTACAAAAAATATATAGGGCCTCCCATGTTTGAAGAGCTAACACTAAAAAGGACATTTCAAGCAAAGAGCAACTCTCTCACCCCTCATTCATTGGTTAATCAGGCAGGATTATCAAATGGTCCCTAAGCAACCAATCTCACAAAACTCCATGCGAACTGCTTTCTGGTGGCAAGTGACTGAAGCAGCCTGGAGTTACACACAACTGTTCATGCCAGGATATAAAACCTTCAAAACACAGTCCGGCAAAATGTAATCAGATGTTTCAAATGGGAATCTGAAGTTGTTTTACCCACTGGCAAGTGCTGGTGTGACATCTCTTAGGCAGCCTCAGTGGTGAGCTGTGGCTCCATGGTCCATGCAATTCACCCAAGAATTACTCATCTTATTTGTGCAACCAAATAAGCAGCATTATTTACAATGGAAGGTGGAAGCTATCCAAGTGCCAATTGATGTATGAATAAATAAACAAAAACTGGTATATACATGAAATACTATCCAGCCTTAAAAAGGAAAGATTCTGACACATGCCTCAATATGGATGAACTCTGAGGATGTTTGGCTAAGTGAAATAAATCATTTACATAAAGACAAATACTGAATGATTTCACTTATATGAGACATCCAGAGTAGTCAAATCCACAGAGATAGAAAGTCGGATGCTGGATGCCAGGGGCTGGGCCGAGGGGGAACTGGGGAGATGCTATTTAGTGGGGACAGAGTTTCAGTTTTGCAAGATGAAAAGATTCTGGAGATCTGTTGCACAACAATGTGAATGTACTAACACCACTGAGCTGTACACTTGAAAAGGGTTAGGATGGTAAATCTTATGTGTATTTTACCATAATTAAAAATTAAAACTAAAAAAAAGCTACTTTAAAAAGGGGAAGAAAAATCTGATACATGTGACAACATGGATGAAACTTGAAGACATTATGGTCAGTGAAATAAGCCAGTCACAAAGATGCTAATACTGTTATGATTTGTTTTATATGAGGTCACTAGAGCAGTCAAATTCATAGAGACAGAAAGTAGATGGTGGGTGCCAAAGTCTGGGGGAGGCGGATGGAGAGTTAGCATTTAATGGGGTGGGGCTTCTTCTGGGGAAAATGAGGGACTATGAAGATGGACAGTGGTGATAGCTACACAGCAGTGTGAGTGTGGGTAATACCACTGAAATGTTCACGTAATTGCTAACAGTACATTTGTATTATGTATTTTTACCACAAATAGAAAAAAGAAATGCAAACAAAGATAACTCTTGTTTTACAGAACTATTTTCTGCTTCAAGGGCTAACATGACCCTAAAGTGACCAAACAAGACATTGACACATACCTAAAACTAAAAGGCAAGAGAAAGAAAAATGGAGCCGATGACCTCCGCAAAGAAAGTCTTCCATTTGGTCTTGTACAATTCGTTTTTGTGTGTGAACATTTTTAATTTATAGCAGTAATGACTTTGAAAAAAGGGACCAAGTGACTCTCAGCTTCAAGAAAACTAGGCCACAGTATCATTTATAGAAACAGGTGCAACTGGTTTTATTTGGAATTTTTTCTCAACCATCTTCATGATAAATAACAGCAGACACCATGTCAAGTGAACCAGGGAACTTGGTTCACAGCTGTAGGCAAATTGCTCAATTCTGTGAAGATCCAATTGACCTCAGATGCCTCCACGCCCAGGCCTCCTGGCTGACGCCGCCTCTGCGTCCACTCTGTGGTGGACTGAGCAGTGACACTTCACAATACACACGGTTATTCTCCAGATGGCTCTCCACTGAACCTCTCACAGCGCTGGCTCTCAACCTTGGCTATGCATAGAATCACCTGGGGGATTTTTTAAATCCCAGTGCCCAGCCCATACAGCCAGTCCAACGAAATCAGAATCTATGGGCTGGGACCCACAGTGGCAACTCCTGTTTTAAAGTAACTCTGTAATTCTTTATATGATGTTTGCGAGAATAATCAAAACTACATATGTTTTCTCCTTAAAAATAGATCCTCTATTTTCTGTCCTCTCTTGTGCTTCTTCCATTAGAAAAACTGCCACCAATCCTGTGGGAATTTCATGTCCCCACTCCCATCCTCCCTCACTTCCCAAAGTAAGTGGTTGGATTATAACTTGATAATTGGCTTCTGGTGAACAAGTACTTATTACACACCTGCTGTTATAGACACTGGGGAGGAGTGTTGAACAAGACGACTTGCCAGCCCTTCTGGGGGCTCACCTTCTAGGGGAGACAGACAGATCCCCTTTGGCACCAAACACTCATCCTTCCAGCTGGAGGGCCTGACCCAGGACACACAGCTGAGCTGCCTTTGGGAGAGCTGCCTTGCCCAGGGGCAGCCACAGCCAGTGACTGGTCCAGGAGGAGTGTAGAGCAAAGGCCTGGACTTCTTGCCTTGATTTGGGGTGACCCAAAGTCATCCAGAGCACCCCAAGGGGATTGGCAGAGGCCTCTGTTATTGCAAAACCTTTGTTCTTCTGCCTTTGCCCAGCCCTACTTTCCTTGTGGCCACCTGAGAAGGTGTGGATCCCAATGAACTTCCTGCACACAACCCCCAACTTAGGTTCCCAGGGAACTTGCCCCAAGTCTGAGCTGGATACGCAGGTGGCAGTGATCTGGATATAGCGAGGTGGAGAGGTGGAAGATGTATGTTGGAGATAGAGTTGCTGATGGATTAAATGTGAGATGCAAGGCAAAGCAGGGAATCGGGGATGTCTCCCAGAGTTAGGGCCTGGGAAACTTGGTGGGTGATACTGATGCTATCATCTGAGATTCTGTGGGGAGAAACACTGGCCACAGAAATCTTAGTGTGGTCCAAAAATAAGGGCTTCCAACTATGGTTGGTAAATTATCAAGTACTCTCCTAATAATAGCTATTTGTGTGTGTGTGTGTGTGTGTGTGTGTGTGTGTGTGTGTGCACTCTAAGTAGTTCATCTACATTAGATACCTTAATTTCTTTAATTTTCACAGCAGCTCTGCAGGGAAGGTATTATTTTCCT
This sequence comes from Myotis brandtii, assembly GCF_000412655.1. Classification (NCBI taxonomy): domain Eukaryota; kingdom Metazoa; phylum Chordata; class Mammalia; order Chiroptera; family Vespertilionidae; genus Myotis; species Myotis brandtii. The sequence continues at coordinate 142,934 of NW_005357285.1, read as the reverse complement.
GTTACTGAAATCCCTTAGACTTAAAATGTTGCCCCATTCTTTTCCTCCAACTACACTGCCCTCTCCCGTCTTTGCATGCACAACACCCTGTGACCTCAGGCCCTTTGTACATGCTGTCCTCAGCCTGGAATGCTCTCCCCTCCCCCCACCACCTCCTCCACTCTTCTGGCTGACCCTTCTTCAGATATCACCTTGAAAGTCACCTCCTCAAAGTGGTTTCTGTTGTTCTCCCAGTCATGACAGGACCCTAAAGTATTCCTTTATTGACTAACTCTGTAGTATTCTTTTATTGAGTAACCAAATGTTACTTAATATTTCTTTTTTATTAACCTTATCATACTTCTTTAATGACTCACTACAGTTATAACTAAATGGCCATTTGTGTGATGAACCTCTTCCCTGGTAGAGTTTAAGCTCCATGAGAGCAGGCATTGCCTTGCTCAGCTCCTGCTCCTCACACAGTGCCTGGCACATAGTAGGCTCTCAAGAAATATTTGTCAAATGGGTGATGGAAACACTGAGGCTTAATGAGATTACAGAACTCACCAGTTAGTTTGCTGTAGAGCTAGATGTGAACTCCAAAGGTCAAAACATATCAGAGTTTGCTGGCCCAAGTTGGGTGGGCTGCTCCATCTGACTGGTCAATGTCCGGACTAAGCCAATGTGCACCAGAGGTCAAGAATGCTTCCCCAACTGGATTAATACGGTGACTGGTCAATGTCCGGACTAAGCCAATGTGCACCAGAGATCAAGAACGCTTCCCCAAACTGGATCAAAATACAGTTCCTGTAATACTCAGCTCCTCACTGTGACTCCTCCCAGCACAGCAGGGAAATAGTAATTTTCCCTCCACACAGGCAATTCGAAGCCAGATTCAAGTGACAGACATGTGTGCTCAACATGATGCTAAAAAGCAGGGTGGGAGTCAGGAGGGAGGGACATTCAGCTATGAAAATGTTAATCAACTAGAATCCTCAGAGACTGAGATGGGTTTATTCTAATTGATGGCGTCTTTTCTAAATGATGACGTATTCACTAGAAAACCCCTTGTATTTTAACCCTCACAGTAAATCTTTCTAAAATGGGTTCGTTCATTTCCTTGCAATGATACATACTGTTTGCTAAACGAAAGTAATTTCTGACTGGAAGTGGCAGTACAGCGCTGTAATGGAGATGGAGACAGCCAGGCCTGCAGAGCACACTTTGGGTCAGTGAGCTGAGGGCACGTGCTGCCTCTTCCTAACACTCAGCTGGTGAACGGGAGCAGGGCGATTAATCCATGGGGCTGTGTGTCTTCATCGGAAAAGAATGGATGGACCACAGCAGTGTTTGTTGATTCTGACCACACCCCACAGCTATGCTGGTTGCTACTCGAAGAGTTTATACATTTATGTATGTTTATATAGAATTGAAAAAAAATATTTATGAAAAATACTCTTGTGATGCATTCTTTGATTATTTACTTTATTTTCTAAGAAATGTTGCTCACTGATTTCCTGATCTGCTAATGATTACAAGGGCAGTTTGAGAATCAGCACGCCCACCCCAGGGTTGTGATTCTCAACAAAGAACTGACTAATGATAAACCTTCAAGATGAACTGGGATTTGTTAGTTGTTTTGAAAATTCACTGTCTTATTATCTTTGTCATTGGTATCATTTTCATAAAAATTCAGTGGGGAAAAAACCCACCACATTCTGGAATGATGGTAAATCTGGTTGACTGAGGTTCACTTAAAACTCCTCCTCCCCCTGAGGTCTCACAGGATTCACCTCAAGGGAGACGGGAGCTCAGTCCTCAGTGATACATGATCAGGGCCCAAGGCCTGGGCAGAAGGGAGCGCAGAGAGGAGTGGGGATCTGAGTCCTTTCCTGGCCTGTCGCCTCTTCTGTGGCTTAAAGGGGTGGAAGTGGTGGTCTCATTGGTTCCTTCCCATTGTAATGTCTATGTCTTTGACCCTGCGGTTTGCAGACCCTGAAGCTGGTGCTAAAGAGTCTGGAACCTCATGGGCATCGTCGGAGGCAGGTGAGGATATACTGCTCATCCAGTGGGACACTGGACCCCTTTAGTCCCACCCCGGTCAGCGAGCCCTCCTTTCAGCATGGGGTGGAGGCTCAGGCACTGGGCTGAACCACAGGAAGGCAGCATACCTTGGCTTTGAACCCTTGAAGCAAGTGCTTGATATAACAACCTGCTGCCTTGTTTTCCTTGTATCCTAAATGAGCTTCAGTATCCTGGGACTGGAAAACCCAGGCCCACAGCCCGTTCGCACCACAGGAGGCCCCACAACCACGGTGATTCACCTGTCAGCCACACAGTGCTCTTCCAACCTGGAAAGGTGTGGCTGCCTTTAGACTCACAGAAAAAGAGGAGACCTAGCTTACCCTCAAGTTAGGGACAAAGCTTAGACCTGAATTCAGGTCTCTGGGTTCCCAGTTGAATCTTCTAGTGCTTATCACTTGTGCCTGGATGGAAGGAGACTCTCAGCACTGATAACAGCATCTTACTGCTAAGTACTTCATGAGCACCTACTGTGTGTCATACCCTGCTCCAGTGCTTCACATGCAACATTAATTTAATCTCAAAACACAAACCCTATGAAACTGGTATTATTTTAATTCCTGTTTCCCAGCTAAGTAAACTAAGGGTGACAAATAGGGTGTTTTCACTTCTTCCAGGTCCAGGGGTGCTTTCAAAGTCCAAATTAGGGAGAGTGGAGCTGAATGTGTCTTATTGAACAAAGCCAAGATAGCCTTTGCCCAGACTCCTCTGAGTCGTGGATAAATACATTAGAGAAGGAAATGAATTCAATTGAGCTAATTCAAATTTCATGCCACTTAATTTTAATAGGAAAAATATTAGCCCATAAATAACACTTTTAAATAGTTGGATATGAATATGTGCAATTCGATGTTGAGCTGAAGATATTATTTCAACATCATTTAATCTGATTCGTCTCAGGAGAACTGAAGGAGGCATTTTAGGGGCCATAAAAACAGATGACTGAAATTTTAATAAATCTGGGAGCAAGTGAATGAAGCATTGTCACAACGATGACCAGCGCTGAAGCATCTCTGAAGCACCTGGGGACTTAGCCCAAGGCAGGTAGGCGCCCCCTCCTCTTTTCTCTCATTAATGTCCCGGAGAGCCAGGCACAGAACAGGTGTGACGCAGTCACAGGTTACTGCACGGTCATTGCTGCCCCTTCCTCCTCTTTCTCCCTCACCATCCTGTGAGCCCACGAGCGCAGGAGGCATGTCCTTTTGGGCCTTGTATTGGTAGCCTCTAGCCCAATGCCTGGGGTGGATACTGACGGCCAGTATTGCCAAGTGCAGACAGACCCTCACCTCTGCCCTCACATCCGTCCCTCCACCTAAGACTTCAGCAGCCTGCAGGTCCACAGGGACCAAACCCTGCTCACCCACCCACCCACATAAAATAAACCAACCACATGTGCTTCCGACTTTCACCAACCCTACAGCAGCATTTCCAAATAAATTCTGGGAAATGTTCAAGAACATTCCAAAGGAGCTAAGAAAGGATTCCCTGGCTAAGAAAGTTTGTGGGAAACTCTCTGGTAAACTCCGTGAAATGATTCTTTATGGAAGAGCTCTTGGAGCCTTTAACACGCTGCTAAGAGCTACAGTTCTCCCAAAGGACATACAGCAGTCAGCCCTCATGTCTTGGTTTGGGTTCCACCAGACCCTTTGACCTCGAGTGGGCAGCAAACCAGAGCAAGTTACACGTCATCCGGGCTGTGGGGCCTTCCTCAAGCTGAAAAGATTATGCCAATTTATTAGTCCACCTAACTGTGACCCAGAGAGGAGACAGGGAGCTGGACATTCATACACCAACACCCATGAGTCGTTGGCAGGCAGCAGCTCCAAGGGTATTAATTTTCTGAGACAAAGATTTAGCATAAGTAATTTATTTTGGATGTGATCCCAGAAAACACTGGTATGAGTGGGAAGTGAGTCAGGAAAGAGAAAGCAGGCAACAAGCTATGTATTTTTTTTTAAGCAAGTTACCTGTTCTGGACTGAATGCGTGTATGCCCTGAGATTTCAGGCTTTGAAGCACTAACCCCAGTGTGGCTGTAGCTGCAGATAGCGCCTTCACAGAAATACTTAAGGCTAAATGAGGCCATAAGGGTAGGGCCCTGGTCTGATAGGATCAGTGTCCTTAAGAGAAGAGATACCAGAGACTTGTGAGAACTTAGTGAGAAGGAGGCCACGTGCAAGCCAAAAGGAGAATCCTCACCAGAAACTGAGCTTTGCCAGAACCGTGATCTCAGATTTTGAGCTGGAAGAACGGTGAGGAAATAAATCTCGATGGTTTCAGCCACCTGGTCTGTGGCATTTTGTCATGGAAGCCTGCCTGAGCTGACGAGCACATCCCCACTGTGAGCGACGAGCTCGAGGCTGCTAAGCGTCAGAGTAACACATACACCAGGGACTCGGTAAACCATGAGGAAACAAACTTGAGAGCTTGAGTTGGAATTCTCCGAGCAATAATTAGACATGAAGCAAGCTTTAGCGTGCCGGAGCGCTTGGCAACCTGGACCCGGGTGGGCAGCACAGCCAGAGCGATACATGCATCATCTGGGCTGTGGGCCTTCCTCAATCTGAAAAGATGATGCCAACTTATTAGTCCACCTAACTGCGACCCAGAGGAGAGAGGGAGCTGAGGTATTAATACACCAGTTCCCACAAGTCATCGGCAGACAGCTGCTCCAAGAGCATAGGTTTTCTGGCACATCCAACCAGCACTGCAGGTGGCAAAGCAAGTCTAGACTCGAGAAAGTCCTCAGGCAAGAGGTCCAGGCGCTGGGTTCTAGAAGCTGCCTAGTGTGCCCTGAGAGGCCAGGGGCATGTCGCAAGCATCCACAGCACGCAGGGCACCTTTCAAGCATGTACTAGCATCTTGTGCAATAATGATGTTCCTTGAAACACAGTTTGGAAATCTCTGCTTTAGACCAATTCCAGAGAAGCTTGATTTCCTGTGAGACTTGTGTCCATCTGCTCATACTTGGCTTATGCTGCCAGGACTGCCATATCAAAGTACCTCGGACGGGGTGGCTGAAACAACAGGAATATATGGTCCCTCAGTTCTGGAGGCTGGAGGTCCACGGTGAAGGTGTCAGCAGGGCTGGTTCTCTCCTGCCTGGTAGGTGCCATCTTCTCCCCATCTTCATTTGGTCCTCCTGCCAGGGTGTGTCTGTGTCCTAACCTCCTTTCTAATAAGGACAGCGGTCAGATGGGATTAAGGCCCCACCCTAAAGACTTCATTTTAACTCAGCCACCGCCTGGAAGGTCCTATCTTCAAATACAGGCACATTCTGAGGTGCTGGGGGTTAGGACTTCAGTACGTGAATTTTGGAGGGACAAAACGATTCAGCCGCTAACACTGTCTGTAATGCCGCTGACATCAAGGCAGTCTCTTGAAAAGAACAAAAGGGTTCTGAAGGGAACAGGATTTGTCTCAAATCTGACCCCATAGATTAGCATGGGTGGGGGCCCTGACCAGAGTACATTGGATATTAAAGGCTCATTTGCCACATGCATGCTTCAGAGCAATGACCCAGCAGTGTCACTATACGTACTGCGCAGGCGCACCCTTATATAACCGACTTACGTTAACGTAGCACAGATGTCACCAATTGGCACAAGGCCTCTTTTGTTTGAGTGTAAAAGGTGCCACTGACCAGCCGGTTGTTGGCTGCTTTATTTGCAATAAAGCATGACCCATCTCCCTACGGCCGCTCCTGCCTTTTTCCAATTCCCGGCATCCAAAGAAGTCAAGTTCCTGGCAGAGGAACTTGGACCCATCTATGAAAGAACATGTTGCTCTGAAGGGATTTCATCAGTCAGCGTGGAAAACCCTGGCTGAGTCCCACCCAACACTGCCCAGGGATTCTGTTGGCATCAGATACTGAATTCCCAGGCTCACTGGGAAGACCAGTCCTGCATGCTGTAAGCAATCTCATGCTGCCAACCTTGCAACTTAATCCTCCTCACTTCCCATCCAAATTCCATTGCCCATTCATCCGAAATAAGGCCCTCCTATGCACCACGCAGTGTTCCAGACAACGAAGGTACAGCAATGGAGAAACAGAGCTAGTATTGGGGGGAGGAGACAAAATCCCTAGCATGTCAGTGGTGCTAAGTGCTAAGGAGAGACCTAAAGCAGGAAAAGCACTAGTGAATGTTGGGCAAACAGTGTAGACAGGGTGGCTGAGGCCTCACTGAGAATGTGACAATTGAGGAAAAACCCAAGGGAGGCAGGGGCAGTCAGGGGACCCCTGGGGGTGGGGGGAGCTGGTTGCTGCAGTGGCTTGGTGAGGAGGAACGAGATCTCACCGAGGTGCACTCGGAACCGCTGAAGGGACGTGAGAGCAGATGTAGGAAAGCAGCTAGGAAGCTCCTGAGATCATCCAGGTGAGGGGTGACAGTCATTAGGATCAAGGTGGTGGCAGTGGAGGAGGTGAGAAGTAGTATTCTTTTTCCTTTTTAAGATGATTTGATTATTTAAGAACTGATTCCTTGAATTTATCTCCTACAATGTTCCTCTATTTTTGAAAAAATAGACTTTGTTTTTTAGAGCAGTGTTAGGTTCACAGTCACACTGAGCAGTAAGTACAGAGAGTTCCATATTCTCCCTGCCCCAACACATGCAGGGCCGCCCCATTTATCAACACAACCCACCAGTGTGCTACATTTGTTACAACCTATGAAATTACACTGACATATCATTACTACCCAAAGCCCATAGTTTACACTAAGATCACTCTTGGAGCTGCACATTCTATGGGTTTGGGTGAATGTATAACGACATGTATCCGCCATTACAATATCATACAGAATACGTCGTTTCATTGCCTTAAAAAATCCTCTGTGCTTTGCTTCCTTATCCCTCCCACCGCCAAACCCCTAGCAACCACTGATCTTTTTATTGTCTCCAAGCTTGTGCCTTTTCCTGGATGCCATATGGTTGGAAGTAGACTTTTCATGTTGGCTTCTTTTACTTAGTAAAATGCATTGATGTTTCCTCTGTAACTCTGCATGACTTGCAAGCTTATTTCTTTTTAGCGCTAAATGATATTCCACAGTCTGGATGTACCAAAGTTTATCCCTTCAGCTACCGAAGAGCACCTTGCTTCCTTCCCAGTTGTGGCCATTAGAGAGATTCTAGATGTGTTTTGACGGTAAACAGAATTTCCTGCCAGGTTGGGTGTTTTGTGTTCAGTGACTCCAGTAAGGAGACCAAGATATTTGGTCAATGCAACTGAAATAACAGGATTCACATGGAAGGCGGGGAGATGATACACTAATAATAATTGAAACTATTGTTTCCAAACCCTTAGCTTTTTTTGCACTAGGCTGGGATATGTGTGCTGTGTGCTTCATCCTGTGTCACGCACATACCAGCCCTAGGAGGTAGATGCTGTTAACATTCTCATTTTACAAATAGAGGACACAGGTGAGATGTTGACTTGCTCACGGTCACACAGGTCTGCTCATACCTGGTTCTCGGACAGGAAATATTTAGATGAGAGTTGGCATTTTGACAAGAATGTATCAGCCTGGTTAATAGAAATCTCCCTAACCCAGAGTAAATTTGCAGAGAAATTAATGTGAGGCTTTGTGGGAGGCAGCCAGCTGGCCATTTCCCCTGACGGATAGCACCCACCAAGCTGCCGGCGGTGGAGCGCTTCCAACTCCCACCAGGTGAAGAGCTGTGAGCCAGGGCCTGGCACACCAGGGGCGCTCCACACACTCAGCTATGAGACAGGAGAGGTGAGCAATGCTCCCGCCGGCCTAAGAGAGAACTGAGCTTGGTCTGAAACTTTACCTACGCGTTTTCCTGATTGATTTGACAAACAGTGTTAAATCTCTGCTCTGACTCCTTTAAGTGGATGCAAAATCATCACGTCTACCAATGATTCTCAGGAGCCTCCCTGGCCACGCTGGGCTGTGGCCATGCTGGGCTGTGGCAGCTTCACCCACCTGGAAAGTGGGTGTTCTCAGAAAAGCCAGAACTGGGCAGTAGGTTTTCATAAATCCAGATGCATTGCATTTAGAGCGCGCTCCTTTGGTTTGAGATATGTCTTTGTGGTTGTGTGTGTGTGCTGATAATGTCCTTTTTACTATGAAGTAACAGTGAAAGTCATTGGAAGTTTGCTTACTTAAGTGAACTTAGCAAAGGAAAAATTTAGAAACCCCATGTCAGTGCCTCCCATCTGTTATTGCTGCTGGTGGTGGTGAGCGTTACCAACCCAAGAAACCCAAATGTCCAGGTACCACCAACCTTATGTAATTGATGTAAATTCGGTGACTGTCAACCAATCAGAAATGTGAGCCTGAAATGAAGAATGATCAAGAGTCAGGACAGGTCAACTTTATTACCCAGCAAAGCACGTGTTAATTACCTGCCTACATGTTACCCTGGGCTAGGCGGGCACATCCACAGACAGAGTATAGAACTAATAATTCTCCACTGTCAACCAGGCCACTGCCTGAGCTCCTCTGGCCACACGTCACCCTGGGCACACACCTTGCAGAAATCCGGGAAGAAGTTCTGCATCCCCAGCCTCTTTGTGCTGCTGAAGGATTTGAATAGCGGGGAAGCACCAGCCAAGGGCAGGGAGTGGAGCCAGCAGCCCCAACCTGGTTATTCCTTCCTTTCCTCCTCTTCCTTCTCCCATTTCACTCACCAGTATTTCAAGTCAGGATTTCAAGAGCCAAAGGGTGGGGAACAAGCCAAATAATCATGTTTTGGTTCAAATGAATTGATTGCAGTGGGCTGCCTACGCCTCCTAATATAGTGCAAGAAAATTGGCAATGTAGTGCATGAGCAAAATTCTCTGTTTTCCTATTTCTGACCGCTCTCTGACTATCTTTCTATGTCCTCTTTTAAAGAGGGCTCAACCAGGGGAGGGTACCAGGATTTTAAAACCTCCTCCAAAGAAAAGGCCATGTCTTTGCTCACAGTGCACATTTCTTCCAAACCACAGGGAAGTCCACCGGATACAAGGAAATGTAGGTCACAGGAAAAGAGAGGGGTCTCACACACACACACACACACACACACACACACACACACACACACACGTGGGCGCGCGCTTCCTGGGACATCAGGTGATAGATCCCCTGGGAATGCTGCTCTACAAAAAGAAGGGCGTTGTCAAGCTGGCCCACAGGATGGTTAACTCTTCATCTCCGAAGCAAAGCGTTTAGGTTGTGTGAACAATGCTTGCTCCTTAGTGATTCACAGCATCGATACCAAGCCTGATCACTCTGCTTCTATTCTGGGCTCCTGTGCAAACACAGCAAGAGTGTCAAGGCCCAAGAGGGTAATTTCCAGGATTTCTGACCGATGGCTCATGGTAACTGTTCACAGCAACGATGCCCACATTAGGGGTGGTTGCCCTTGTTCCAAGCCTGGACAAGAATACACTCTCCTGTTTACCACCCAATGAAACTCCAGGTGAACACTTCCTTTTTACACCCTAACAGTAGTGGGCCACGTCTCCACCGGTTTCACTGCTAAAAATTAGGTACCCTTAAAGAGACTTCTAGTGATTTGTGAGACCCAAGAGGTGTCTCAAGCTCAGCCTCCGCCATTATCATACGTCCATTTCTCCCTCCCCTGCTCCCAGCTAGCCCAGGTGGAAACCCTGGCCCGGCAGGTGGGGCCCTGGTAGGGACACAGGGCCCATCTCCTGCTGCTCCCAGGCCTCTGATGCCCGATGTTCAGGTGCGAGAAGATCTCTGGCTTCCACCAAGAGTTTCTCCACACCCTGCAGCAAGTGGCTGTGCCCGTGTTACTAAGTGAAAGAAGCCAGTCTGGAAAGACTCCATACTATAGGATTCCAACTACACGACATTCTGGAAAAGGCAAACTATAGGGACAATAAAAAAGGTCAGTGGTTGACAGAGTTTAGTGTGGAGGGAGGGAGGGACAGGTGGAGCGCAGGGCATTTTTAGGCAGTGAAAATACTCTGTATGATACTGTAATGGTGGAGACATGACGTTATAAATCTGCCAAAACCCATAGCATGTGTAATATTGAGTTGGTAACTATGAATTTTAATTAATAATAGTGTATCAATTTTTTTAAATCCACAAATTTATTCTGGAAAAAGTCAAAAGTGAGCTATGTTCTTCCTAGCGGCTCCAGAGAGAATCCGTTTCCTTGCCCTTTCCAACCTCCAGAGGCACCTGCATCCTTTGGTTCCCAGTCCCCTTCCTCTGTCTGCAAAGCCAGCAGTGCAGCATCTTCAAATCTCCTTTTCTTTCTCCCTCTGCTTCTGTCCTCACATCTCCTATTGACTCTAATTACTTTGCCTCCCTCCTAGAAGGACCTCGGTAGCCTTATACTAGTATTTAGGGCTGACCTGGATAATCTAGAATAACCTCCCCATCTGGAAATTCTTAGCGTAAACACTTCTGCAAAGTTCCTTTTGCCATGTAAGGAACAGTCACAAGTTCCAGAGATTAGGACGTGGACATCGCCGGGGCCATTATTTAGCCAGCCTCAAGGACTGGGAGGCAGTGGGAAGAGATGGAGGAAAGGCCAGTGCAGGGATTTGAGGGAGTGGAGGAAGAGGCAGTGACCATCAAGGTGACTAGGACTATCCCTGGGACCATCATAAGGCACAGAGACAAGACTAGCCAGCAGCTCAGATCCAAAGAAAAAGAAAAACCGTAGCTCTGTGCAACAATGAGAATAAAATATTTCTGGAAGTAATTTGTCAACTTAGTCTGCCAAAAGAAAAAATCCCAAACAAATGCATTAAAAGTGTATATTAACAGAAGTTCCCAGTGGCTATCTCTGGAAGTGAGAATACAGGTAGCTTTACTTTTTAATTTTAGTTGCAGGCTCCAGAATTTCTGTCATGACTATGTATTACTTCATAGTCAGAAAAAGATATTTAAAATTTAATACAATTTTAAAACACAAAAGCATATTAGAAATGAGGCAGTGTTGGCACTGACAAAGGAGCTCTCCTTCCCACAGACTCTCAGACTAAGCATTTTCAGTGATGTTTCCTTTCTTTCTTTATGTCTTTGATTTTCTCATGAAATATCTTCCTCCTCTATTCAAAGTTTAGAGGGACTTGTAAAGGGGGAAAGGACTTATGTGTTATGATTTTTTTGTAGGCACCTCAGTGTCCTTAAATAGCAGCCAGGTTTGTTTTAATAGAGGATTAAACATGAAATATATACTTTGATGGAGAAATTCTTCATCCTACGGGACATGTCCAATTGAAATATACACATATGAACATCACATGACATGTACAAGGATGTTTATGATTTTATTCCTAATAGTCAAAACCAGAGAACAACCCAATGTAGATGAATAGAGGATGGATTTAAAAACTGTGGCATAGTCTACAATAGAATAATACACAGCAATTAAAAAGGTGAAACCGTACAGAAATCATGGTGAGTGAAAGAAGCCAGCACAATAGTATATGTGGTGTATGATTCCATTTATGTAAAGTTCAAACCCAGGTAAACCTAATCTATGGTGTTCGAATGTGGAATAGTGGTTCCCTTCTCCCCACGTGGATAATAACTAGGAGTGGCAAGAAAAAGGTCAGTAAGGTTCTATTTCTCTAGGTGGTTAGATTTATCTGGTATCGCTTCATCATACTGTACACTTCTGAAATAGGCACCTTCTGCAATAAAATTTACTGTAAGATAAAGAATTATTAAAACTTTAAACTTAGAGTCATGATTTATTCTCAGGCATGACACAGACCCTTGGCTGGGCAGAAGAACGTATGGTCAATCTGATCCAGGTCAGAACACCAATTAAAACATAGAACGAAACTGACTAGTAATCATCACCACAAGCAGGAAAGAAGCAGGCTGGTAGCATTTCGACACCATGGGCACCAAGCAGTACTGGCTCGGGTTCTTGCTCCAGCCAGTAACCTGGGACCCCATGACGTACACATTCAATTACTAAGAAGAGTTAGGAGATGCAGGTACAGGGTGAAGTTGGCGAAGACACTGTGTAGATTAAGGTGGGCAAGAGCTTTTATTCTCACAAACAGTAATTGTTAGCATAGGCTATGAAAATGCCAGATCATGCTCGAATGGTTTAGGTCAGTGATGGCGAACCTTTTGAGCTCGGCGTGTCAGCATTTTGAAAAACCCTAACTTAACTCTGGTGCCGTGTCACATATAGAAATTTTTTGATATTTGCAACCATAGTAAAACAAAGACTTATATTTTTGATATTTATTTTATATATTTAAATGCCATTTAACAAAGAAAAATCAACCAAAAAAATGAGTTCGCATGTCACTTCTGACACGCGTGTCATAGGTTAGCCATCACTGGGTTAGGTTTACAATTTCTTGCCAAAGTTATAAAAAAAAGTGACAGAAAAGATAAGTGATGAAAAGACAGTAAATGTCACATACTGAGGGCATCTGCTACAGTGTCCTGCAATGGTGGTAAATAAACTGAGAAGCAGCTTTGCAGACAGCTACTTCTTGACTGCATTACAGAAGGCCGTGAAAACCTGTCTTCCCACCACATTCGAAGCTGTAGAGGACACCCAGTCTCTCTCCGCCCTGTGTCCCACCTCACCTTTCCCTCTAGGGAAATGCCCGTTCGGTGAAGTTCAGATGGAAACGCATTGCGGGACTCTATGCACAATCCGGGCCTGGCCACCGATTCGTCCCATCCCATTAGCCACATGGCTGGTTCAGGGCTGGTTCAGGGCCCACCCCAGGCTGGCCAGTTCTTTGGGAATTCCTCTCACCAGCTAGGGAGATGTCTCAACATGCAAGCCAGGGGCTGCCTGGGCCGACTTGACGGCTGCATGGGAGATGCTTATCTAGGAGAAGACAGTTGGAGGCTGGCAAGGACAAGAAATAAGTCAGGGACAGGGACTGACCGGGAGTCTCAGCACACAGGTAGACATCTGTTCCTGCAGCTTCTCCTTCTTCTCTTTGAATCACTGTATGGGTCCTTCCCAGCCATGCCAGACAACACCCATGTTTTCTTACGCTAGTTTGAATTGGATTTCTGCCCCTTGGCAACCAAAGTCCGAACAAATACTCCAATGAACATAGGCATAGGAGTACAGTAAAGCTGGCATTCTTTTAGTTACAAGTAATCATTCAAGGGGAAGCGGAACAGCAGGACTGTGAATGCACAGCTACTAGTAACTGCCCTGTTTCTTCCTTAAACTCTTTCCAGGTTTCACTGCAGAAACACACATACCGCTGCCACCCACCTCATTACCTTTCCACTTCCCCAACCCTCAGTTCTTTGTTCCTTTCTTATTTCCAAAGACGTTAAACAGGGAATAAATTTCACTACTGGGAGCTCTGTAGGTCAGGGCCAGTGTCAGTGTTATCAACTAGAAGAGTGTCTGGCTCAGGGGTGGGCAAACTTTTTGACTCGAGGGCCACAATGGGTTCTTAAACTGGACCGGAGGGCCGGAACAAAAGCATGGATGGAGTGTTTGTGTGAACTAATATAAATTCAAAGTAAACATCATTACATAAAAGGGTACGGTCTTTTTTTTTTTTTTTAGTTTTATTCATTTCAAATGGGCCGTAGTTTGCCCACGGCTGGCTCTGGCTGGTGCTTTCCCTAAACTGCCTGCCGATATGAGGCTCCTAAAGTGTTGGCCGGTAGTTTGGACTGCAGCAGGCTGCAACTGCTGGGTGTAAACAACTATTTTTCATCACTCTTTCCTACAAGTGCTTTGATTCATCACATAGCACTGGAGAGGAAGATGCACATCCCTTTATTACAGCATTTGCTGCCTGGTGTCATTGTGGTTTTATGTGTCTGTCACCACCAGACCATACATATGTCTGAGTAGAGAGACCCCATCTTACTGAATTGGCACGCTCAGCATTAGCAGGGTTCCCCACACGTACAGGTGTCTGATGACTCCCCATCAGGTACAAGCGATTCTTAAAACTCCATAGAACCTTGCTCTCCAAGTGAGGTCCATGGACCAGCATCATTATGATCACTGGAAGAGAGGGTTGCAAACGCAGAATCTGGGCCCTACCCCCAAACTACTGATTTGTAGTTGAGAACTGGCATGCAGGGAGAGGAGACCTGAAGAGATCTTGCAGAGGCTAGAGTTGATTGATGGGTGAGGAGAAGGGAGAAGGGGATGTTAAGGCAGATGAGCCTGCAAGGCTGGGGTAAGAAATGACAGTGAGCACCAGGGAGAGGCAGGGCGGCCAGAGGAAAACAGGAGGAGTTCTGGGGTCCTGTGTCCTGCAGGCCATCTCCACTGTACAGGAGCCCTTCAGTGAGTGTGAAGAAAGGTAGTTGGAAAAACCTTCGCTGCTGACAGGGGAAGACCAGAACATCATGCCTTTTCCTTCTCCCATCTTTAAACTGGGAACTCGTCTTTAAATTCAAGATCTATTAGGTGCCTGGTTTTTTGTACCCAGAGGAGAAATAGGCTCATAAGAGCAGCCCACTATCGGGTTCTTAATTTTAGAACCTATTGATGTGTTAAAATGGAAAAATAAATTAACACTGTTACTCCAGTGCCGAAATGAATTGGTTTGGGGCCAGCATCTGCAGGAAGCTTCTGCAGGAACTCAGTAAATGATTTCCACCCGAAAACACAGCTCAAGGAGCACTTAATAAGTGCAATTTGATACTAATGATGAGTTCCATGGCCGCACCCTATATCCAGTTTGGCCAGTGTTCCGGGGAACAGTAATTAATGAACCAGGTCCAGGACACACTTATGAAGGAGACCCCTTTGGAATGGGGATGCAATGTGGTCGAGGGCAATTCTAGAATAGGCGACCGTGCATTTTGCTGCTTTAAGCTCTGCCCTCCTCTCCTGGGCACCCCAAACGCTGCTGTGAAACCTGAGTACCACCCTAAGCAATTCTTTTGACCAGGAATGTAGGTAGCAGTTTAGGGAAAGGCGGGGAGAAGTGGCCTCTGGAGACCGGGACTCTCCAGGGAGACCTCAGGAATGAAATAGGTCACGCGGCTCCCAGGCTGCGCTCCCTCGCCCCCGCCCGCCCGGTGCGTGCAAGCCTGGGACGCCAGCGGGAGTGGGATGCGGGGGGCGGGCAGGGAGGATGAGG
>NW_005357285.1:122321-127323 GCF_000412655.1 Myotis brandtii | reverse complement strand
CGGGCCCAGCGCCCTCTCTGTCCCCGTCGCGTCCGCCGCCCGTCCCTGCCGCTAGGGGAGTGGCTGCAGAGTCTGAGCATCAGTCGGCCGGTCTGTCTGTCTGTCTGCCTGTCTCCACACCTCCAGTGCACTCACCGGCCTTTTGTGCACGTGGGGGAAGCCCGGACCCCTCTTTGTTCTGGCTGGGGGTGTGGATGAGTGTGTGCACGCGCGCCGGGGATATATTTTAGAGGGTGGGAGCTCCATGGAATCGGACGGCTTATATATTCCATCGGGATGACCCCGGCTCTGGACTGTGGCTGCAGCCGGCGTGCGGTGCTCCAGCGGCCAGATGGCAAGTAGCTGCGCGTTCTGGGCTGCGGGAGAGGATGGAGTGTGTCTCCCGCACTTCAGCACACAGACCGCGCCGCCCCTGGGGGCCTGCCTCACTGGCAGCCGTGTTTTGAGGTCCTTTCCTGTGTTTTCCCAAGTGCCACACGGCATTTTTCATAGTGAGTCTTAAATCACGGAGACTTTGGCTTTTGTTTTATTTCATCACAGTTTGTCATTCACGAAGCTCGTGGCATTTGCTAGCGGTGTTTGAAGAGGGGCTGGCTGTCTTTTTGTGTAGTTCTGCATGATCTTGGACTGTCCCCCTGCTGTGCCTGTCCATTAAAAGACTGTCTTTTTGTTGAAGAGGACGGGGTTAAAATGACCGGAGACCCGCAGGCCAATCTCAGCGGCTTGCTCCGGGGTTACTTAGATGCGGGTGCTCCTGTGGAGAACGTCTCCGCTGCCGTCTCCTCCCAGGTTCCCGCTGTGGAGCCAGAGCCGGAGCTCGTGGTGAACCCCTGGGACATTGTCTTGTGCACCTCAGGAACTCTCATCTCCTGTGAAAATGCCATCGTGGTCCTTATCATCTTCCACAACCCCAGCCTCCGAGCGCCCATGTTCCTGCTGATCGGCAGCCTGGCTCTGGCAGACCTGCTGGCCGGCGTTGGACTCATCATCAATTTTGTGTTTGCCTACCTGCTTCAGTCGGAAGCCACCAGGCTGGTCACCATTGGCCTCATTGTCGCCTCTTTCTCTGCCTCTGTCTGCAGCTTGCTGGCCATCACCGTGGACCGCTATCTCTCCCTGTATTACGCTCTGACATACCATTCGGAGAGGACAGTCACCTTTACCTATGTCATGCTTATCATGCTCTGGGGGACCTCCATCTGCCTGGGACTGCTGCCCATCCTGGGCTGGAACTGCCTCCGGGACGAGTCCACCTGCAGTGTGGTCAGACCTCTCACCAAGAACAACACGGCCATCCTCTCCATCTCCTTCCTCTTCATGTTCGCGCTCATGCTTCAGCTCTACATCCAGATCTGCAAGATCGTCATGAGGCACGCCCACCAGATAGCCCTGCAGCACCACTTCCTGGCCACCTCGCACTATGTGACCACCCGGAAAGGGGTCTCCACCCTGGCCATCATCCTGGGGACCTTTGCTGCTTGCTGGATGCCTTTTACCCTCTATTCCTTGATAGCTGATTACACCTATCCCTCCATCTACACCTACGCCACCCTCCTGCCCGCCACCTACAATTCCATCATCAACCCTGTCATATACGCGTTCAGAAACCAAGAGATCCAGAAAGCCCTCTGCCTCATCTGCTGCGGCTGCATCCCATCCAGCCTCTCCCAGAGAACGCGGTCCCCCAGCGACGTGTAGCAGCCTTCCAATGACAGGATGCTGCTCACCCAATGCTGCATCTACCAAGCACTTCCACTGCCTGGTGACCGGTCCAGATGCTTTCCTTAGATTCTGTATGCGGGATTCTCTTTGGAGCCACAGAAACATTTAGCATTCGTGAAACTTTCATTCAGATCAGTTAAGTGATTGGAATGAAAATAATGTTACCTGTGTTTTCACACTTTTAAAAAAATTGTTGAGGTCTTTGCTCAACATTTTGTTGTTGTTTAGGAGTGGGGAATTTGTTTTATATTTTATTTGGAGGCAGGGTTTTTGCTTTATATTTTGTTTGGAAGGTTGATGGTGGGTCAAAAAGGAAGGGATTTGACATGGCCATGATGTTCTAGAAAGTAAACTGGTCCCAGAATTTTTACCTGGACTTTAAAATAAAATGGAGTTATTGAGGAAAATGAAGTTACTCTTTCCAGACTTTTTTTTTTATATGTCAAGGTAGATTTTCAATACTACATGTATCTAACAGAATACAGTCTCTTTCATGCCAGTGAAAATATTTTACATGCTTTTGCTTGGAAGAAACCTGATTTTGTAAACATGAACTCAATAATAAGTTACCAACACTGAAACTGTGAACCCATTCTTATTCATCCTTCCTTTACTTTCAGCAGTTACTGTTGACAAGAATTACTCTGGTATTTCTATGAATGTTGTAACTCTTTCTGCATGGTTGCCTGTGTTAGCTAGACCACTAGTTTCAAATGTTGTCATGTAAATCCAGAATCAAATGCGTCATTTTTCAACATAGATTTTTAATATGTCCTTTAAAAGTGAATTATGAATTTTGTTTTTATTTACATAGGAAGTTGGATTCACCCTTGTAGTTTCTCAAGCTACAGTCTCATTGTTTTTAGGAAACAAAAAGAAAAAATTAATAACATCTCTTGAAAGTAGATTAAATATATTTCAGTATATTCTGAAATATAAATCAATGTAAAGCTATCACATAATATGAAAAACATCACTTTTTTCCTATCTTCATCTAAGAATGAATTAATAGTTATTCCTGATTGAGACAAATAGAATTAAATATTGTAGGCCACATATTTCTGGTTTATATTATCAATGGTGTAAAATGCATTTGAAACAGGTGGTCTCCTTTTTTAATTATTATTTTGTTTATGTGTACATAGCACCCATATCTGATGGTGACATATCATATAAGTTCACCAGTGGCTGTTCATAAAAAGTTAAGTTTCAACTTCTTTTTCTTCTTTTCACCAAAAAAACAACTGAAATGCAATAAAAACTGTATTGCCTGTTTTCAGAGAGCAAGGATTTCACAAGGAAATTACACAGAAGAACTGATTTTAAACATATTATAAAATCATTGTGTCTGAGCATCATTTCTGTTAGCACAGACAGATGTTTTGGGACACCTTCCCTCCACAGGCAGTGGACTTACAGCTGTGTCTACACAACCAGATGGCGATAAGACCAGTGTAAGAGCCCCTGGGGAATCATTAGCCTCATTGGTTTGTCCCCATGTTCTGCCCATGGTCTCAGGACCCTCTGGCTAACTGCATACTGATGCCATCTCTCCAGAGCCCCTTCTCATGTAGCACAAGTTGGAACAAATCTGCTACTCAGACTTGTGTCTCCTCCCTTAGGTTACTTGTGGAAGCAGGAGGAAGGTTGAAATATTTCAGAAATGGAGAAGGATTTTTCAATGCACATTACCTTACAATCTAATCAAGCTGATGCCTTTAAAATTTTTTCTTCAACATGTGATTGAGTTGGTAGATTGAACATGATGAGTCTGTTTTTAATCACTTCAAGTCAGTAGCATCTCCAGGCCAGAAATAATTAAGGTAAGTTGGTTTGGCCATGGGCTGGGAAATATCCAGAAGGAGGTTTGAAAGCAATCAGTGATGTTTTTGTAGTAATGGTGGGTCTCTCTCGCCTTGGCTGGTTAGCTCAGTTGTTCAGAGCATTGTCCCAATACCCTAAGGTTGTGGGTTCGATCCCTGGTCAGGGCACATACAAGAATCAATAATCAATGAATACATAAATAAGTGGAACAACAAATCTATGTTTCTCTCTCTCTCTCTCTCTCTCTCACTTTCTGTCTCTAAAATCATTTTTTTTAAAGGTGGGTTTCTCATAGTTAGAATTATCATGATAATAACATGTGCTATTTTTTTTTACCACATTTTGTGTCAGGCCCCATGCTGGGTGATTTACCTGCTGTTACTGTATTCACAAAAACACACTATTATAGGCAGGACAACTAAGGTTCAGCGAGACTAAGAAATGTGCCTGAGGCCCCAGCTTCAAGGGTAGAGCCAGGATGTGATGCAGGTTTTCCAGCATCTATACCTGCCTCCTTTTGCGCACTGCTGCCTTGCTCCCTCACTGTGAGGGCAGAGGGAAATGATTTATAACATATTACTGTTACTACCTTTTAGTTCTACAATTAACACATAAAGCTTCTTGTTTAAAATTACGTGTGATGTGGTCCTACATGGAATAGGTCTGTTCTTAGCATCCTCTTCTTCTAAGTATTTCCCCCTCTGTAGACAAGAGTGCAATATTTTAGTGTGAAGCGGTGAAGGCCCTCTTACTATACAGTGATTTTTTCTTCATTTATTATTGTAAACTTTATATCATACGTGTACATCAGTATGTAATGGTCTGATACATACTAGTTAAGTGGTTGCTTTTTACCCCTATTTTTTTAAATCCTTACAGGGGATATGTTTTATTGATTTTTAGAGAGGAAGGGAGAGAGGAGGAGAGAGAGAGAAACATTGATGTGAGAACACCAATTGACTGCCTCCCATATGCTCCCCACCAGGGAATCAAACCCAAAACCTTTTTGGTGTACAGGATGATGCTCTAACCAACTGAGCCACCTGGCCATAGCACCTCTGTTTTTAAAACATCTTATTTCAGCAAAGATTTTTCAATTCAACTATAACATGTTTTTACTGTTTACATTAAATTGTGAAAGTTTTTGGAAGTCTATATGGTTTCCTATAAAATTTCTTAGTTTCTGTGGGGTTAATTGTTCAATGTGCACAGGTATTGATATATATGTAGTTGTTTAGATATGTGTGTATATATCTATATAGATATACTAGAGGCCCAGTGCATGAAAATTCATGCACTGAAGGGAAGGGTTCCTCAGCCTGGTCTGCGCCCTCTCACCGTCTGGGAGCCCTCAGGGGATGTCCTAATGATGGCTTAGGCCTGCTTTTCGTGGAGAGCAGGCCTAAGCTGCAGTCTGGCCTCCCTCTGTGGGAGGTGACCGGGCAGCCGATCAGGG
>NW_005357285.1:86575-122309 GCF_000412655.1 Myotis brandtii | reverse complement strand
AGCTGTTCAGTCGATTTGCATATTACACTTTTATTATATAGGATAGCTTCAATAACATTAACTTTGCAACAAGACTAAATATATCATGTAAAACAGTCATATGTCCAGAAGTCCTGAGATAGCAGGTACGTTTCTACTCCATGTGTTTAAATATTTTAACTATCAAGGTATTTCTGTTATTTCCAGTAGAAATAGTTATCCTTGGACAACTAATTCAGTTACCATACCTGAATCCTTAGTCGAAGCTAATTATCCAGGTTGTGACTGTCCACGGTTTGGTTTCCTTTTATCCCTTTAAGTCTATTTCTTGGTATCAGTCAAGTATGTTTCTTCGTGGTAAAGGGAGCTGTCTCCCTGGGACCTGGAGGCAGAGTGGGCGGAGGGGAGGCAGAGCGCCTCCTTCCCTGGAAGCCCAAAGCGAAGAGCAGTTCAGGAGGGAGAATTCCTCGATTGGCGTGGGGAGCATGAATGGTCTCAGAGTCCCCGGAATTTAAAGCAGGATTAAACAAGTTCAAATGAGATAAGAAATAAAGATGTTTAGTGCCAATAAAATGTTTTGGAGACTTCTTAAACTGTTTTTTCTTAAAGAAATGCTCATCCATTATTAAAATGATGATTGACTTATTTCATGGTAATATATATTATATAAAATTAAGATAACTTTCTATTTCAAATTTAAAAGATGTTAAATAAATGCCATATCAAATTTAAATTACATATTAAATACACGGTGCTATTTTAAGCAATGCTTATGTTCTCACTTTGCTTATATGCCTGATGTAATAAAGAAACAGAATGCCTTCTTGTCCCCTTTAAATTTTTTAATGAATATTGGGGGGTTTTGATATCTAATTGGAAACTTCAAATCTGGTTAGAACTTTTATAATCAAGAGTAGTCTATATACTTCAAAGAAGTAAAAACAGGAAAACATATTGGTGATTTTGACTAGGGATCCTTGAATTTTTAGTATTTAAAGGGCATACAAATCTAAGAATCTTATTAAAATGCAGATTCTGTTTCTATAATAGTCTGGAGCATCGCTGCATTTCTAACAAGCTCCCAGGATGCTGGTGTTGGAAATGCACTTAGTCTTAGGCAGCATTCTGATAAGTTATTGCAAGGATAACTGTCACACCTTCAGCATTCTAAGTCTACATCTATATCTATCTATCTATCTATCTATCTATCTATCTATCTATCTATCTATCTATAAACACTTTGAAATGTCTGTTTTAAAAGTGTTTATTCTTGTCAGAGGTGAATACATAGATAACTAGTCTGCATTCAATGGATATGAACTTTTCCCAGAATTTCTAGTATCTAGTAGAGATCTATAAATATATTTATTCTATGCTTATGTCCTCACTTTTAAAATCCTAATTACCATTGTCTTAAGGCAGTTCTCTCAGAAATGATGTGTGTGTGTGTGTGTGTGTGTGTGTGTGTGTGTGTGTGTGTGTGTTTCCATATGCCGGTGTGAGTACACCGAGAAATAAAGGTTCACCTCCATTTTTTCAAAAAAGAAACATTTTCTCTGAGATGTATTTCTGTTATTTCCAGTAGAAACTCAGCTAAAACCTAAGGGAAAGTTGATTTGTATTTGAAGGGCTGCAAGTGCTTGCATGAATTTATCTTGAGATAATTGAGATGAAAAAATTTTGTTCTCTGTGTTCTAAAATTCAACTGAACTCACCCTAAAGCAACCTTTTCCTAGCCAGGTGCATCAGAGAAATTTTAAAATATCTCGCCTTGGTTTTGACATTTATCTGTAACCTTTTGTGATTTTTCAGCATCAAAAATAGGATTAATAATAGTCGTTACAATAGTCATTACATCCACTGTGCTTCTTTGCTTCCCAAGGAGGTGAGAGCATTTTTTAATCCAATAGATTAAACTTCAAATCTTCCAATAGATTTAACTTCACCTATATTAAAGTACATAGGTGAAGTGACTTTAATATGTAGCTTAAATATCTCCATAGTATAAAACATACAGAAGAAATTAAAGAAATCTAGGACATTTTTTAATCACAAAAATTCAAATAGTTACATCAAGCACCTGTGAGCAAACGTTCAGCTGAAAATAAGTTTGGAGCAGGAATGAAAACATTTCCTAGGGCCCGGATCTCCCTGGTAGTTGACTATCTGAATATTTCTAAAGGTAAAAGAATATCTTACTGACATTTTCTCAAAGGCTGGGGTTTGTGTTTCTCAGCAGACAGCATGGGGTTCTTGTTTGTTTTGGTGAAAACACAAACCCTTCACACCAGGAGGGAGGATGGCCTGGCTTTCATAGACATCGTGGCTACTTGCTAAAACTGAAGGGAAAGTTGGTTCTGATCCAACTATAAACTTACTTCTTCCAGGACCCTTTGGAACTATGAGCAGATGTATTCTTGGAAATTATAAAACCTAACAATTGGATGAAAACTTCAAGAGTGGAATTTCTTATATTGAATCTAAATCAGAATATCTTTGAAACTATAGTACTACACTTCCCCTCAATGCTTAGCAGTGTGTTAATATCCCTAATCTCAGTCTTTCTTATTACACTCTAATTCTGTTTATCTTGGCCCAGACCATGGAGATACAGAGAACACTCTAGTCACAGTCAACATTTATATATTGGAAATATTGATTAAATAATATGGTTTTCTTTTTTTCAAATAAAATTATCCCAATTACGTGTCATTTTTCTGATTTATTTTAGTTCATATCCTTTTTTTTAAATTTTTTTATTGCTTAAAGTATTACAAAGAGTATTACATATGTCTCCTTTTTTCCCTGCCCTTGACAATCCCCTGGCCTTCCCTACCCCCCAGTGTCTTATGTCCATTGGTTATGCTTATATGCATGCATACAAGTCCTTCGGTTGATCTCTTACCCTCCCCTCCTGCCCCCCAACCCTCCCCGGCCTTCCCGCTGTAGTTTGACAGTCTGTTCGAGGCAGCTCTGCCTCTGTATCTATTTTTGTTCATAAGTTTATAATGGTCTTTATTATCCATAAATGAGTGAGATCATGTGGTATTTTTCCTTCATTGACTGGCTTATTTCACTTAGCATAATGCTCTCCAGTTCCGTCCATGCTGTTGCAAATGGAAAGAGTTCCTTCTTTTTTACAGCAGCATAGTATTCCATCGTGTAGATGTACCACAGTTTTCTAATCCATTCATCTACTGATGGGCACTTAGGCTGTTTCCAGATCTTCGCTATGGTGAATTGTGCTGCTATGAACATAGGGGTGCATATATCCTTTCTGTTTGGTGTTGCTGTTTTCTTGGGATATATTCCTAGAAGTGGGATCACTGGGTCAAATGGGAGTTCCCTTTTTAGTTTTTTGAGGAAACTCCATACTGTCTTCCATAGTGGCTGCACCAGTCTGCATTCCCACCAGCAGGGCATGAGTGTTCCGTTTTCTCCACATCCTCTCCAGCACTTGTCGTTTGTTGATTTGTTGATGATAGCCATTCTGACAGGTGTGAGATGGTACCTCATTGTTGTTTTGATTTGCATCTCTCGGATGATTAGTGACTTCGAGCATGTTTTCATATGTCTCTTGGCCTTCTGCATGTCCTCTTTTGAAAGGTGTCTATTTAGGTCCTTTGTCCATATCCTTTTGAGGTTATTTCCTCATTCATATCCTTTTGAGATTATTTCCTCATTCATCAAGCTCGATTGAACTTCTGCTTCCATTGGGACCAGACCACAACTTTTCCCATATCATCTACCATTTTTCTGCAACAAATTGGGATACACTAGCCCACTAAATGTAGCGCTACCCTGAGCAGAATGACTGATGCGCTCTGCCTCTGCTTGCCAGGTAGAGTGAGCCTTGAGTGTGGGCCCCATCAGCAGCAGCAGCTCCTGGGAACGAGTTAAAATGCAGTCTCAGGCCTCGCCCAGAAGGTGACTCAGAAGGTGTGAGGCCCCACAACCCGTGCCATGTAGCCCTGCCTGAACCCTGACGTGGCACTAACATAATTAGCGGCACTGATATCTCCGAGTAACTGGGACCTGTCGGGCTTTCCCGCTGCCTCTGCCAGGCAGGCCTCACGCTGTCCTCTGCTGGGTGACCGGTTTGTGGTGCTGCCCTGCACTGAGAGCTATTGCTGTTTTTGAGGTTATTTCCTCATTCATCAAGCACGATTGAACTTCTGCTTCCATTGGGACCAGACCACGACTTACGTGGTGGGTGACAGTGAGATGACACCTGACGTGGCGGATGACAGTTTAATTGATATAAAGACAACTCGGTGAAAGGGGAAACGTTCATCAGGCCTCTCAACATGGGAGGTGATGCTCCTTTTCCTCTTTGTGACCTATCTGTGAACCTTCGAGAATATGCCACAGTTGGGTCAGCCATCCAGCCACGTCTATCCACACTCACCATCTCCTGTGATTTGTACACACACATGCACACGTGTGTGTGCATAATACAGTCACACTCATGTACATATTGTCCCTTCATTCTCAATACCCAGATCTGAAGTCTTCAGTGAGGAAGTCCGGAGAACTGGGCCCTCACTGGCGGGGGGTCGAGTGTCTGACCTTCAGGCCCGTTCCGTGGAGTCCCACAGCAAGGCGAGCTGGTCGGCAGGACAAAAACATGCGATTCCCTACTGAGCGCGTTTCCTAGGACACAGGTTGGGTGACATCTCGCCCACCCTTACACTAGCTCATGATCCTGTGGTTTACAGTCTAGAAAGATCAGGACATACGGACAAGAGTCAGATTTTCAGCAGGACTTTTGTGAATTCTAGGGACGACTTCAGATAAGAACCTTAGCAGAGAGGGATGTCATTTTCATGGGTGCTCTTCATCCTTTCATCTCACTAAATTGATTGGTTACCTTTCTTTAGGAATGTTTAAAACTATGAGAATGTAACCTATTTTAGATATGCAAAAGTGCTTTTTATTAAGGACACAGGATCCAGTGTAAGAAGCAGCAAATCACGCAATAAAGGACACAGAGGGTCCCTCTGAACACATTGTTTGCGGGTAGTTTTTATCGCGCGATAACAGGTGGCGCGGGCCTTTTTTGCACAAATGGCAACGTTCAGTAAAATTACGATAACTTTAGTTTTACATATTTTTTTCAATGAAACTTTTTGTGATTTACTATAAAATGTATACTGAATTATTTTTCTTAAATTTTAAACAGACAAATACTGGAAAACTCACTGGAAATTGAAATAAAAGATGTAAAACTTCCGAAACGTATAAATATGTTTCCCGCATACAATGTGTGAATAGGCTTTGGGCCAGAGGCAGCTGCGCTCCCAGCCCAGTAACCAAATGTTTCTCAGTGTGGATGCATTTTGACTTGAGAATTTGAGATGTCTCCAAGTGAAAATCTGGATATTTCTGAAACACCTGAATCCAGAGGTTATAACTACAGTAACTGAAAAGATTGGTCTTACTGCCCTGACCCCAAACCCAGGAGCCACGGCCGAAAGCAGCCAGTCGCCAGTCTCACCCACTGCACCTCACTTCCTCTGAGTGTTCTCATCCCACATGAAGTTTGTCACAGGGACAAGGGCTCTCTGCCCCTTTGACCCCTCCCCCCAAACATAAAGCACACAGAGTGGACTGCTGGGCTTTGGGGCTGTTTCTATACATTGTCTCCTGTAATTGTTCAGCAATGCTGCGAGGCATGTATTGATATTTTCCATTACAAGGAAGGGCAGGGACAAGGGCTCTCTGCCCCTTTGACCCCTCCCCCAAACATAAATAAAGCACATAGAGTGGACGGCTGAGCTGGCCTGGGCTTTGGGGCTGTTTCCATACATTGTCTCATGTAATTGTTCAGCAATGCTGTGAGGCATGCATTGATATTTTCCATTACAAGGAAGGAAACTAGTGTACAGAGAGGTCAGGTGACTTGCCTGAAATCACAGCCTTAGTGTAGGTCACTTTGTTAGGCACTGTGAAATACTGAAAATAAGCAGTGTCTGCTAAGAAATGCCCAGTCAGGTTAACAAAGGGTGGCCTGTGCATGAGTTCAGATGACTCAGTTCAGTGTCAGAGGACTGGCATAGACACACAGCTGGCACTCTAGGGCCTGAACAGTGTGCCCTGGAGTCTAGACAGGCTTCATGGAGACAGTGGGATGCCGATTCTTAAAAAAATCTTATGAAAACTGCATTTAAATGAACTATCATAATCACTAAAAGCACACACTTAGGTGCTTTGTAAATGTAAGACTTTAAAAAATGTATTGATGTTTATTGAAATCCACCAAAGTGTATGTTCAAAAAGGGGTTAGTAATCAAAAGCTTGCATTTGTATAAACATGTATGTGCATGAATAAAAACTTCTTTAGAAAGATTTATTTTTAAAAAAATAGCTAATTTATGTGTAGACTTTTCAAAAATAAGACATAGCATGGATTTTTAATTTTTATTTTAAATGGATTCTTTAGCTGTCTTGGTAGTCACAGAGCCCCTGTTCTCAAGCTGAAAGGGACCTTGCACGCACCTCACTTCACTGGCCAGGAAGCTCTGGCCCAGGCCAACTCCCAAGGTCATTGGCTTGGAGGCGGCAGACCCAGAGTGACAAGCTTATGGAAATAATAATGGTACAATTGTGATTAAAAATGACAGAAAATAGCAAAAGTTACTGGATGATTATTGTTCCAGGCTCTGTACTAGGCACTTTACATAAATTTTCAATCTTCCCAATGACCCAATGACACTTTTATTATCTCCATTTCTACAGGAAAGGAAACTAAGGATCCAGAGACTAGGTAACATGCCCAGGATCTTGCGCTTGTTAAGTGGCAGGTGTGTCCACCACAGCAGCGACCTTCTTTGCCACTGACACTCTTCCTTCCCCCCTGCCTTGAGGTTTAAACTGGGTATCCGTCCTTGTCAGGCCTGTCTGCATGATACCGAAGGCAGTTGCTAGAAAACAAGGAATCTCAAAATTTCTTTGTTGTAACACCTCTAAATACAAGACTGTCTTCTATCACATGCTTGAGGGAGGTTCCTTGCCCCTGAACACAAGTTAAGTGAACTGCATTCAATGCTGGGGATACATGTCTCTACCCCCACTTCCACCCTCCGGCTCTGCTGCAGCCCCAGTCCTTTAACTAAGATATTACTTCATGAATCTCGATACTTTTGAAAAGGAAATGTACCTGCAAAACTACCTTAAAATTATAGGTAACCTGAAGAAACTCTCACAATAAGATAGCAAAAACGGGATTTTTAAAAAAGCAGGACAGTTAGTTGCTTTCTTAGTTCTACTGAAGGAGAAATGCATAGATTGGCTGTTTTCTAGTCTGCCAGGTTTGCAAGCTTTTTAGGAAAATTGTCTATGTTTTATATTTGATAAAATATTTCAATAAAAATGAAGTTTGGCAGTCATTTTAGTACAGCAATCAGCTGACTCAGAACTTGAAACCCAAGAATAATAATTGTTACTACAAGTAGCATCTAGTAAAGGTATACTTCAGTGGTGTGTGTGCATGTGTGGGTGTGCATGCATTTGTACAGACATTTAGTCTATGTATTCTTCTTTAGGTTTTGGCAATGAAAACTGTTGAGGATGTATAAAATCAAGCTTGTTTTTTTTCTGCAAGAGAAATGAAATAAAACAGTGGGAATGGGGTAAAACGGAAGAGTTCAAGAATCCACACTCAGTTTTTCCACACATGAGTTTTTAAAAGCATACAACTCAATAGTTAGTTACTTTTAATGTCAGTGTTTCATGTTGATGTTACATACTTGAGATTATATCATTTTAGTTTGAATATATTTACTATAGAATTATCAAAACTGAATGGTTACATGTGTTTAAAAGCTGTATCAACAGTTACTTGTTTTAAAAGCTTTCCTAGCCCTAACCTGTTTGGCTCAGTGGATAGAGCATCAGCCTATGGACTCAAGGGTCCCAGGTTCGATTCTGGCCAAGGGCATGTACCTTGGTTGCGGGCACATCCCCAGTAGGGGGTGTGCAGGAGGCAGCTGATCGATGTTTCTAACTCTCTATCCTCCCTCCTCTCTGTAAAAAATCAATAAAATATATTTTTTTTTTAAAAAAAAGCTTTACTAGCTGTATTTTCCATTTTTAAATTATATTTTTATTGATTTCAGAGAGGAAGGGAGAGGGAGAGAGAGATAGAAACATCAATGATGAGAGAGAATCATTGATTGGCTGCCTCCTGCACAACCCGCACTGGGGATTGAGCCCGCAACCCAGGCATGTGCCCTTGACCGGAATAGAAGCTGGGACCCTTCAGGCTGCAGGCCAATGCTCTATCCACTGAGCCAAACCAGCTAGGGCTGTATTTTCCATTTTGACCACCTAGAAAAACTCTGGAGAAGGGCTGTCTGGTGGAACTTTCTGTGTTGACAGAAATATTCTGTGTGTGCTATCCAGCATAATAACTGTGGGCTCATGTGGCTATTGAGCATTTGAAATTGGCTAATGAGGCCGAGGAACTGGATCTTTTTATTTTGTTTCATTTTAATCCACTTACATTTAAAGAGTCACATGTGGCTAGTAGCTACTGTGTTGGGCAGCACATACCTAGATATAATTTATCATGGAGACAACTATAAGAAAGATCACTTTAAAAATAACTACAGATGTGATTTTTAGAAATCAACTTTCTGCCTCTTATTTCTTTTTACTATTCCACCAGCTTTAAATTATACACTATGCCCTGTTTTAAGAAAATCTAATGTGGAATTTTTAGTTGATGACACTAAAACATTAGGAGTGGTTATCACTTTGGACAAGAATTTCACTTCATAAGATTCACAATGGCTTTTTAAAAATTAAACAATACACCGTTTTCTCCTGTCTTTAAAATTTTATTTTATTAGTCAAAGGGTAAAAGTTTCAGTTATACAAAAGAAGTAAGTACTAGAGACCTATTATGTACCCAAACATTTGCTAAGAGGGTAGATCTTATGGTAAGTGTTATAACAATAACGATGAATAGGGGGGTCGGAGGAAACCTTTGAAGGTAGTGGGTATGTTTATGGCACAGATTGTGGTGATGGTTTCACAGATGTATACTTTTATCCCCAAAATCATCACGTTGTATACATTAATTTTGTACAGCTTTTTGCATGTCAATCATAGCTCCATAAAGTGGCTTTTTAGAAAAAAATAAACAAAATGTATTGTACCGATTCTAATAAAGTTTAAAGAACATAACAAATATACATAATTCATTTATATGCAAATTATCCTCCTACCTGTCCTGCCCTGCCCATGAGGCACCCAGGCAGGAGGGATGGGAGAGAGTAGAGATGGGTCTCAGAGCAGTTACTGTAATTGTGGCTTCAAAAGCACCAAACTGGTCATTTTTCATGTGGTAGGGTTAGAGAAAGGTGCCTTTGGTCATGAAGTGTCTGTGTCCAGGATGGGGGTGAGCTGGGGCCAGCTGGGAGGATGCAAGTAAAAGCGGGCATCAGGTTTTTCTCTGCCTGGGGGCCATGGACACTCAGCAGGTAAAAGAATGACTTGTCCTCACAAACACAGTCATCTTCAGGTTTGCTTGCAACAGGAATTCATTTTCTTGATTCTCATACAATACTTTTATCTTTGAAATTGTGTGTTTCCTACATTTCCCTCCCTTCCCCCTGCCAATTGATTTTTGAAGGATGGAAAAAGGAAAATGCAAGATCATTTACAATAGTTTTCTTTCATATAATATTTCAGATATCGCTTTTCCTAGAGAATTTAATTTGCTTTTATCTGAGTAGGTGATTTCAGCTTCACATGAAAGCAGACAGTCATGGCCTTGCTGTGCGGGCCACTTTGTCACAGAAATGCTGACTGATGGCTGATTATGTGAAGATGCTACGTTAACTTCCATACTGCCTCTTGAAACTTGTTGTGACACTTTGAAAGCTAATATTTAAAATGTCAAATACTAAAAATGAATCGAATTCTTTCTTCAATTCCCCCAAGAAATCAGCTGTGGGTTAAAATCAGCTTCATGTGCCTCGCCTGTGTAGCTCAGTGGCTAAGAGTCGACCCATGAAACAGATCATGGTTCAATTCCCGGTCAGGGTACATGCCCGGGTTGCAGGCTCAATCCTCAGTAGGAGGCAGCCAATTGATGATTCTCTCTCATCATTGATGTTTCTATCTCTGTCTCCCTCTCCCTTCCTCATTAAAAATATATTTTAAAAAAAAAGAATGTAAGGAAATACGCTTCAGTGGGAGCAATTGTAAAAAAAAAAAAAAATCAGCTTCATGTGGCTCACAGATTATGCACTAGATTTTAATTTTTAAAGTGGTACAAATAATTCTTTGTCAAATATCACAATGGCAGTAGGCTGTAACTCTTGCTAAATTGAACATGTACAGTTTTCTAGCTATGTTATAAAATAGCTTAGTTAAAACAAAACACTTATCTATGAGGTTCATGTCATTTTATATGTGGTACACATGACAAATTTTGTTTTGTAAAAAGTTGTGCATCTCTTACTGTTGAGTAGGTACATTTCTTGATTGTTTTCAATTAACCTAAATGTGCCCTTTAGAAACAAGAGGTTGCCTATGTCTAGAGTGGGGATGTTGACTCTAGAAATTGAGGTTTCAAATCTTGAAAAGGCAACAAAATTGCATTTAATGACATTTCTATAGAATCCTGATTAGATTTTTGCATAAACTAAAAACTTTTAGAATGTACAAAATCTGAAGCAGAGATTATATGGATTGAGCCAGAGATTAAGCAGCAAATAAATTAAATTTATATGTGTTCCAAAAACATAAATTCTGATCTTGCCTTTGCAGCTTTAGCTTGCTTAGGAATATTTCTATGGCAGCTGTGTGCTGCACTTTCCTTCTGGGCTAGGGGAAGCCCGTAGCTTACCTGCAGGCCCCAGCGGGAGGGGTACTAGCTTTCTTCATCTCCTATCCGCCTGAATTTCAGCAGGACCTCAGCTCTCACTTTCTTTCTGTGTCACCTCTGGGAAGTCACTTCATGTCTCTACACCTAAACGTCCTCCTCTGTAAGACGCTTCTGCCGAGATCACAGGCACACGACCGCATCTGGTAGGGCTCAAGGAATGGAGCTATTTTTATTTTTGCAAATGAAAATTCTCCTGAGTGTCAGCATAAGCAAGTATCCCCTAACCCAATGGTTCTCAACCTTCCTAATGCCGCAACCCTTTAATACAGTTCCTCATGTTGTGGTGACCCCCAACCATAAAATTATTTTCATTGCTACTTCATAACGGTAATTTTGCTACTGTTATGAATCATAATGTAAACATCTGATATGCAGGATGTATTTTCATTGTTACAAATTGAACATAATTAAAGCATAGCGATTAATCACAAAAACAATATGTAATTACATATGTGTTTTCCAATGGTCTTAGGCGACCCCTGTGAAAGGGTCATTCGACCCCCAAAGGGGTCGCGACCCACAGGTTGAGAACCGCTGCCCTAACCTAAAAAAAAGTCAGATAATATTCATCAAACCAGTAAACAAAACCTAGAGAGATGAAAGAAAAGATCTAAAAATTACAGCTGGAGGAAATGCAGTGGGGTTGGCGCATCTCCCGCCACCCAGCACAGGGCTCTGTGGAAGACGGTTCTAGAGGGTTAGAGCTGGGGTAATGGGCAGATTTCAGCAAAACTCTGTAACACTGAAGTGAAAGTACTAATCATTGCTGACACTCGGAAAATTCAGAAGAGCACAAAGGAGGACACATAGCTGTAATTCTCCTTCCCATTGCTAAACACGGGAAGTTGTGATGTATTTTCTCCCATTACTCATGAATGCTTCTCTAAAACCTCAGCTCATGCTGTCAAAAGTGATGACAGTTAACACTTACAGGCCAGGCAAGGTGTGAAGTGCGCTTCCTGCAGTCTGTCTTCCAATGCTTTCCATGTGCACGCTGGCACTTAATGTCCAGCGAACACACCTCCATAGGTGAACAGCGTAGTCCTCAGTCACACATGTTTAGCGGCTCTGTAGAGTTTTACCAAATGGAAGTTCTGTTGTTTATTTAACCAATTCTCTTGTTATTGGCTACCCAGACCATCCCAATCTCATTATTGCAAACATGCTTCAGGGGATATCCCCATACATGCGCTTGCCCACACCATGATTTTCTGTCAGAAATCTTAGAAGAGAACTTCTGAGGCAAAGTTCCCAATTGCCTTCCAGATAACAATGTGCAATCTACCAGCAACACAGGCAAACGCTCTCCGTGGACTTTTGATTCTATTCTAGATACATTTGCACAGACAAGGGCAGGCAGAATGACTTCGAGGATTCTGTTGAGCGAACGGCTCCCTTGCAGGTCCTACCCTGATAGGAGCTATGGGTGGTTCGGCCTCAACCTAGAGCAGTGGTCGGCAAACCTCGACTCGCGAGCCACATGCGGCTCTTTGGCCCCGTGGCATGGGCCACGAAGTTTCGATCGCACTGTACGTGCGTGCCCGCACGTGGTATTTTGTGGAAGAGCCACACTCAAGGGGCCAGTTTGCCGACCACTGACCTAGAGCATAGGAGAGGAGAGGCTAGTGAGGTAAGGCTCCAAGTAGACTCAGAAGGAGGGCTGAGACCTGTCTTTCCTCTCCTCTCTGCACCAGTCATGTTTCTGGAGCCCATTGTGTTCATGGGGGACATTGTATTTGAAAATGGTTAGGGACAAGTTGGAATAAAGTCCATGTTAAAGGTGATTGAAGGTCAGGAAATAGCCAGTGAGGAAAGATGAAAGGAATTGGGTTATTTGTCCTGAAGAAAAGGAGGCCAGTTAGTGACCTAATTACTATCTTAAAGTTTCAAAGAACTTGAGAGTTTTTTTTTTCTCAGTATTAATGGAATATGGAATAAGGATAGATCATATTAAAACAGGATTTTTCCAGGTGGAGACTAGAGATGTTTTATATGCTTTTTCTCTTTTAACCCTAATGACAACGTTTGATGTAGGTATCATCTTCAGTTTACACCAGTGCACTGAAAGAAATTACTTACCTTGCTAAAGGCCACACAGCTATCTGCTAATCCGATCGCTGCCATATACCCCAAACTTGCACTGTGCCTGGAAAAGTTTGCAGCTATAAAGACCTGTTTATTAACTGCTGATTAAAGGTGGTAAAACTACAACTTGAACCCCCATCTGCTGGACTCCAAAGCCCGTGCTCTTAACCACCAGATACACCATCGTAATGCAGAGTCAACACGATGCATTTTGAACCCAGATATCAGCTCTTCCCTTGCAAACGTCACATAAATCTTGGTCTTGCCATCGGCTTCCTTCCAAGCACGCTGTGATACATTTTTATTCACCCAACATTGTGAGGTCAAGGGAAGAGGCCATGGTTCAGTGTGTCCTCTCACTCCAGTTCCCCTTGGGCACAACTCTTTTCCAAGCCTGCCTTCTCTTCTCCCCTCCCAGGTCCCAGCGAAGGAGGCTTCCCGTGCCAGCTTCCTCAGTGGGCCGGGAGCCCTGGGGGCCCTCCCTCATGCCTCTTTCAGAAGCGAACTTCTTTCTTGGCTCATCCCAACTTTGCCAGCTTGACTCTGCCATGCACAGCAGCTGGCCACAGGCCTCTACCCCAAATCTTGAGGAGTTGATGGAAATGGCTGGTGGGGTGCATTTCAGGAGGCAGGGAAGGATTGGTGGACAAGCCGGAGGTCATACCAAAACTCAGAGAGGATAAGCCGTTTTATTTTATAAAGCCTCCTCCTTGGCTGAAATTCAGTTGCAAATGTGGGCTTTTTGCACATAGTGTGACCCTCCTGAAATTTCAAAGCTGAGCTGTGGCAATGCATGTACGGCACTGGCTGTGCTCCACCTGTGAGAGCGTCTCAGGTAGCCTTCCTGCCCTCGTCACGTAAGACACAGGGCCCGCGGGGGTTCTCCGTCCACACTTGTTTCCATTTGTTCTTTCTCGGTCAGTGAGGAGTATTTTCCACACAGAGAACGCTGCATGCGACTGTGTCTGGAAGTCCGAAGGAACTAGAGCGTGTCCCCAGCGCCCGTGGGGGCTGATGCTCCCCGTGAAGTGCCCTCCTGAGCCGTCACTCACACAGAGGCTGTAACTCCTCCCAGTTCCAATTCACTCAAGGAAACATCCTGAGATGTAAGTGAGGATGACAGTCACCCTGGAGATAACCTTGAGTCTGTTTTAAATGGGTTTGAAAGAGTAAATAATTCAGGCTTCAGCTCTTCCTAGTCAGTAACAATCTGCTCAGGACACGTGGAGGAATGTTGCTCTGTTATTAAGAATTTCTGGGGATGGGGTGGGAGTGGGGTGGAGGCGGTCAATGAGGGGAGAGGGGGCATCTGTAATACTTTCAACAATAAAGATAAATTTTTTTAAAAAAAGAACTGAAACACAAGGTAAGATTCTCAACTCTCTGGAGAGACAGAACTCGCACTTAGTGAAAACAAGGCTATTTCCACAGGACAAAACCTGGGCAAACAGCAACATGCTGAGGGCAGAAGGGTCTGTTGTTGCTGATGGAGGGGTGGGTACCCCCAAACCAGAAAAGCTGAACAGAATTTGGGGAAAGTGTACCTCATCTTGGTGGTGATGTGCTCATGTGCTATTTCAAGCCCCACACCAAGGAGACTGAAATGAATGCTTTGGACTAACTGCGTGGAACCCTTGCCGTGCAGGAGACGAGGTTTCTCATGACTCTGTCCTCCCCATGCCCGCCCCTGCTAAAGACACTTGAACTCTGCTGACTCAATTCCAGCTGCCCCCACTCCCAGCCCAGGAGGACTGAAGAACTGTAGAGGCAGGAGGTATGGGAAGAAAGCGACAGAAAAGCCCTGTGGGCTGGGGGTGAGGAGTCAGAGTTGGGGCAGCAGGGGATGTGTGACAAGTCTTTTCCTGGAGTCTTGCTGTGGGTTCATAAATTGGATCTGCTTTAATGTTCTCCAAATGATGCAAGTAACTATTGGAATTGTTCCCCTCCTTCTGTTGGTATTATACCCAAATTTTAGCTGGGCATATGACTACCTAGACTAAAAACTACACTTCCTTACCTTCCTTGTACCTAAGGTGGCCAATGGGCTGTAAGCCCATTGATTAGTGACTATAAGTACCTAGAAATGTCCTTAAAAGGAAGAAACACACCCTTTCCCCCTGCTTCCTCCTAGCTGGCTGGAATGCTTATGTGACGGCTGGAACTACAGCAGTTATCTTAGCCATGAATGAAATTCATGTGTTGAGAATCAGGGTAGAGCAATGTGGCACACCACACCAGTCTGTGCTGATCATACTGACTAAACGGATTCCTCTGGTTATTGGCAAATTTCTCTCAGCTACCAATTTACAGTTCTATAGCCATGTGTACACTGCCCTCAAATGACTTTTGATTCTGACTAGTCCTTAAATAAATAATGGAAGGGGTTTCCCCCTCTATTTGTTTAAACCATTGTTATTTGGGATTACATATCCCTCACCTATCACCTTAATTGTAGTTAATATTAGCTCATCCAACGTGTGAGAGAGAATGTAGCATATTGCTGAGTGAAATAAGTCAACCCAAAAAGGTTACATACTGTATGATTCCAATTATATGACTTTCTCAAAAAGGCAAAACTATATAGACAGTAAAAAGATCAGTGGTTGTCAGGGGTTAAGGTAGAGGGAGGATTTTTAGGACATGAAAATCATTCCATATGATACTAATGGTGCACATATGCCTTTATAGAATTATCAAAACTCATAGAATGATCAAAACTCCTGAAATGCACCCCACCATTAACCATGAACTTAGGTTAATAAGAATATATCAATATTGGCTCATCAATTATAACAAGTGTGCCACACTAATGCAAGATATTAACACTAGATGAACAGTGGGTGGGTGGGAAAAGGGTATATGGGAATTCTCTATATTTCCTGTGCAGTTTTTCTGTAAACCTAAAAATGCTCTAAAGAACAAGTCTTTTTAAAGTTTTAATTTTTTTTTTTTAGAAAAAAAAACGTTGGTGGAAAGATATGGAATCTGGCCATATTGTCATTTCCCAACATGGCAGGGAAGGAGGCTTGAATAAGGAAATCAACAGTATCTTGTGCTCAGAGCTCAACCAGGTATGATCCTCACTAGAGCAGCGACATCCCTCCATTGCAGACCAGGACTATTGATCTCAGACATGTCACTAACTTGCCCAGGCCCCACAGTTAGTAGGTAGCAGTCATTATTGAATCCAGCTCTTCTTACTTCAAAGACCTATCATGCACCACTCTTTGACCCACCTGCCTAATGGGGCTGAGGGGAGGATAGGAGAGGCACTCATGGGCAGTGAGATATACAAAACCAGGTACTCTGACATGACTTACACATAGTAGGTGCTCAATATATTATTGTTTTACATTAATTTGGGGGAAATGAAGGTTTCATAGAATAAGCATTTGGGAAATACTCATATCCCTGACTCTTGTAAAAAATAAAATAAAAGTACGGGGCTGGGAAGCACAGCAACTACAGCCAAGGTGGTCTAAACATTATTCAGGGAAAAGCAAAGCATAGTCTAAAAGAATCCCAACATCAGCAAGTGCTGGCTGTGCAGGCCACCCACCCCTCCTGACCGCCAGCTCACACAGCCCCAAGTATGAGGCCCCGTTGTTCAACACGAATCTCTACTATTAGATCCTTTCCTTGGAAGACACAGCTAAAAAGCTCGGTTCGGCCATTCGCACAAGGCCTGCTGTGTTTCTGAGTACATCCAGTATGGGGAGACCACCTGGGGCTAAAGGTGGGAGCTCAGGCCACTCTGCAGAGTGCCACTGCCCACCTCCACAGTCACCCCTCGTCCGCCTCAACAAGAAGTGGGTGAGACCGGCCAGACACAAATGTGATGGTCACATTGAGCCCTCAGGGACCAAGTTGGGTGTGTTTTTTTGCAGAACAGTGAGAAGTCACTTCCCTAGCCTGTGTCCCCCTGGAGAAACATGCTGGGGCTGCTTGCAACTACCCACTCTTAGCAAACTGGCTTTCTGTGGGGAAGGCGGGGCCGCTGTCTTTAATAGCCAGTTCCTGGAAATGTCTGAAGCCACACAGAGGGGGACTGTTCAGGGGCTCAGTGTTGTCCTACCACAATCTAGAGGCAAACAGGGGAGGTGGCCTTCAATAGCATGACAGTGCCTTACCTTGATCCTGGGAATAAGTGCCTCCTGGAAGGGCCTCCCAGACTGGAGCTGGCTCACTGTAAGCAGCTTGCCTGGCTATGGCACTGATTCTGCTATGGACCTGAGACGGGTGTCAGGAGGGCTGGTGCTTTCCATCTGGGCAGTGGTGGGTGCTGCCTGCCCCTCAGGCTCCTGAGGAAGATTGCACATGGGTCTGGCATGACCAAGACAAGTTCCAGAGTACAGCAGGAAATGAGCAACTCTCCTGGGTAACATGCTGTGACCTCAGTGTTAATAAAATTGCAGAATCCATGCTGTGATTCCAGGACTTTGTCCATTTCACCTACATTTTCAAATGTATTAGCAGAATTACTTTTAATGATGGTGGGATATTTAGCAAAAACCCCCTTTATAATTCCTGACATTAATTTTTTTCTTCCTTTTCCCTTTAACAGACTTGCCAGGGGGTTGAGTTTTATATTCTTCTTAAAAAAACAATCTGTGGCTTTCTTGATCCTTTTTGCTATGTTTATTTTTCTGAGTTACTATTTTTGGGGTTTTATCCTTATATTTTTACTTCTACTTTTTGGTGGTTTATTTTCCTGTTCTTTTCAAACATCTTGAGATAGACTTTTAGCTCATTGATTTTTAGCACTTATGCTTATCTAATAGAAGCATTTAAGGCTACAAATTTTCCTTCACGCATGGCTTTAGCTGCATCCTAAAAGTTTTGATACATAGTATTTAATCATAACTTAACATAAAATATTTTCTAATTTCCCTTATGATTTCTTCTCTGTCCCATAGGTTCTTTTGAAAAAGTACTGCTTACCAGCCAAAAAATAACAATTACCTTTTTGTTATTGATTTTTTTAAGCCTAATTGCATTAAAGTGAAAAAAATATCCTCTGTATGATTTCAGTCCTTTGAAATTTTGAGACTTACTTAACAGTTCAGCATATAGTTGGTGTGTCAATGTGTCCTTAAAAAGATTGTGTATTCTGCAGCTGTAGGGTGCAGTGTTCTGTATATATTCATTAGCTCAGTTTTGCTAATTATATTGTTGTTCATACTGTCTATAGTCTTACATTTTTATTTGTTTTATTAATATCTGAGAAAAGGATATTAAAATCTGCAGTGATTATGAGCTTCTTTTTCACAATTTTGCTTTATATATTTTAAAGCTGTATTATTTTATACACATAAATTAAGAATGATTGTATCCTTCTGAACTCTTAAACTTTTTATCATTATGAAGTGTCCCTCTTCATCTATGATAACACTATTTAGCTTTTCATCCTAAAGCATAATATGTCTAATATTAATAGACCAACACCAGCTCTTCTGCTTAGTGTTTACAAGCTCTGTTTTTTCTAATCTTTTTCTTTCAAAATTGATGTACCTTCCTTATATTCCAGATGTGTCTCTTATAAACAGCATATAGCTGGATTGTGTTTTTATCCAGTCTGACAAGCTTTGTATTAATTGGAGTATTTATCACATTTATAATTAATGGTATTGTATATAATAGATTTTGTAGATTATTTTTTATCACATTTTATTATCTAATCTTTATCTTATTATGTACTTTTTCATATTCTTCTAGTGGTTACCATAGAGATTGCAACAACATTCCAGATGTGTCCAAGTTCAGTATTAATGGGTTGGTCTGCTTATTTCTGCTGTGGTCTGCTTCCTGTTCCTTTGTGTCCTCAGCCCAGATTGTTGAATGTGTTTGACCAGGTGTCCTGGCTGGCCCAGAGCTCAGGCTCAAATTGTCCTGCAAGTAGAGTCCGTGCTGCCTCAAGAGTCTATTTGTTTCCACGACTCTCAGTTGGAGGAGACACTCAACCTTTGTCTACGGCCAGCACTCAGCCATCTGCAGGCCCACATGGCATTCGTGGTGGGGTGGCAGATGGAAGCAGATTTCCATGAGAGATAGCAAGGCTCCTGAGGGAAAAAGGCACCATGGGAGGAGGTCAGGCAGAATACAGACTCCTCTCCAGGTCAAGGTTCAAGAGGGTGTTGGGTACCTAGACCCTCCCTCTTTAAGACTTCCTGGCCACACAAGTGAACCCTGAGGAGCAATATTAGCAGATTCTGGGCTGTGCTGGCCACCTCCCGAGGGTACCATCAAAGGTGGGTGGGTTCTCTTTTTCCTGTAGGTGTCACTGACTGGGGGGGAATGGCAGGGACCTGAGATGAGGCCAGAGACAGATCTGCCCGCCGTGTGAAACACTGGTTACCTTGCCAGTCGCCTGCAAAGGACAAGTGAGGCATGTGGGGATGCCCAGAAACGCCCAGGGCTGCTCCACGAACTCCGATGTGAGCGTCTGTGTGATGGGTTCTAAACTCGCCGGCAAGGAAGCCAGGCACTTGGGAGGTTTGTGGGAGAGAGGAGACCACAGTCTCAACAGGAAAACCCACACGGGATATCTTGTCTGACAGACTGCAGGAAGGGAGCTTACAATCACCAGGCAACAGGCTTTTTGACTGGATGCAACAGACCTGAGGCCGTGTTCTAGTCAGATCTTCCAGGGAGCTAATCAA
Organism: Myotis brandtii; assembly: GCF_000412655.1. Lineage (NCBI taxonomy): Eukaryota > Metazoa > Chordata > Mammalia > Chiroptera > Vespertilionidae > Myotis > Myotis brandtii. The sequence goes on along the minus strand of NW_005357285.1, from coordinate 102,689 downwards.
AACCACATGACTGCTTCCTCAGTCATATTTTTCTGAGAATCTCTGCCTCTTAAATTGAGGCAGCAATTTCTTAGCAGAGACATTGCTCATTGTCCCCGTGTCATAGCTACCCTGGCAGAGCTCATTTCCAGAGAGTCATCCCTCTCCCAGACTCGCCACAGCTGTTCCTGGGATCCAATTAAGGAAAGCTGGGATCACTGCCCACCAGCCACCATACCTCAAAGTAACTCAAATCCCAGCTCCCTTTGCGGGCAGCCATGGTGGCAAAGAGAAGACCTAATTCTCAGCTCGGGTGTTGGGAGGACAGTCAGAGCCTTTCCCTCGGAAGACAGGGGCTAACAGAGGCCTGCATGAGTCGGACTCCAGTTTCTGATGGCTGAATGCTGACAGCTTTTAAGTCTGTCTTCCCCCCCCCCCCCCGTGCTGTCCCCCAGCTGGTCAGGAAGCCCCAGTGGTCTTGCCTGAGATTCAGAGCTTGCATGCCAGACCCTCGCCCTGGCCACACTCTCTAAACCCCACAACCCCCCAGCCAGTCTCCTTCCTCTGCTCTCAGGTGCTTTTGGACCTGCTCAGGAAGCCGGCCCTGCTCCCGGAGGAAGCCTCATCGTGAGTACTGAGCCTGTGCGGGGTCATCAGTTTAAACGACGAGCTCAGCTTCAGAGGAGAGTCCACGACTCCTGTAGGTTCCCACAGCCAGGCCAGAGGGAGGCTGCGCCAGCACAGGGTCTGGCTACGCTGGCTCCTCAGCCAGTGAACCAGCAGGAAGTCTACCACAGGAGCGGGTGCTCCTTCATCTCACGGCTGCACGTCGGGACCACGGAGAGCGGGGCCTCAGCACTCGGGTCAAACAGCTTCCAGCCCCAGGTCCACGAGTGTTTCCAGTGAGCGTGGGTGTGGGACACTGCATGGTTACTCAGAAGATGCAGGACAAAGCCAGCGTCCCCTACAGAACCACCTGTGCTAAATGCTATAATGATGAACATGAAATGTGACCCCTCCCAACGGGAAACTCCACTAGGCAGTTTCCTATCTTCTGACGATGCTCCAGTCCAAGCATGTCAAACTCAAAGGCTAACATGGGCCAAATAAACAAGGTTTATGTGGGCCACGAAAAAACAAAAGCTTCAATTTTCATAGAAACGTAGGTTTATTTCGATAGAGACATGCTGAATACAAAGGGCTGAAATAAATGAGTAATCATTAACATAAAATAATAGGACATTTTAATAAAATTTTTTTTTCTTGAACATTAACTTACTGAACACTGAATAACTGCACAAATTAATAAGTGTAACACAAATAAACCTATTTGCTTTCTCCAAAAGCAAAATATTTCCTGTTGCGCACACCAAACAAGTCAGTCCAAGACTAATGATATGGCAATCGGCTGCTAAAATATTCACTGCTAGTATTAGTGGAGAGAAATGGTGCGCCTGTGCGTAAGGCACATAAGGGAAATGAATATAACACGATTATAGTAGTCAGTCATTAGCAAATGTTGTAGTTCGTTATTAATAATTATGTGTAACAGGATATTGTAAAAATTACGTTATGACATTTTTATTAAAACGTTTCTTACATACCGTTTATTGGTTGGGTCGCAAAAATATTCGTTGTGGGCCAAATGCAGGCCACAGGCCACGAGTTTGACATGCTTGCTCTAGTCCCTTCAGCATGTTTTCCACTACACCCCCCCCACACACACACACACACACACACACCAGGCCCTGCCAGCTGCCCCAAGGGCTGAGGGAGGAAGAGCTCAGGCCCACCACAGCCTCCGGACACCACTCGGAGCAGTACTCCGGGAAAGCAGGAGGCTGGGGACCCAGGAACCAGCGCTGAACCAGCCTGGCACTCACCAGACATGCCGCTCAGCCAAGTCCTGCCCCTGCCAGTCTCAGTATCCTCCTGTCTCCGTGGAGACTCACAGAGACAACATGTGCCAGCACCTGAAATTTAACACACCATCAATTTTATTTTTTCCTTCCAGACACTATTTTCAAAAGAATGATTCAGCTGATCTAATCTTACAGCAGACATTCTCTCTGACAGCCCCACCATCTCCAGATGGGACAGGACCCTCCCCTGACTCCCTGGCAAGGACACACTGAGGCTCATGCCTGGGCCCTAAGTCCTCTTTGTCCTCTTTGTGTCTCAAGCAGGCGTGGCCATTGCACTAATCAGGAAGAAGCTTTACATGGCGCAAGTGGAGTTTTCAAAACTGAAAAAAAATGGTAAGACTTTAAAAATATTGTGAAAAGAATTTGAATGGTCTCCTTAAGAACTGTGATGGAGTCACTTGTGCCAAGCCCCATGTCAGCTAAACAAGACTTAATACTTACCTCATTGCAGTGTCCGCTTCCCAGGAATGTACCCTTTAACCTGCCAACATGGAGTTACCTGGTCAGCACCTTCCATTCCCCACAGGAGGGCGACTTTGCTTAAACAATGCATTCTTTGCTAATAATTTTCCTTTTCCATATCCTTTCTGTCTTTAAAACCTTCCATTTTGTACAACCCTTTGGAGCTCTTTTGTCTTTGCTAGATGGGATGCTGCCCAATTCATGAATCAGTCAATAAAGCAATTTAGACCTTCAACTTACTCAGGTGAATTATTTAACACTAGCATTGAAAAAGGATTCTGAACCTCCCTACACTGCTTTCAAGGAAAAAAACACTATGACACACACTGACCACCAGGGAGCAGATGCTCAATGCAGGAGCTGCCCCCTGGTGGTCAGGGCGCTCCCACAGCCGGAGCTCTGCCCAGCCACAAGCCAGGCTGACGGCTGCCAGTACAGCGGTGGTGGTGGGAGCCTCTCCCACCTCCTCAGCTGCGCTAAGGATGTCCAATTACAGCTTAGGCCTGCTCCCCGCTGGCAAGTGGACATCCCCCACGGGCTCCCGGGTTGCCAGAGGGATGTCTGACTGCCATCTTAGGCCCAATCCCCTGGGAAGCGGGCCTAAGCCAGCAGGTGGTCATCCCCCGAGGGGTCCCAGACTGTGAGAGGGCACAGCCCGGGCTGAGGGACGCCCCCCCCCCCCCCCCCGGAGTGCACAAATTCTTGTGCACCGGGCCTCTAGTTAATTAAATAAAAGACAAGTGCAGATGGAAATGCAGGTGGGAACCCTTCTCACCCCTACACTTGTTCGACCAGCTAGATTTCAATGAGGTGAACCAGTGTGCCTTGTAAGACATTTGCATAATGCCTCATAATTAAATTTGCTGGTTAATAGGCTGCCTCAGCATGGGCGAGGAATGCTGCTGCCAGGTCTTCAAGGCAGTCCTTCGGGCTCTAACTAAAGTCTTGTGACAATCTATTGGTTTGTTAGGGCCACCAGTACAAGGCGCACAAACTGGGAGGGTAAAATGACAGACACCATTCTCTCAGTGTTGGAAGCTAATAGTCCAAGACCAAGCTGTGGGCAGGGCCACGCCCTCCCTGAAAGCTCCAGGAGAGGGTCATTCCTCGCCTTTTCCAGCTTCTGGTGGTTCCTGGTGTTTCTTGGCTGGGGCAGCATCACACCAACCTTCGCCTCTGTCTTCACACGCTGTCTCTCCTGTGTCTCTGTGTCCCTCTCCTCTAGGCAGTGGTCCATCTCACAGGCCCAGAGCCTGGGGGGATGGTCCCAGGGTGATAGGTTTTCATGGCCCTGAGCACACAGAGCTGAAAAGGAAACACCAGGCTCTTCCTGGTTCCCTGCCTCTGCTCCCTCCACACCTGACCGCCAGTCTTTGCAGCTATGAGCTGAGACCCAGCGCAGGCCACACTGGCTGCCGCCTGGGGCCTGGCAACCGGACTCTTGCATTGCTGCGTGGAGCCTGAGTCCTTGTCTGAGTCACTTCTTTCCCGGGGTTCGTCATATTTGCAAAAATAGAGGCCCAACTCTGACCAATTTCAGCAGAAAGGAGATTTTCTTAAAAAAGATATTAGGAAGCTCCCAGAGGGCCAGAGAACCAGGACTGGATGCTACATGCCAGGGGTAATATCTACAGATTTTCAAAATCTCCTCAGGTGACTCTTATGTGCAGCCAACATTGGTGACCATGGCCCCGGGGCACCTCAGACACCCCGTTCCTATTAACTATAGCTGCATGGGGGCGGGGGAGGGGCGGGATCCACATACAGCTTTAAATGATGATAACATCAAGTTTGCATTATGCTAAGAAAATTCAGCTGTCTTGTTATTTTGCTTATCCTAATCATCATGAAGTTGTCCCGAACGGCATCATTTGGAATCTTAATGAGAACTGCTTTCTTAGTTTTAATTGGATTCCAAATCCTTTATACAAATCTCTCAATATATTATGCTTACTATGCCAAAAATATTTTGTTAGCACTGCATTTTTAATGAGAGAGAGAGAGAGAGAGAGAGAGAGAGAGAGCTAGCAGATAGCTCATTTTAAAATACACTAAAAGGTAAAAGCATACACCAGCAGTGCAGACAGGGTTGTCATCTAAAACACAAAAAGCAGCGGTACTCGGAATGAGATGTGACCCTGCTTGTCTGTCACCGCAAGCCCCTGCTGAGGCCACTTAACCATGTGAAGCCTCTGATTCTTTGGGGCGAGAAAGAGAACTCATGTGACAGGTTGGGCCAGGCGCCTATGTTTGCTGCCCCCCAGTCCTCCCAGCAACACTGTGAGAGAGATATTATAAGACTTGCTTTAGTTCTGGGGAAACAGAGGCCCAGGCATCTCAATAAATAGTTTGAAATCATACAACCAGGAAGGGCAGAGGAAAGACTCTAAACCAGGCTCCTCTGAGGCTACAGCAGTGCTCTTTCTGCCGACCTAACTCCAGTAGAACAATTCTAAGGTCAAAGCCAGTTCAGACTTGAAGACATTGTGCCAAGTGGAATGAGCCAGACACAAAAGGACAGATACTGTGTGAGTCCACTGATCGGAGGAGTCACATTCAGAGTCAGAGAGTGAAATGATGGTTGCAGAGGCTGGGGGGGGGGGGGGGGGGGGGTTGCTGTTGAATGGGGACAGAGTTCAGTTTGGGAAGATGGAAAGTTCTGGAGATGGATGGTAGTGATGGCTGCACAACAGTGGGAATACTTGATGCCACTGAGCTACACTTAAAAATCATTAAGATGGTAAATCCAAAATTAGTGTTGAAGATGTTAACAGGCCTCTAAAAATAACTGATATAATCATTTTTACCCATCACTGCATAACATACTAGTGACTAGAAAAGAGATCTTCTTAATGCAGTTCTTCCATTATGTACTTTCTTCATGAAGGAAAAAAAAAATATATAACTCAGGTGTGGGAAGGCCTTTCTAAGTGTACACAGACCAAAGAAAAACCTTTAGCAGATTTTATAATAAAAATTATTTGCACTTCAGAAAATTCCCTTAAGAAGATGGAAAAAGTAAGGTACCATTGGGGAAAAATAATTTAAAAATTTTAGTTCAGCCCAGCCAGTGTGGCTCAGTTGTTGACTGTCAACATGTGAACCAGGAGGTCATGGTTTGATTCCTGGTCAGGGCACATGCCTGGGTTGCAGGCTTAATCCCCAGTGGGGGCATGCAGGAAGCAGTCGATTAATGATTCTCTCTCATCATTGATGTTTCTATCCCTCTCTCCCTCTCCTTTCCTCTCTGAAAATATTAAAAATATATATTTAAAAAACATTTAGTTCATCATTAGCTAATGTCCATAATATTTAGTTACTGCAAATCAGTAAGATAAAAAAAAATAACAACCTACCAACAGGACATAGACAATTCAAGAAAGAAGGAATACAGTCAATTCCTGAAAGAGTTAACTGCATGAGGACTCAAGGAATGCAAATTAAAATATTCAATATCATTTTCACTTGTCATATTGGCATATATTAAGCAGAATCATAATGTACCATGTCATTAATAGTTTTGAGAATGACACTCATACATTGCCGGTGGGAAAGTTAGTTGACATGATCTGTATGAATGTTTTTGGGCAGTATGCACTTCCTAGAATCATCCTAAGGGAATCATATGCATATAGTCTAAACCAGCAGTTCTCAACCTGTGGGTCGCCAACAATGAAAATACATCCTGCATATCAGATATTTACATAATGATTCATAACAGTAGCAAAATTACAGTTATGAAGTAGCAACGAAAATAATTTTATGTTGGGGGTCACCACAACATGAGGAACTGTATTAAAGGGTCACGGCATTAGGAAGGTTGAGAACCACTGAAACAGATGTACAAGGACATATGTCAAGGTATATTATTTGTAACAGTGAAAAATTAGAAACAACATAAATGTCCTACCATGTATCCACATGCTACTATGTAGCAATTTAAAATAATTTTAGAGCAATATGATCACGAGAAAAAATGCACAAAACATTTAGGGTGATAAAAGAAAGGTACAAAACAGTATGTAATGTATAATTTCAATTATTTTAAAATGCATAATCAGGCACAGAAAATATTATGAGAATAATATATGTAAAAATATTAAGTAATATAGATGGTTTTTCTTTTATTTTTAACTAAGGCCTGGTGCACAAATTCATGTGTATCAGTCTGAAACCGGCTCTCCGACATTCCCCGAGGGGTCCTGGATTGAGAGAGGGCACAGGCCAGGCCAAGGGACCCTCCACTGCACGATCAGGGCCCAGGTGAGACATGGGAGATTGGCCAGCGGGTGAGGAACTGTAGGAAGGCTCCAGAGTGTGTCCGGCCCCTCTCGCTCAGTCCCCATCAGCAGAACCCCAGCAGCAAGTTAACCTACCTGTTGGAGCGTCTGCCTCCTGGTGGTCAGTGCACGTCATAGCAAGCAGTTGAGGGGCCTTAGCATTCAATAGCATATTACGCTTTGATTAGTTGAACAGATGACCGGATGACCAGACACTTAGCATATTAGGCTTTTACTATATAGGATTACTGTATTTTACAAGTCTCCTAAAATAAATAAATATTATTTTTGTGCCCACAAACAAAATATTACTTAACTCTCTTATCCACTTTTCACTCTGACTCCACCCCTGATGCTGTGTCAGAGTGCAGTATCCATTATAGTGGTGCACTGCTCTGTGTTCAGTTGCAAAAAACCGGAACCAGGTCTGGCTAATTTCAGCAGAAGGAGTTCATGAGAGTTATCATTGCTCTCATCTAAAGTCACTCAAAGGGCTGGAGACGCTGGCTGAGGCTGTGCTTTCGCACCCTCCCAGAAGAGCGTCCTGAGCTGCCCACTGATAGGCTGTTGCCTCTGCCCCTGAGAGGAAGCTGGTGGATGGATAAGATGCCACCACAACTGCTGGCTCCACTCAGCCTCTGCCGTGACCCGTGACTCCACAATGCATGGAGCTGGGGACAGATGCCAGGACCTCTGCTACCGTATCTGCGCAAACTCTGAATGCCCCCACCACCTTGCTGGGACATGGGGAGAGCATGGAGTGGTCTCGGTCTCAAAATGTCCACTTTCTCCTACAAAATCTTGCAATTCTAGATGACAGAAGCGAAATCCTCATGCAAAACCTGACCTGTGAGGGGGTTTGGGGGATGCAGTCTTTGGCAGTCCAGCTTCTGGCCACAATGAGACACTCCTGGGAGAGGAAATGGAGGTGACTGAGCCAACCTGCTCTGCCTTCCACAAATGAGTTTGGCTGCATTAAAGAGATTACACAAATTAAAGTGGCTTAAATAGTAAGGACATTTGTTGTCATGCTTATATAATAAGTAGTCCAGAGGGAGGCAGTTGCAAGATTAAGGAATTCAGTGGCTCAGTGAATACAAAGCTCTTGTCAAGAACTGGGAAGGTCTAATATTTTATGCTGCTTGCAAACTCATGCATTAGCCTGCCCGCGTTTCATGGACACTGGTTGCCACAGCTCCTGCCTTCACACAACATTAACTAAAGATGAGAAGAAAGACAACCAAGGTCTTTTACAGGGCTGGAGAATTGATGCAGTCTTAAGTGCAAAAAGATATATAGGTGAATTACTAATAACTTTAATAACTTCTCCTCAAGTAACTCAATCCTTTTATCAGGAAGTCAAGCTATTCTCATGAATTCAAAGCTGACTTCCCCCAGACTCCAACCCTAACAGTTCCTCCAGTGCTAAACCATTGCTCCAAGGCTGTGTTAGCTCTGCTTCCCTGGAGAATCCTGACTGACACAGGGGATGTGAAGAGACCAGCAGTGACTCTGCACCTGGGCAGGCGCCCACCGCGGTACACACCTGCTTCTCCGGGTGGTGGGAAGAGGGTTGCTCATGTCTCATAGCAGCCATCAAAGTCTGAGCAGACATAGGGAGCTCCCTGGCCCTTGGCCCCAGGGAGCTCTATGGGGCCCTTTCTTCAGAGAGTCACTGCTCTCACATGCAGACGGTCGCTTAGCTGGCTGGTAGAGAAATCATGACCCCCTGCTTCAGCTCTGTCCTTTCGGTCAGTGCTGTGGGACAGGAGGAGGAGCAGACCTGGCCACAGCAAAGCTCCTGGGAGGCCTGGAGCTCCCAGAATCCCCCATTCCCAATCCTGCATTCCCTGGACTGAGAGTCTGACCCAGAACAGGCCCCAGCTGCTTTGCTCTGCTTTTATCTGCTTGAGCTTTCTTACTGAGCACGGGCCAAAAGCATAATCCTTCTCACAACACCAGACAGCCACAGGAGCTTGGCCCTGAGGAGTGTGTTTCGGTTGGTAGACTTTGCTGTTCAGAATGAATGAGCTGAAGCTCCCAGGATGCAGAGAGCTGACATGGGCAATCAGGAGTGTGCTCAGCCAGGGAGAAGGTGGCCTGTGGAAGGTGTGTGTCGTGAGTAGGTGAGATCATGTTCAAGAGCAAAACTGAAATGTCAGCTTCCTAGAACCAAGCTGTGAGGAACCCTCAGTGCAGGGCAACTTCCTGTTAATGTTTGTTGACGTTGACTTCCATAGGCAGGTTAGCTTCAAAAGAGACTAGAACTTGGAACTGATTAAGCTAATCTCAGTTGACCTTGCCCCTTGATAGAGCTGTGTTGTTACTGAAGCTGTTCAGTTGAGATTTCCACACTGTGATACACTGAAAATCAAAACCATTGATTCAGAAAAAAATCCTCCAAAACCTTAAATAGAATTACCCCACCTGCTGCATTCATTTACATAAATATAGCTTTCCTCCAACATCAGATTGCCTGTGAGTGTACACGTGCGTAATTCTCTTTCTGGGGGAACAGGAGAGTAGCCCAAATCTTCAACAAGTTGAAGCACAAAACTAGAGAACCCTAATGAAACAGTAACGGGAAGAGTATATTGGATGCAGAGAGTTTTCTTAGATGCAAATTTAAAAAAGGTGAAAGCCAGTTTGTTCTTCTACTTGAACTGCCTCTGGCCAGAGTCCCGAGGGAATGAATGCACAGCGTGCCCGGCTGAGAACCGCCTCTTCAGAGCAACCGCTTAACCGGCTTCCCTCCCCTCCAGTCAGCCCGGGGCATGGGTGGGTGCAGGGGGAGAGGGAGGGGAAGGGACAGGGATGCATGCTGCTGCAGCCACAGCTGGAATCCTCCATGGCCATCCGTGGAGGCTGGGGGTGGGGTTGCGGGGGGAGTGGAGCCACCCCTGCTTCCTCCCCCTCCCTCTCCTAGCCCCCCAAGAGCGTCTTGGAGGGAGGACCCAAAGCACAGATGCAGATAAATCTGTGACTTCTCACCTTCGCTCGCCCCATCCCCACCCAGCAGGGGCTGCGGTGGCCTCGCTGGCTGCTCTGGCTTACTCTTGCCTCAGTTCCTGTCTTTTGCAACAGGCTGGCAGCTCCAAGCACTCACCTTACTGAGGATGCTTCTAGGGACTTCTTTTCTGAGTCAGCAGCTCTTGCCCAGCTTCATGGAACAGAGAGGACGCTGTGGAAAGAAGCTTTCAGGGTAGGGGAGGCCACTCCCCGAAGCTGCTGCTTAGTACAGGCACTACACATTTCAAGTGCAGCTCCCTCCGTACAGGCCCGCGCTCCGCCAGGTTCCGCTGCACTGTCACCCGTGCCTATCAGCCAGCATTTGGAGAGCACAATGAGGCGCAGGGACACGCCATGGAGACGCAGCTCCGCCGCTGACTATAGGATGCCTCCCTCACCCTCCCGGGCTCCAGGCACAAATCTGAGTATTGGAGGTGTGTTAACTCCTATAACCCTCACAACAGCCCTATTCAACACAAGCAAGTTCGTGCCGTCTGCAGGGATGCCTCCCTCACCCTCCCGGGCTCCAGGCACAAATGTGAGTATTGGAGGTGTGTTAACTCCTGTAAACCTCACATCAGCCCTATTCAACACCAGCAAGTTCCTGCCGGTTCTGCAGACAGCAAGGCAGTGGTTCTCAACCTTCCTAATGCCGCGACCCTTTAATACAGTTCCTCATGTTGTGGTGACCCCCAACCATAAAATTATGTTCGTTGCTACTTCATAACTGTAATTTTGCTACTGTTATGAATCGTAATGTAAATATCTGATATGCAGGATGTATTTTCATTGTTACAAATTGAACATAATTAAAGCATAGTGATTAATCACAAAAACAATATGTAATTATATATGTGTTTTCCGATGGTCTTAGGCGACCCCTGTGAAAGGGTTGTTCGACCCCCAAAGGGGTCGCGACCCACAGGTTGAGAACCGCTGCAGTTAAGGCAAAGGGGTGAGGTACTTGCCCAAGTTTTCCTAAGTACTGAGAGGCAGAGCTGGGATCCAAACCCGTGGTCCTGGCTCCAAGCCCTGCCAGACATCGCTCTGCTTGACCCGGGGCAGTGATCTGACAAACAAGTACCCTAAGGCAGCGGAGGTACCTGCCATGAGAGAAGGCAACCAGAGCGCTTACAGTTCTAACTCCAGAGAAGCTCTGTCCGGGTGGGGCGGGGAGGCTGTCAAAGCCAAAATGGTAGACGTAGTCATGGCCATATTAGTAGTAACAGCTAACATCTCTCAGCACTCAGTACATGCCAGGCCTGTGCCAGGCCCGTCACATGGATTAACTCCTTCAGGCCTCACGCTCGCACTGAGGAGCAGGTTATTCCCAGTTCACTGATGAGGTTGGGTGATCCCTGTTGATGGCATGAAATAACCAGGGTTGGACTCAACAGACATTGGCAAAAACTACAAATCAGGACTTTTTAAATTCTCCGTTTTTATTGAAGACCCAGCCATTATTCATTTGCCAGCACACCCCGGAGGCCAGTTTGCCCAATCACCCCATAAGCCAGCAGCGTCTGCTCCAGAATGGCTCCCCGTGGACAATAAGAGCGTCTGAGCCGGTAAAATGTAATCCAGAACTAACAGCTTTCAGGGGACAATTGGTAAACACCTGCTCCTCTCAGGTAGGAATACAAGTCCCATCAAATAGACATTCCATTGGGTGGGAAGAGCAAATATTCAAGCAGAGATAAACTTGGGAAGCAGAAGTTTTAGGTTGAATTACCCTAATCACATGCCCGGCTCAGCTGATGGGCCGGTGGGCAAGCCAGGCAGCTGCAGGCCTGGGAGGACAGACCCCGTGGCAGCGCCCACCTGGGGGCAGGTGGGAGGGCCCCAGACACCACTGCTGGACTGCAGGGGAACTAAGGGCCCCTCCTCCTCCTCCTTCCCAACACATCCGGTCACAGGGCGCCGCGCGCTGAGGCACCACTCACACCCGGTGGAAAGCCTCTGCACTGCTCTTCGTTCCCAGAAAGGCAGCACATCAGCTGAGCTCATCCAATGTGCTCAAGTTATGTCTCGCATTTGCAAGGCCCTCTATTGTCACCGAATTTAGGTTCATTGGTGCTCACAGCCACCCATGGGGTAGGTATCATTCTCACCGCTTTACAGATGAGGAAATTGAGGCTCAGAAATGGTAAGCGACCTGCCCAGGGCCGTGCAGTCAGAGACGGGCAGATGAGGAGAGCTCTGTCCCAGGTCAGGGCCCCTCCCTTTCCATCCTGTTACCTCCACAGTCCCTGCCCCCTCGTGCAGGCAGAGCACTCGGATCTAGTTGCCTGTCCTTTCCCCAGGACCACTCTCACTCGATGACCAGCTTTAGAGTGAGTCTTCAAGCCAGGCAGTGGCAGTCCTCTGGCCTTGTTCTCCTTCAACACTGTGACGGCTTTTCTGGGTCTTTCGCCTGTTCACCTCCGTGGACCAGCACTGGCCCATCCACACCCACTACCTACAGTGGCTGTTTCCAGAGGCCAGGCTCACCGCGTCAGCCCTCTCTAGCCAGGCCAGGCAGCTTCTGCAGAATCCCTCTGGCCTGCCCTGGTCCCCCAGGCATGGTGGGCTGCCCTACAGCACCGGCCCACAGTCTCCGACCAGAGCCTGTTGGTTTTCGCCACCAGCAGCTGCATGTTCTCATGGCAGCCATCCCCTCTTTGGAGAGGCCTCAGCCTTATGGGAGGGCCCCTCGCTCAGTCCTTAGTTCTTCACTGTCTACTCTTGCTCAGCCTAGAAGTCATAGCTGCTCTTTCATGCCTCCTACCTCTGGGCTCCCTGAGGTCCTCTTGAGCTCTTATTAGTAACTAATCACCTTGACTATTCCACTTAATAATTCTTCATATTAAAATATCCCTGTTCAAATAGCCAGTATAGTTTCTGTCTCCTGGTTGGACCCTGACTGACAGAGTCCCCCAGCAGGGCCAAACAAGGAGCCACTGGCTAAAGCAGGCTTGTCACTGGCAGAGTTTGGGCTCCAGGGCACAGAGCAGAGTATATGTTCCAGGTACAGAGCATGGTGTGTGTGTTGGGGGCGGGGAGGGAAGGGAGGTTGATTTGGAGATAAGAGACAATCACTCAGTGACTGAAACAGAGGGTGAAATAAACATATTTTCAGCCCTAACTGGTTTGGCTCAGTGGTTAGAGCATCGGCCTGCAGACTCAAGGGTCCCGGGTTTGATTCCGGTCAAGGGGATGTACCTTGGTTGCGGGCACATACCCAGTAGGGAGTGTGCAGAAGGCAGCTGATCGATGTTTCTAACTCTCTATTTCTCTCCCTTCCTCTCTGTAAAAAATCAATAAAATATAATTTTTAAAAAAAGATATTTTCAGATGAACATAAGAGTTTTACCATCAGCAGATCTTCACTAAAAGAAAATATAAAATAATGTACTTTAGGAAAAATTCAAAAAGATCCCAAATGGGAAGTCTGAAACACACAAAAAGTCATGAGCAAAATTAATGAGTATTGGGGTAAATCTAAAAGGACAATGACTATATGAAACAATACCATTTTATGAAATTTTTTAAAAAAAGAACAGTCTCTAACAACTATCTGTGGTACCAGATGGGTACTAGATTTATTGGAGCGATCACTTAGTAACTTATATAATGTCTAATCACTGGGTTACTAAAACTAATATAATATTGTATGTCAACTGTAATTGAAAAATTAACAAAAAGTAAAGTAAACGAAGAAGGAGGAGGAGGAGAACAACAACAACATGTAAGGCAGACAGGGGTTGCTATGGACCAAATCATGTTCCTCCAAAATTCATATTGTTGAGGCCCTGACCCTCCATGTGATGGTGTTAGAAGATGGGGCCTTTGGGAGGTAGTTTGGATTAGATGAAGTCATGAGGGTGGGGCCCCATGTGGGATTAATGCCATTGTAAGAAGACATAGCAGAATTCTCTCTATATGTATCTGATGAAGGTTTAAAAAAAATTACATACCTACAGCAATCATTATGTATAATAGGAACCCATTAATATAGTAAGGCAAGAAAAAGATAGAAAAGTTATGAAGATTAGAAAAGAAGAAATAAAGCTGACATTATTCAAAATTGATATGAATATATACATCAATATAAATATGTACATGTGCATGTAAAATATTGAACACAAAAGATAAAGTTTTTATAAAAAGTTTTTGAATATATCCCAGACAAATACAAACCAAAAGAAAGCAAGTGTGTAATTGTATCAAACTGTTTTAAAACCGAAATTTTAAAAATCAGGGAAAGAAAAGAATATTATGAATAAAAAAGACAGTAAAAAATTGATGGCAGCCATCCCCTCTTTGGAGAGGCCTCAGCCTTATGGGAGGGCCCCTCGCTCAGTCCTTAGTTCTTCACTGTCTACTCTTGCTCAGCCTAGAAGTCATAGCTGCTCTTTCATGCCTCCTACCTCTGGGCTCCCTGAGGTCCTCTTGAGCCCTTATTAGTAACTAATCACCTTGACTATTCCACTTAATAATTCTTCATATTAAAATATCCCTGTTCAAATAACCAGTATAGTTTCTGTCTCCTGGTTGGACCCTGACTGACAGAGTCCCCCAGCAGGGCCAAACAAGGAGCCACTGGCTAAAGCAGGCTTGTCACTGGCAGAGTTTGGGCTCCAGGGCACAGAGCAGAGTATATGTTCCAGGTACAGAGCATGGTGTGTGTGTTGGGGGCGGGGAGGGAAGGGAGGTTGATTTGGAGATAAGAGACAATCACTCAGTGACTGAAACAGAGGGTGAAATAAACATATTTTCAGCCCTAACCGGTTTGGCTCAGCGGATAGAGCGTCGGCCTGCAGACTCAATGGTCCCAGGTTTGATTCCGGTCAAGGGCATGTACCTTGGTTGTGGGCACATACCCAGTAGGGAGTGTGCCGAAGGCAGCTGATCGGTGTTTCTAACTCTCTATCCCTCTCCCTTCCTCTCTGTAAAAAAATCAATAAAATATAATTTAAAAAAAAAAAAGATATTTTCAGATGAACATAAGAGTTTTACCATCAGCAGATCTTCACTAAAGGAAAATATAAAATAATGTATTTTAGGAAAAATTCAAAAAGATCCCAAATGGAAAGTATGAAACACACAAAAAGTCATGAGCAAAAATAATAAGTATTGGGGTAAATCTAAAAGGACAATGACTATATGAAACAATACCATTTTATGAAGTTAAAAAAAAAGAACAGTCTCTAACAACTATCTATGGTACCAGATGGGTACTAGATTCATTGGGGCGATCACTTAGTAACTTATATAATGTCTAATCACTGGGTTACTAAAACTAATATAATATTGTATTTCAACTGTAATTGAAAAATTTTTTAAAAAGTATTTAAAGTAAAAGAAGAAGAAGGAGGAGGAGGAGAACAACAACAACATGTAAGGCAGACAGGGGTTGCTATGGACCAAATCATGTACTTCTAAAATTCATATGTTGAGGCCCTGCCCCACCATGTGATGGTATTAGAAGGTGGGGCCTTTGGGAGGTAGTTTGGATTAGATGAAGTCATGAGGATGGGGCCCATGGTGGGATTAATGCCATTGTAAGAAGAGATAGCAGAATTCTCTCTATATGTATCTGATGAAGGTTTAAAAAAAATTACATACCTACAGCAATCATTATGTATAATAGGAACCCATTAATATAGTAAGGCAAGAAAAAGATATAAAAGTTATGAAGATTAGAAAAGAAGAAATAAAGCTGACATTATTCAAAATTGATATGAATATATACATCAATATAAATATGTACATATGCATGTAAAATACTGAACACAAAAGATAAAGCTTTTATAAAAAGTTTTTGAGTATATCCCAGACAAATACAAACCAAAAGAAGGCAAGTGTAGTAATTGTATCAAACTGTTTTAAAACCAAAATTTTAAAAATCAGGACTATTCTTTTCTTGTGGAACCTTTCAGAAATATTTTGTGCATATATAAAGATATATTATTTTTCCTCTTTTATCTAATGAATAGCACATATGCACATTTTTCTGCTCCTTTTTTTCACTTTCACAATGTATCTTAAAGATCATATTGATTCACTTTATTTTTTTTAATTTATCTTTATTGTTGAAAGTATTATAGATGTTCCCATTTTACCCCCATTGATTCCCTTCACCCAGCTCCCACCCCTCCCCAAGCCTTTACCACACTATGGTCTGTGTCCATGGGTTATGTATATTGCATATAAGTCCTTTGGTTAATCTCTCCCCACCCCTTCCCTTTGAAATACGTCAGTCTGTTGCACGCTTCAATGTCTCTTGTTCTATTTTCTTCATCAGTTTATTTTGTTCATTAGATTCCACATACCAGGTGTACCGGTTAATAATGAGGATTTTTTTCAATAGATGGAGTTACACATATGTTGATATATATGCAATTTGATATGTATGCTATTCTGTTGTATTGACAACAAGCTTCAAAACTTCATATGTCAAATTTTCTGAAGGTGTTA
>NW_005357285.1:79484-85966 GCF_000412655.1 Myotis brandtii | reverse complement strand
AAATGACCTGAAAGATGGGGGTAATGTGTAGCTAGCAATGGACAGTACTTTGGATGTTTCTCTTGAAATTATTGTATTTTCTTTGATTACAAAATCCGAATTATTAACCGGTACACCTAGTATAAATGAGATTATATGATGCTTGTCTTTCTCTGACTGGGTTATTTTCCTTAGCATAATACTCTCCAGGTCCCTCATTGCTGTCTCAAAGGCATATTGACTCATTTTAAAAATCCTCATTCTTGGTAAGTTTGCAGAGTATTCCATTGTGTCTTTACTATAACTTATCAATATTATATTGATAGAACAATAGGATGTTTCCCATCTTTTGTTATTTCAAATAATGCTGGTGACTAGGTCACATAAATTTTTTGCACATGTGCAAATAAACCTGAAATTCATCTCAATCCCAGTTACTAAAATCTCTCTCAATTACTGAAGCTGTGTAACAAATTATCTCAAATCTGAGACACCTGAAATGATGACAACATTTATGTTTGTTCACAAATCTGGTAGGTTTGGCAGGCAGGGCTCCGTGGGGATGCTCTGCTTGAGCTGCAGCACCTCCCGGAGGGGCTGGAGTCACGGGAAGTCCAGCCCACTCATGGGGCTGGCAAATGATGCCGGCTGCTGGCTAAGACTTTAGTTAGATCCACACCCTTGCATGTGGCCTCTCCAGGTAGCCTAGGCTTCCTCATAACATAATGGGTGAGCCCCGGGAGCGGCATTCTAAGAGAGATCTAGGCCCCCTGCCTTTTAAGACCTAGACCGGAAGTCAGACACGCAGCCAGGCAACCCCCACATCTCACCCAGCCTTCTGGAGGGGGTGGGAGACAGAATCCACCTCTTCACCTGGAGTGGCAGAGTTCTGGAAGAGAACGTGGGCCCAGTATTACTGTCATCATGCTTTGGAAAATCAATCTGCCATGAACATGTTTCTAAATATGGACTTGTTCCATCATGGGTATGTACAGTTTAAATCCCCACCCCCTCCTACCCCTGGCCACCTGGGGACCCTGTCTCCCACCAGACTGGCCATCCCTTCAGGTGCTGCTACCTCCAAGACCCTACAGTTTAAATTTTGATACATGTTTGCTAATTGCCCTTCAGGGGCTGGGTACCAATTCACTCTCAATAGAGGTGCATGAGAAACACATATTTGTTTAAGGAAGTACTGAAAAGAATAGAGAAATGCAAATTAAAACCACAATGAGATACTACCTCACACCTGTCAGAATGGTTATGCTATCTAATAAAGAGGAAATATGCTAATTGACCCTCACACTATTGCAAAGATGGCGGCATCCACAGCCAATAAGGAAGGAATATGCTAATTGACTGCCATGTCCTCAAAGATGGTGGTGCCCACATCCACAAGATGGCCAGCAGGGGAGGGCAGTTGGGGGTGATCAGGCCGGCAGGGGAGCAGTTAGGCGTTGATCAGGCTGGCAGGGGAGTGGTTAGGGGGTGATCAGGCTGGCAGGCAAGCATGGTTGGGAGCCAGCAGTCCTGGATTGTGAGAGGGATGTCCAACTGCCAGTTGTGGGATTGGGCCTAAACTGGCAGTTGGACATCCCCTGAGGGGTCCCAGATTGGAGAGGGTGCAGGCTGAGCTGAGGGACCTCTCCCCAGTACACAAATTTTGTGCACCGGGCCTCTAGTCATCAATAAATCAACAAAGAACAGTGTTGGAGAGGATGTGGAGAAAAGGGAACTCTTGTGCACTGCTGGTGGGAATGCAGTTGGTGCACCCACTGTGGAAAGCACTATGGAGTTTCCTCAAAAAATTAAAAATGGAACTGCCTTATGACCCAGTGATTCCACTTCTGGGAATTTATCCGAAGAAACCAGAAACACTAAATTGACAGAATAGATGCACCTGTGTGTTCATTACAGCATTATGTACAATAGCCAAGACTGGATAGCAGTCCAAGTGTCCATCAGTAGATGAGGGGATGAAATAGCTATGGTACATTTAAACCATAGAATACTTTTACACAATGGAATACTATTCTTCCATAAAAAGGAAGACAATCTTACCCTTTGAGACAGCATGGCTGGACCTGGTGAACATTTTGCTAAGTGAAATAGCCAGTCAGAGAAAGATAGGTACCATATGATTTCACTCATCTGTGGAATTTAATGAATAGACTGAACTACCAAGCAAAATAGAGATAGACTCATAGGTAGAGAGCAGGTAGGCAGCTCTGGTGGTGGGGGATGGGAGTGAGCGTGTGTGTTGGAGGGATTGAGGGAAAAAGAAAAAAGAAAGAGAACTCATGGACATGGACAACAGTGTGGTGATTGGAGGAAGGAGGGAATAGGTGGAGGGCACAGAAGAGATAAATGGTGATGGGGAAAAAAATAACATTAATAAATTTTAACCAGAAAAAAAAATAAAGAACAATTGAGTGAACCAGTGAGTTGAGTGAATGCACTATGAAGCTGGTCTTCAGAGAAACAATCATCTGGCCACTGGAGGGCAGTGTGTTCCCACAGAAGCTCAGGGCGGGGCTCTCTGAAAGGAGCTTCTGAGGAGGAGGAGGCCAGGAGTCTCCCTACATGGGGGTGGGTGTTCCGGCTTTGTACCTGGCTGGGTGCCCTGGGCGAGGGAAGACAGGATCACAGCTTTGCATTTCGTTGGCTCTTTACAGTAGAGGAGGCCTCTGATCCTTGTGTCAGTCAGTCCAGAACCACAGGCCCAGAACTCAGAACAGACCTGGCTTCTTTGGGGGCCCTCAGGGGAATTGAAGCAATTCCTTCAAAAAGCAGATTTCCAAAATGGCTTTTTTTTAAGGCTACAAACGCCAGGGCTGCCACAGCCTGGGAGCACTGATCCCCATCCTGTGGCACCTCCGCAGGGGAATCCCCGCTTCACGTAAGACTCTCAGCAGTTCCAGGGACGCCTCTCAGTCACCAAGCCCCGCACCTTGCCTGCCTGTCCCCCCTGCCCAGGGCGTGGTATCCAGGGGCGTCAGGCAAGAGTTTGCCATCCCCATGGCAGAGCCACCTGCTTCTCTGTCTGTCCATATGGTGTGTCTGCTGAACTTCACATCCTGAGTCCCCCAGGCCTCTCAGGCGTCCAGTCTCCTGTCCTGACGCATCCACCTTCCAGTGCCCCTCTCCATCCCTGTGCCCTGGCAGAGAGCCATGACACCCAAGCACAAGGGTGCCTGTGACAGGCTGCGCAGCACGCACTTCCCACAGGGCGATGACCCCCACAGAAGGGGCCAGGCTGAGCAGCCATCCCTTCCCCAGCAGGTCCGAGGGGCCACACCCAGCTTCCTGCCTCCCTAACACCACTTCTCACACGGCAGGAAGCAAAGCAGGACATTTTGACAAGGCAGCTTGGATGTCACAATGATTCCACTGGGTGTGAGTTTCTTAAAAAACCAAGTGAGTTGGCAGATGTCCTCCTACCCATCTGGAATGTTACCTCAACCACTGAAGTCCAGAGCGAAGCTCAGAGAGCGTGTGGGGAGTCAGGGACAGTGCCCGAGAAGCAATAAAAGGTTTCTGGACATAACCAATTTGCTTTTAGTCTAAATTAGGGGGGCAACAGGCCTCTGGCTCTCCCTGCAGCCTGCAACTAAGAGGCCATGTTGTCACTTGCATTAAGCTCATCTATTTGTGCGAGTCCATTTGGGCTCCAACCTACCACTTTGCACTCACAGCCCTGCTTCACTCAGCTTGGAGGCCGGCCAGCTGACCATGAGTCCCCTGCGAAGTGCCCCCGAGGCCTGGGTGGGCTGAAGCGGAAGGAGCCCAGTCACATCAGGAAGGCCCGGCTTTGACCTCAGTTCTGTGGCCCTGGGCCGGTGGCTGGGTCTCCGTTTCCTCTCCTAGGAACCGGATGACAGTTCTCGCTTCATAGAATCACTTTGTGAATTACAGCAGAGGGCAAATGCAGCCAACTCAGCATGATGCCAGGCGCAGAGGGGCAACCACAGGGCAGGCGGTGCCACCCCACTCCACTCCACTCCTCCCTCCACACCCACACCCCACACCCCGCCCTGCCCTTCTCTGACCTTGAAGCCCAAACGCGGGCTTCCAAACAGGAAATGTAGGCATTTTGGCCTCACTCACAGCAGAGGGGTCAGGCTGAGACTCAGCACCACTGAGCCAACGGCTGCCCATTTACACTTGTCTCCAAGCCTGGGGGATGCAGTGACGGCTTGTTCTGCGACCTGTCCCTCAGGGGAGCGTGGTGTCAGGCACCGAGTGCCCTCGCCAATTAGGGCCGGTCACTGGGTCATTTTCTGTCCGATTGCTCAGGATGCTGGCTTCACCCTGCCCCCGCTCCCGAGTTGGTGGCTGCAGGCCACAGAGGGCTGGCACTGTCTCCCTCTCCTCCCCCCAACCTCTCACTGTTCCCTAGCTAATGCCACTAAGGAATTTGAACACAGGGAGCCCCACCTCCTGTCCCCATAGTCCTGAGGAAGACGCTGGTGCCAACCTACTTTCAAAATGTCTTTCTTTCAAGGGCCTCAGAATAGACCGTGCTGCTCCC
Organism: Myotis brandtii; assembly: GCF_000412655.1. Classification (NCBI taxonomy): domain Eukaryota; kingdom Metazoa; phylum Chordata; class Mammalia; order Chiroptera; family Vespertilionidae; genus Myotis; species Myotis brandtii. The sequence goes on along the minus strand of NW_005357285.1, from coordinate 81,456 downwards.
TGGCTCAGTGTGTGGCTGGGAATGAGTCCAGCGGGTCAAGCGGGGGAGGGTGGGCAGGCTCGGCTCCAGGCCGCCCCACCACATGGTCCTGGGTGTGGCCCTGGCCACCAGGCTGAACCCGACACCGGTCTTTTTCATGGGAGGTCGAGGCCCACCAGGGTATACATCAGTCTCTTTGGCCGTTTATGTTAGCAGAGGGCAGATAACCAGGATTGCCAGGGATGGGCCGCCCCAAGAATGTTGATTCTGTTTCCCATTTAAAGTCAGTGAACTAACTGGGAAAGGGCACCCGTAGGGAACCGCAAAGGGAACCAGGTAGCTCCACAGACTGACTACCCGTGAGGGAGAGGAACCTTCCTTCCCCACTGCCCAGCGTCACAGGCCGCTGCCCGCCCCCCACAAAAGCATCTTTGTGAAGTGCTTTGCTGGCTTTCATGCCTCCTTTGGTGCAGCCTGTCCCAACGGGGGCCAAGGGTCAGAGTTCCTGCCACTGTGATTTATTGCCTCCTGAACCTCAACTGCTGGGGAGGAGGACCCACGCAGCCGGGAGCGGCTGGATTGGCAGGAAAACCCTTCAGCAAACAGACCAGGGAGAAGTCAGGGGGAGGAAATAAGGGCCGTGGAGAAAGATGAGGGAATTGCTAAGTGTGTGCTGATGGCATCCATGAGAGAAGCCCTGAGGTCCTGAGCTGCGTGTGCCACACCAGCCTGTCCCTGCCCAAGGGCTCCACCCTGGTAGGATCAGAGTTCCACCCCAGCCAGGGCGAGACGAAGGCCTGGCATCGATGGAGACAGCTCACTTTGGGACAGCAAGATCAAGCCCTGAGGTCCTGAGCTGCGTGTGCCACACCAGCCCGTCCCTGCCCAAGGGCTCCACCCTGGTAGAATCAGAGTTCCACCCCAGCTCACTTTGGGACAGCAAGATTCGCCCAACAGTTCTCGGTACTGAGGACAGGAGCCGAACGGAGTCTGTGAACCATCTGCTCCAGGACCATAAAATCTACCCGTGCTGTGTGCTGCTGAGACCCACCATGAACAGGGAGGAGCTGGGGGAGGTGGGTCAGCACATGGGCTGGCAAATGAAGGGAGAGCTGCCCTGGCAGGAACATGGGCTCAGGCCATCAGAAGAGAAATTAAAGATGCAATTCTGCATCCCTGCACCTGAGGTCCAAAGATGGAAAGGACCAGGTCATAACTCAGCCACCTCTGTGGGCCCCAGGGGGGCTCAACTGCCATCATCCAGGCATTAGTGGTGGACGGCTGCATGCTGTGGCGCAGGTGGCATCTCTGGGCTCCTAGCAACCACACAAAGGCAGGTGTTTCTTAAACTTCGGTATTCCTGAGGATCACTCCCAGTTATGGAGTGACCTGTGCATTCCAGAGTCCCACGCTCAAGACTTAATTCAGTAGGTTTGAGATGGAGCCCAGACATCTGCATTTTACATGCATCCCAGGCAACTTCGATGCGAGTGGTGTCTCGCCTGGTAAGGCCGTTCAGGAGACGTCTGCCTGGCTCCTATCCTGGCCTTCAGGGGCATTTCAGCTCAGATGCATTTTACAGCAGCGTCTGACCGGGCTCACACCTCTACTGACTTCCTTGGGCTTCTGCAGCCCTAGTGTTGTCTCAAAAGTCCAGTGTGGCAGGGTCTGGCCAAGCAAGAAATGGAAGCATAATTTTAAGTGTAATATTACAAAATGGAAGCAAGTGTGGGCGGGGTGGGGTGAGAAGTGGGGCATGGGGCAGAGGAAGGAGCCACAGGTGGAAGCTCCAGGGGATGGATGGTGATGGGGTGGAAGATGACAGGCTCTGTGAGGATAACAGTGTGATGCAGGTGGGGCACGACTTACAACAGTGACATGAGAGCCACCAGAGGCAGGGAAAGGAGGCCCAGGGCTGCTGGAGCTGCGCCAGGGCCCAGCCCAGGTGGACCTGCGACAGAGCTGCTGCCAGGACAGGCCTGCGGCCACATGG
>NW_005357285.1:75046-79451 GCF_000412655.1 Myotis brandtii | reverse complement strand
GGAGTGAGCAATCAGCGGTTCTCTGGGGAATGAGCCCTCCTTGACTCACTCACTGTGCTATTCTTGGCCCCAGTCCTGCAGGCAGATGTCCTTGTAACTCTCTAACTTGGTAATCAAGTGAATGCCTAGGTCCTTGAAATATTAAAAGACATTTCAAAGGAGCTGAAAATTGACACCCTGACTTAATTAACAAGATTGTAGGGTTGATTTCAAAAGGGCAGAGGTACATTTTGAGCCACCATCAAGTACACACACAAAAGGCAGCGTCTCACCCACGTAAATGCTAAGTTACACTCACACTTTCAGGATGTGTAGGCCACATACTCTCAAATTGCTTGACTTCTATTTAAATTTGTTTTAGGCCAGAACAGCTGAAGCACATCCTAGAATATTAAATGCTTTTAAATGTCACTTCATGGCAAGTACCACTTGGTAGGTTTTATTTTATTTTTTTGTATTTAAATATGTTTTAATTTTTTTTATTTATATTTTTTTCAAGAAAAAATCTTAAATATGATATTACATGCAATAAACACCAATAATTCAAGAAAAATGATCTTACTTATAATATTACATGAAATAAACATTAATATTTCAAGAATAAGAGGATTTTAAGTATAATATTACCAAAACTGTACTAACATAGTATGATTTCACAAAAGTTGTAGGAAATATTAAAAATCTGCAAATAACAGGATTACTTCTATTATATTCTAAAATATTTTTTCCTTCTGGCTCTATTTTTGTCCATCAGTTTATGTTGTTCATTATATGCCATTCCACAAATGAATGAGATCATGTGATATTTATCTTTCTCTGACTGGCTTATTTCGCTTAGCATGATGCTTTTAAAGTCTATTTTGTTGAATATGAGTATTGCTACTCCAGCTTTTTTTTTTCTTTTCCATTTGCATGGAAAATTTTTTCATCCCTTCACTTTCATCCTGTGTGTGTCTTTTATTTTGAGGTGGGTCTGTTGTAGACAGCATATAGTTGGGTCATGTTTTCGTATCCATTCAGCTACTCCACCTTTTGATTGGAGCATTTAATCCATTTACATTTAGGGTTATTATTGAGAGGTACTTATTTGTAGCCATTTTAATTCTGTATGGCTAGGTTTCTCTGTTGCTTCTTCTCAGCAGTCCCTTACAACAATCCCTTTAGCATTTCTTGTAATGCAGGCTTGGTGGTGATGAACTCTTTTAGCCTTTTTTTTTTTGGTCTGGGAAGCTCTTTATTTGACAGTCTATTTTGAATGATAGCCTTGCTGGATATAGAAATCTTGGTCTCAGATCCTTGCCTTCCATTACCTTGAGTACTTCATGCCATTCCCTCCTGGCCTGTAGAGTTTCTGATGAGAAATCAGGTGTCAGCCATATGAGAACTCCTTTGCAGGTAACAGTTTTCTTTTATTTTGCTGCGTTTAAGATTCTCTTTGTCTTTAATTTTTGGCATTTTAACTATGATGTGTCTGGGCATGGGTCTGTTTGGGTTCTTCTTGTTTAGGATTCTCTGTGTCTCCTGAACTTGTGTGACTGTTTCCTTTACCAAGTTAGGGAAGTTTTCTACCATTATTTTTTCGAACACCTTCTCTATTCCCTTCTCCCTTTCTGCCTCTCTAGTACACCTGCTATTCTAATATTGTTACATTTCACGTTGTCCCACAGCTCCCTTAAGCTGGCCTCCTGTTTTTTAATTGTTTTTCTTTTTGATTCTCTAATTGAGTGATATTTTCAACTCTGTCTTCTAGTTCACTGATTCAACCCTCAGCTTCCCCCAATCTGCTGTGTATTCCTTCCAATGTGTTATTTGTGTCATTTCATTCTTTATTTCAGACTGTTCTTTTTTCATAGTTACTGTATCTTTTTTCATACTGTTGAGCATTTTTAACATCATTACTCTGAATTCTGTTTCAGATAAATTTCTTATCTCTGCTTCATTTATCTCATCTTCTGGAGAATTCGCTAGTTCTTTCATTTGGGGGTTGTTTCTTTGTTTCCTCATTTTGATTGTCTGTTTGGGTTTGTGACTGTGTATTAGGTAGATCCTCTACACCTCGGTAGGTTTTAAATGACTCTCAAAGGGCATCCTATATAATAAAAGCCTAATATGCAAATTGTTCCCTCAGGCGGTCGTTCAACCAGGAGTTCAACCAGGAGACCAAGAGTTTGACTGCTCGCTATGATGTACACTGGCCACTAGAGGGCAGCACAGAACATAGTGTGCATCAGTGACGCGTTGCTGGCAGCAGGAAGCAGTGGAGGCACTGCCGGCCCTGATGAGAGCAGGACCACGGTGGATGGTGGAGCAGGTGAGCGAGTAGCACCAGGCCAAGGTGGGTGCAACGGGGGCCCGATTGCCCCACAGACAGTGACCAGTGGTGGCAGTGGGGGGCCGGGGCCGCCGCCCAGCCCCCAGGCGCCGAGGGAGCTGGGCATGGGGACCTGGCCCCAAGCAATTGCCCTGCAGATGGGATGGTGGAGCAGGTGAGGGGGCAGCATCAGGCCAAGGTTGGGTGCCAGGCAGGGCTGCAGGGCTGCGAGGCTGGGGGCATAAGCTGGGGCCTGATCTCTTCAGGCCACCCGAGGGACCCATCCGTGCATGAATTTGTGCACCGGGCCTCTAGTCTGTCTATATATATATATATGGCTAAGCAACCGACCGACTGTCTGGTAGCTATGACACACACTGACCACCAGGGGGCAGACGCTCAACACAGGAGCTACTGAGCTGCTGTGACTTGGCAGTGGCAATTCTTGGGTGATGCACCTGGAACCAGAGAGGAGGGAGCCCAATTCTGGGGTGCATCACCTGAGAACCGCTCTCTTACAATCTGGGACCCCTCGGGGGGAGAGCTAGTTTCAGCCCGATCCCCATAGGCCAGGCCGAGGGACCCCACCTGCTGGAGGGACCCCGGGTCACTCCACAGATGACCTTCGAGCTACAGCGCCACCCCAGGTGCGGCCGGGGAGGGGGACCACAGGTGGTTGGCTCCAGGGCGTGTCCAACCCGTCTTGCCCAGTCACCTTCTAATTAATTTCCTTTCAATGTGCATGAATCCATGCAGTGGGGCACTAGTATTTTCATAATTTTTCTTCATGGTAAACCATCTACCAATTCACCACTTTAATCATGGTGCTGTATTTGAAGCTAATTACTCAGATCACAAGTGCAGGGGTGGGGAGAGTGGATGTTAGAAAGATAACATGCAAATATTCACAACAGAGAGCTATTGTGTTTTGGCAAATAGATGTCCAGTTGTCAGCTCTGTGAAGAAACATACTTTGAAAGTAAATCTCTTTCTCATTAAGTCCCTGTCAAGATACTTCTACAAGTTACTCACACCTCCACATTAAACATGTACGTCTCCTCGCGCTGCTGACACACCTCTGTATTGTGCTCTCTTCTCTTCCAAGATACAAAGTTAGAGTGCAGTACACTGTGCTGGCATAGGGGGAGCACTTCTTGGTCTACAGATAAGAAATCAGGGAGTGATGATGTCAAGCAGTGGTTTTCAAATTTTTAGGCAGTGGGACACTTTTATCAAACGAGCCCCAATAAAAAATACAAATATTATTGTATTTATACAGATTTATTCCTAAATTTAAAATGCTCCGTGATATTTGGTGGACATAAAAATTTGAGACTGGAAGTAAGGCCAGCAATTTGTTGAAGTAGTTTCAATCTCCACATTATTTATGTATTGTGTTATGCTTGCAGAGTTTCAAGGCTATTCTGATTCATAGACACAAGGAGATGCAAAACGTACCATGCAATCCTTGGAGCCACTTAAATAAGTTTTCAGGATCCTTGCAAAACAAGTCTGCCTGAAATAAAAACTGAAATGTTGGTACCTATTATAATTTGGTATTTAACAACAGTCTGCATTTTTAAAGTCACATTTAAAAATGTTTTTAAACATTTCCGGAGTCGCCCTTCCACGCGGAGTCGGGACGCGTGTGCTGTGACCGAAGTGCAGGGAGGGCGGAGACCGTGCGGGAGGGAGAAGCCCCTTTGGCCTGCCCTACGGAAGCCTGCGAGGGAGGGTGGTGACCGCTGCCCCGTCCAGTTGCCCCGATGCCCAGCGCCAGCGCCGGCCGCAAGACTCAGGAGAAGCCGCGGGAGGTCATGGACGCGGCGGAAGTGGGTCTCCCCCTTTGTGCTGTGACCGAAGTGCAGGGAGGGCGGAGACCGTGCGGGAGGGAGAAGCCCCTTTGGCCTGCCCTACGGAAGCCTGCGAGGGAGGGTGGTGACCGCTGCCCCGTCCAGTTGCCCCGATGCCCAGCGCCAGCGCCGGCCGCAAGACTCAGGAGAAGCCGCGGGAGGTCATGGACGCGGCGGAAGTGGGTCTCCCCCTTCCTCGGGCCCAGAAGGACAGACCCCTGGGCCGGAGCGGGCGGAGGGC
>NW_005357285.1:70935-74842 GCF_000412655.1 Myotis brandtii | reverse complement strand
CCAAGAAGCGTGACCAGACCCTCACCGGACCGGACCGCTTTCTCACCGGCCTGGCTCCCCGGCAGCGGGCCGCGGGGAGGGTGGACATGAGGCTCCCCCTGCCCCAGAAGTGGCAGCGCGGGGTCACACTGGCGTCTCCCTGGTTAGGCACTTCCCTCACGTAAACCACCACCTCGGACACTGACAGTGATGAGTAAAACGGTCTATGTGTTTAGTGACCGTTTGTCGTGTGGCAGCTCTAAAGGACACTTGTCGTCTTGTCGTTTTTATTGTCTTTCTCCCTGTAAGTGATGGGGTGAGGCAGGAAGCTTAGAGGGCGATTGAGATGAAGGGACCCAGAATCTTGGGTAATTCCTAACACCCAGCGGTCCCTCGGTGCTTTTCAGAAATGAAAGTTTGATACCATCCTACAGGTTAGGTGTGTGGTATTAAAACTGAGCCTTTACTCATGCCCGGCTCCTAATTTTCCTATTGTGGAATTACGAATTTGCGATAAACTACATAAGGAATGGGACATTTTAACAATATGAGGTGGAATAGGGGTTGCTGAAATATGAACTACTAATCCATCTGTTGCCCTAATGCTATATTGTATAACTATATCTTTTTACTAGGGCTGGGGTTTTCTTTGTCCTTAAGGTTGGTTGGTTTATTTTTGTATAAACACACAAAAACCTGAGTCCTCCAGATTAAAGGAGAGGATTCCAACAGATAGCTATGGAGTGACAGAAACGAATTATTTTATATATATCTTGTTACCTTGTAAAATCTAAGGGAATTATTTTGGGTATTCTTTATCTGATGATAAACTAATGCAACCTTGCAGATAGCTCAGGTCTAGATATAAGGTAGACATTGTGGCAGAGTTAATGTCATTTTATAGCTAGAAGGCTCTTAAGAGATCATTTTAGAGGTTAAGTGAGATTAAAATAAAAGGTCATTTATCTATATAATAAAGCCTAAGTGACACTTAACCAGAACAACCGGTTCCTATGATGCACACTGACCACCAGGGGGCAGACACTCAACACAGGAGCTGCCCCCTGGTGGTCAGTGTGCTCCCACAGGGCAAGCGCCGCTCAGCCAGAAGCCAGGCTCACGGCTGGCCAGCAGTTGCCACGGTGGGAGCCTCTCCCGACTCCACAGCAGCAGGCGCAGTGGGCCAGGCTGAGCGTGAGTGGTGTGGCGTCTGGCCCCGATTTGGGCTCTTCTCTGCTGCTTGGCGTACTGCTACATCCCTCGGGGGATGTCCAACTGCTGGTTTAGGCAGTCGGACATCCCCTGAGGGGTCCCAGGCTATGAGAGGGATGTCCGATTGCCGGCTTAGGCCTGATCCCTAGGCTGGCAGGTGGACATCCCCCGAGGGGTCCCAGACTGCGAGAAGGCCCCCCCATCCCCCGCCCTCCCACACAAATTTTGTGCACTGGGCCTCTAGTCTATTTAATAAACATAGTATTTTAAGAAAAGCCTGAAAAAAAATGAAATAAAAATGTTTTTAAAATAAACATTGTATCAAATATTTATTTATAGAACAAGGCTCCTGGGAATGGAATACTAGCCCATTCCAGACCAACTCTTTATAGATCCTTATAAACTGAACAAAATATACAGCACAACTACTTACTGCATTGAAGAGAAAGAAAAAACCCAGGAAGATACCAGAGGAGAGTTGATGCTTGGAAGAAAAAATCTTTGGGTGCATTTCCTGTTTTTAATGGCTTTTTGCTTGAGGACAGGCTCTATCCCGCCAAGCAGAGCAGCTAAACTTAAAACAGTAAACCCACTGCCGTGCTGGCTTACCCCACAGTCTTAATAGCTTAAAAAACAAAAAGACCAAGTGTAGAGTGACTAAAGTAGATAGAAACTGAGGGGAGGATCCTAGAAAGTAGAACCAGAGAGGGGGACCCAAAAATTCTGTGTAAAACTGCCCAAACCTCTGGTTGATCTTGTAACCAGACATGAGCAAGGCAAATTCAAAGCAGCCTAGCTAAGAACTTGAGATTTCTACTGCTATCTATTGCAGGGGGTTAGGGTTGGGGAACTTAAGACTACCCACATTAACTGTCTCCCTTAAAAAAAAAAATTGGTACTTTTTTGAGGAATGTAATAGAATCCAGAATCTCTAAAATGCGTGATTCACGAAGTTATGATACAATCCAAAACTACTAGGCATGCATTCAAGAGAAAAGGTAATCAACAGAGATTAATCCTGAAAACATCTAGATGTTTAAATTAGCAGCAAGGATTTTAAAGAGTATACTTATTCTCAAAGAGTAAAGGAAAATAAACTTGTAATAAGTGAACAAGTGAGAAATCTAAGTAGAGAAACAAAGCTATAGGAAAGAACCAATAGGAAATTACAAAATGGAAAAAAAAACAATGTCTGAAAAAAGGATTTACTAAATGAGCTTGAGAGCAAATTATAGATGACAGAATAAAGAGTCTGTGAACCCGAAAATAAATAAAATTACCCAACCTGCAGAACAGAGAGAAAAAGAAATTTTAAATTGAAAGACCCTCAAGCAATTGTGGGCCAACTTCAAAAGTTCTAATGTATGTCACAGGAGTATAAGAAGAAGAGGACAGAAAGGGGCAAAAATACATTGGAAAAATAATGCCAAATATTTCCCAAATATCATAACACACATAATTTTACAGTCAAGCTCAGTGAACCCCAAGCAGTATAACAACAAAGAAAACAACATGTAAGAATGTGAAGCAACATTGCTAGTGAGTGTGAACAGTATAGCTACTTTGCAAAACTTTGGCAGTTTCTTATAAAACTAAAAATACACCTACCCATGAGATAGCAATTTTGCTCCTGAGGATTTATCCCAAATAGGATGAACACAAATGTCCAGAAATTACCTGTGTAGGTCTTATCCAAGAGAACATAAACCCACTATGGTATATACTACAATGGAACACTAGTCAGTAATAAAAAGGAATAAACAATTAATGCATGCAATGATATGAATTTTTTAAAAAATGATGTCAAAAGAAGCCAGATGCAAAAGGATACATAATGTTTTATTCCATATCCTGTATAATAAAGAAGTAATATGCAAATTGACCCTCACACCCTCACAAGATGGCTGCCTATGACCAGGCCGGCAGGGGGTTAGTGAGGGACGATCAAACGACTGAACAGCAGGCTACGTGGGGCGACCAGGCTGGAGGGGGGATGCAGTTGGGGGCGACCAGGCTGGCAAGGGGGGCAGTTAGGGGATTAGGCTGGCAGGGGGGGCAGTGACGGGCGACTAGGCCGGTGAGGGGCCAGTTAGGGTGACCAGGCCGGCAGGGGGGCTATTAGGGGTGACCAGGCTGGCAGGGTGGGGGGCAGTTAGGGACGACCAGGCAGGAGGGCAGGTGAGTGATTAGGAGCCAGCAGTACAGGATTGTGAGAGGGATGTCTGTCGGTTTAGGCCCAATCCTGGGGATTGGGCCTAAATTAGCAGTCGGACATTCTCCAAGGGCTCCTGGTTTGGAGAGGGTGTAGGCTGGCCTGAGGAGATCCCCCCCCCCATGCACAAATTTCATGCACCCAGCCTCTAGTATCCTATCTAATAATAGACAAACATGGTAATTAACCTACCTCTGACCACGCTTCCCATTGGCTAATCAGGGCTATATGCAAATTAACTGCCAACCAAGATGGCGGCAGACAGCCAGGCAGCTGAAGCGAACAGGAGGCTTGCTTGCTCCACTGATGGAGGAAGCCAAGGTTCCCCGCCTGCCGCTGCTGGGCTCTGAGCTGCACTCTAAGAAACAATGTTGCAATTATAGAAGCTAAACAAACCCCAGAAACCTGCTTTCAGCCAGCCGGGCCTCAGAGCTGGAGTTGCAACAGTGTTTCAATTATAGAAGCCAAACAAACCCAGATACCTGCTTTCAGCAGCCGAGGTCT
>NW_005357285.1:68363-69884 GCF_000412655.1 Myotis brandtii | reverse complement strand
TCCAAAAAAAAAATTATTTTTTTGGGGGGGGGGGGGGGAATCTGAATAAACTGCTCCAGAGACTAGACTAGGAGAGACAGGGCATGAGGGAGCATTCTGAGGTCACAGTAACGCTGTCTATCTTGATGGGATTTGTGTTACATGAGTGTTACATTGTTTAAACTTGTTGAATGGTATTACGATATGTGTGTTTCACTCTAAGTTATCTTTTACCTTAAAAATATTAAGTGCAGTGAGAGAACTGACTTAAGACAACCATCAAAAATGATATATCCAGGAGAGAAACCAAGATGATAAACCCCGGAAATTGCTGCCTCACACAACCACTTCAAAAATACAACTAAAAGACAAAACGGACATCATCCAGAACCACAGGAAGGCTGGCTGAGTGGAAATTCTACAACTAGAAGGAAAGAGAAAAGCACACTGAGACTCAGAGGAAGTGCGGAAGTAAAGTGCAGAGGTACGGAGGCACACGTGGAAAGGGCTGGCAACTGAGGACACGGTTTTCTTTTTCAATTGGGAAGGAGTCTCAAGCTCCCAACTGCTCTGAACTCCAGTTCCAGGCGAGTTTCTGGGGAACCAGACTCATACGGGGAGAAACTGGACTGTCTGGCATTGGTCGGAACTCGAGGGTGGCTTTCTCTCAGAGGTGCTTGCAGCGATTACCATGGGACACTGAAATGCGGGGCCTCTTAGGGTAGAACTGAGGAGTAACCATAGCTGCTTGCTCCGCCCTGTTGATCCCCTGAGACCCTGCCCCACCCAAGCTGTGGGCAGAGGCTTTTGCATATGAAAGGCCTGGCCCTTTGCAATCTGAAAATTACCTAACAAACTGCAGATGGGTCAGAGAGAACCAAAACTTCCAAAAGAAGGCCCAAGGCCCCACAGCAGCTTGCATTGCTTCACAGCTGGGCCTCATCTGGGCACCTCCAAACCCCAAACAAAGAAGAGGAATCTGCAGATCTCTCCATTGCTCCTGCTGGGTAGCCTTAGGCAGAGGCTAAATTAGCACCTCCTTAGAGATCCAGGACCCAGTGTGCCCAGTAGTCAGAGTGGGACCATCCAGATTGCAACTCCTCAGATCCATGGGGGACATACTCGGGGGGGCAGACTCAGTGAGCACCAAAGCCCCACTGAAGCAAGTCATGCCCCATAAGGGTGTCTTCAGCACAGAAGTTCTCCCACTGTAGACACAGCTGATTCTCACAGCCAATTGGCCTGGAGGTCAATTCCTCCCAGTGATACCTACAACAATCAAGGCTTAACTACAACAAGACTGTGCACAAAGCCCACAAAGGGGTGCACCAAGAGTGTCCACCTCAGGTAATTGGGGAGGCTGAGCCACTGGGCCCTATAAGATACCTAGCACACAAAGCCACTCTATCAACACAGGGAAGCAGCCAAAATGCGGAGACAAAGAAACAGGTCACAAATGACAGAAATGGAGGAAAGCAAACTACTGGATATAGAGTTCAAAACCACACTTATAAGGTTTTTCAAGAATTTTCTAGAAACCGC
>NW_005357285.1:50143-67348 GCF_000412655.1 Myotis brandtii | reverse complement strand
AAAAAATTATATATCCAGCCCGGCCGGCATGGCTCAGTGGTTGAGTGTTGACCTGTGAACCAGGAGGTCACGGTTCGATTTCCGGTCAGGGCACATGGCCAGGTTGAGGGTTCAATCCCCAGTGTGGGACGTGCAGGAGGGAGCCAATCAATGATTCTCTCTCATCACTGATGTCTCTCTCTCTCTCCCTTCATTTCTGAAATCAATAAAAATATACTTAAAAAATATTAAGTGCAAATATTAAACTCTAATTTATGATATGAACACTGAAGTGTTTAGGGGTGAAGTATACTGGAACTTACTTTGAAATGCATAAAGTATGGTGACTTGATAGATGGACAGATATGGGTATATGGGCACTTACTGAACAATTTTCTTGTAGTTTTAAGTTTTTTCATAATAAAATACTGAGGAAGAGGATATGTGCCTAATTCTTAAAGGTCTACTGTGTAACAGGAGGATCACAGAAAATTCAGGAATTAAGAGACCAAGCTTTGAGAGCCAAGCAGTGCAAGTAATGGTGTTTCCCCATCTTCAGCACTAGGGCTGAACTAGCTGAACACTAGGATGCCTTCTAAACAGAATGGTATGTCTGAGGCGTGAGGCTGTAGGATCCCTGAAGAATCAATAGGCTGCATATGGAGAGCTTTGCTGTACATCTGTAGCTGCCGCTGTGGTGGTAGCCCCCATCCTGAGTGCAGAGGACATGGAGATTTCCACCACCTCTGTCTCCAGTCTCACGGCACTTCCTTTTCCTTTCGCGCCTTCCATTTCACTGACCTTTGGTTCCATTACCATCCATACTGTCCTTCCCACCTTAGGGGATGCAAATGCTGCCCTTCCCTGCTGTTGAACTCCTTTTCCTACCGTTGGCCCATTGCTAATTTCTGTTCATTCTTAGACCTCAGCTTCGTTAGCCCACAGACCACACTGGGCACTCCCACTCCACCCCCAACTAAAGCACATGTGAAATGATCCCAGTTACTTTCTTTACAATATTTAATGTCTCTCTCCTTAAACTAAAAGCTCCATGAGGGCAGAAACTGGCCAGCAGGTGACTTGTACAGGACAGTAACGGCTTACCTTCATAACACTGTTATAAATAAGCCCAACCTTTTAGGGTTAAAAGTGTAATTTTATTTAGATGTTACTTGTACATAATCTATAGTAAGATATACAAACAGATAAAAATTGTTTAACAGGAATTTTTTTAAGACCACTTTAAATTTAATTTACAATAGCATTGGTAACAGTGCAGGATGACAGATACTCTGAATAGAACACAAAAAGTCCTTGTTACTCTGGCTGATACAGTCCCACTAGCCTTTAATGGATTAAAATGTATCATGTATTTCAGTTGCAAATTATTACAAAACTTTCACAACCTAGCCACTGGGTGCTAAGAAAAGATTTCGATATTCTAAACATTTACTAAAATGAAAATGTCAATTATCTAACAGTATACTTTTCCTAAAGAAAAATGTAAGGGTACCAAATCCTATGGTGTGGTTTTGGGCTAACAACAGAAAATCAACGATATCGTGTTTGTGTCGCTAATGTGTGACACTGACTGATCTTCTCATTCCCTCTGCCTAACCTATTAATATGAAAGAAAGCTTGTAAAATATTAAACTAAAATATACATGGGGGGAAGACTGGGGACAATTTAAAATAACCTTACAATAATATATAACTACTTTACAATGTAAAATTCATAGGTATGAAGTAAGCTTTTAAATGTTCTCCATTTGTCTTAGTAAATACTTCTTGAAAATGAAAACTGAAAATTCAAAATATTCACTTTTTCCTTTTCATGTAATACCATGTTAGAAAAAGTCTAAATTTAAATTTTAGAATCAAATTTATTGAGAAAAATACTGCAAAAATAATCTAAATTGAATTTTAGTCCTTTTACACATCAGGGCAAAAGCTTTTTCACTATAGAAAATCAAGTTGAAAATAACTTACTGATTAAACTACAGGCAACTAATAACTAATAGGCTTATGAATATTTATGAATAAAGTACCACTGATTTCATGGTAATGAGCTCTAAACAGAAGAAATCCTTACTTACTAGTAGATAGTAGCTTTATGTATCTTCTCCATCCTGAGAACAGAAAGGACAGGAGAAACAAAGAAGCATCACCAAATGTGAGTGCTAGAATTACACAGGTTACTCCTAATCCAAAGCACAAAAAAACAAAATACTGTAATAAAGACAAAAGAAGACTAAAAAAATGAAAAGTCCAAGAATAATGCTAAGAGAGTAGGCCTCTACATTGAAAAAAAAGGAGAAATTAAAGAAAGAAATTAAAGGTTAATAAATTATTTCTTCTATTTAATAAAATTATGCTGAGAGCCAAATGGTGACTAGCTCCAAGAAACAGAACCTTAAGAAGCATGTGCCGATGAAAAGACTCGACGACCTGGCATAAGCATGGTCTTCGAAAGGGGGTGCAGACATGAGGCTTTCAGAGTTTCAAAATTTATGTGATTGAAACCCAACGTACAGGCCTTCCATGAGGACCGCGTACAAGCCATGCCAATGTCCACTCAGGGACACAGACATGCTTTGGGGGCCGGCTGATTTCCTCAGATGAACTTGTTAGCACAACTCTACCAGCTACAGTCCTGTTTACATTCCTACCATCAACCCAAACAACTCTTCAGCTAAAGATTCCTTCGCCATGTCTGAGCGTCACTAGTACCTGCCACCTGTTTGAAATGTGGGGCCTTGGCACAAATCCCTTAGTAAGTAAAGTGTCTTAGTGTTTTGTGCTGTCTTATTTATAGTCAAAGCCTGGGTGTTTGTTTATGCTGGATGAGCAGTTATCCTGCATCCAAAATTACGGAGCATAAGCTCTCATTCATGAGTCTCCCCACGGTTTGCCTTCACCAGGAATATGAACTCCATGGGACGGTGTGGGGAGAAAAGGAGGGAGGGAAAGGGTAAAGGAACCTGACCTGCTACAGCTACAGGTCTAATCTAACCTGAGGTGCTTTTTAAAATGTCATGTGCTGACAATGTGAGGAGAGAACCTCGTGCTTCCAGGACAGAGCGAAAGCCCGCTCCTGTGATGGATCCCTAACCTGGCCACAGCACAGGAAAAGCAAAGAGCTCTCAACACCTGCATTCGCCTACACCTAGGCTTTTGAAGTTCAGACCAAGGGGAGCGGGGTGCCATCTGGAGCGCACAGAGGAGCTCACTTAGGCCCGGGCTCCCGGGAAGCAAAAGGCGAAGGTCTCCTTCGCACTCAGAGCCCACACTCAGCAGCTCTACCCAGCGAGGCCATGGCTCCCAGACCGCTCAACCTGGCTGGTGCCCACACGGAAGGGCTGTCGAATGTTTCGAGTGTCATCGCCAATAGCCCCGGAAGGAAAAAGAACCCTGCTCTTCATTTTTATTACGACTGAGCTGCTTACCTCTTACAAAAAGCATCCACAAGCACTGACTAAATGCCCACCGGGACGCCTGCTGAAAAGGCCCTTCCAATTTCACCTTTTATAAGAGCGTGCAAAGGCAATGAAATTATTCAACGAAACATTCAAGTTCACAGAATGTACCACTCCAAGAAAATGAAAGCAGAAGCATTTGATTCTCCTTATTTGTTAAATCTTTCTCTCTAACCAAATGTTTCTCTCTTCTGAAACACACACAAAAATTTAAAACAGTATCACTTACTGATTGGAAGACGTCAACACGTAGTCATTAATCTTGCTGAGGCCTAACACTAAGCAGCTTCACAAACACACAGCAAGTCTGCAGAATTGTAAGGTACGAGTAAACCCAAACTGCACTGAACACTTTCATGGCCAGGAAAAAGGAAGCAAGATGCTGTTTTCAGGACAATGCAATAGTTACAGCGTTATTTCCTCAGGTGCAGCACGATTTTTCTATGTGTAGCGGCACTTAAGTATTACACAGTAAATACTGAAAGAACCCAGAAGTTTTGGATGTGCAAAAGCAATTATCACATTATTAATACAAAAGTTGCTAAGCTACAGGATTATAATACCACTATTTGGGTGTTGAGACCACTTAAAATTTTCAATACACTTCCGACACACGGTTTCCTGGCTGGCCACCAGCCTCGTCGCCAGGCTGCCCCCGCCACCTCAGTCAGACCAGTCATTTTCATCCAGCTCCGAGTCGTCGTCAGAGTCGCTGTACTCCACGGCAATGCGTCTGGACAGGATCGTGGCCACGTCATTCCCAACCGGCTCGCGCTTGGCTTCTTGCTCACGCTGCTCTTGTACTTTTTTCAGCTGAATTCCTAGAAGACGCAATGCATGGTTTAGAATTAAATCCTTTGCGTGCTTCAAATTAAGGAAAAACAAACTAGTAAGTCTACTTGACTTTTTTTTCTCCTATTGACATTAAAGATAAAAACAGTTTTGGAAATTTGAAGGGAGAAAAGCTTGGGAAATAGAAGTTTCATGACTAATGAAAGAATGTACATAACAATTTTTACAGCAAAGTAATGGTGTGAACACCTTTAAAGAAAACCCGAGAGCTATGCTGTCCAACACAGGGTCCACGAGCCACAACAGCTGCTTTGGGCAAACTGACAGTGGCTGTGGCCACCTCGAGGGACCGTGTGAACACGAGACATTTCTATCATTAAAGAACACTTTCCCGAACAGGCGTGGACAGCTCTTTTCTAACCCGAGGAGGTAACTGAGAAAACTTTGCTTCAACAATTATTGTTGAAAATGGATATAAAATAAAAACATCTGCTCTCTTACCTAGTAACAAAATGGATTATATGATGATTTAATGTGCAAATTCTTTTGAATTAATTTCAGATTTATAGAGTAACTGTAACACTAGTATCAAAACGTCCCCATATGACCTACATCCAGATTCCCCAATGGGTAACATTTGATCACACTTGTTTTAGCAATCTTTCTCCATCATTGTTATTAATACACACAGATACTTTTTTCTGGACAATTTGAAAATAAGTAGCATATAATTTGCTATTTTGCCCTTTACCTCTAAAGTACTTTATGTGTAATTCCTAAAAAAACAATGATCAAATTCAGACTATTAGCGTAGATATAATGCTACCATCCAGTCTACAAATTTTATTTAAATTTTGCCAACAGACCTAATATAGCAAATGAAAAAGTTTCCACCAGGTTTGGGATTCAATACCGATCACCTGTTACATTAGTTGTGGTGTTTCAATAATGATCCTTAATCTAGGCAGTTCTTCAGCCTTGGTGTTTTATGACTGCAGTTTTGTAGAATGCCCTCAATATGGGCTCCGCAGAAGTTTTCTCACGGAAAGATAGTTACAGTTATCACTCTTCCTGGGCAGGGCTCACAGTGTCAAAAATCAAAACACTGTCCTCTTGTGACCCCAAATTCGTTATCTCCGAGGCATTAAATAGCTGTGGGGCGTTCAAGACAGACGAGAACCCTGGGATCTGTAGGAGGCCTGACCCGGGTGCTGCAGCCAGGCGCAGAGGTGTCTGCAAAGGGCATCACAGATGCTCCAGCTGCTCCCTCAGTCACTTCCAGACGGGAGCAACTAACTGCGACCAAGCGCCTGGGCGGCTCCTCAGCATATGAGAAGCGTTTAGAGTACCGTACTTCCACACCCTGGCGGTGACCCTCAACCAAGCTGGGCTGGGACCTGAGGTAAAGAATACATGGTGTGCAGCAGGGGTTTAATGTGGGGTTCTGCAGGGAGGCACAGTGGGGAGGCTCCCCACTCTGATTTGACAGAGATGTTCTGCCTTCTTGGTTCATGTTCTGGGGGTTTGGTGTAGGACTCCCATCTGACAGAGTTGTGCTGCTATGTAAATGCTGCAAACTACTGGCTTAGCACATCAAGCTAAAAATATGGAAAGTCTAGGACATATTAGATATTTATAAAAACAAAATCACTAACATGAGCTCATTTTCTTTCATTTATACTTTTACCATTAGAGTAGAATGCAGACAAAATAGTCAATATTTATTTCTAGTCAAGTAAACCTTTCCTGAATTCTCAGTTCTTTATCATATGTTTACTTTGCACAGATAAAACCACATTACTATTTTTTAAAAAGGCAAATAAAGCTCCTTTAACCATATTCTAAAAAACAATCTCGTGTAGCGAGGAGTCCCCTGAAGACCAGGCTATAGCTGGTTGGAGACAGAAATCTCTTTCTGAATGGAAGATGGCACATGTAGGGGATTCACTTACCCATTCGAATAGCAGCAAGAAGATCACTGCGCGCATCGCTTATGGGTGGTTGTGCAGTTTCTTGTCGTTTTGCCTCAGCTACTGGAGGGCCATGCATGGGGGAGGATGAGAGAGAAGAGCTTGTGCCAGGAGGGCCTGGCGGGGGAGGTGGGGGGCCCGGAGGAGGCGGGGCTGTGACCACCAGCCCAGTGGAGGGCGGGTGAGGAGGCGCTGGGTAGGAGGACCCAGCTGCTGCTGGGAAGGAGGGCTGCATGGGAATCTGGAGAGGACTGACGAAAGCAGTTTGTGCTGAAGGGATCATGGGGGGTGGAGGGGGCGGAGGTGGTCCTGAGGGGTTGTAATATTCAATGATCTGGGCTGGGAGCATCCTAATGAGAGAGGAAACACAGAGTCATTAAAGCAGCAACAGAGGGTCACACCTGAGGTTCTGACATGGCTAGTAGAAAGGCCTCCCCCAAACACAATACATATTGTCATTTGGATTTAAGACACTGCAGGATGCAATATCCACTGTTGGGTCAGTTATTTCCACAGGTTTACATTATTCACTACGACAGAGTTCACGTCATTCACTGAAATGCACCCAAAAGATAACCACTCAAAGGGGAATTTCCTGTGAAATGCTAGGTAAGAAGAGCAACACAAATGCCTCCTTTATACTGGGCATCTCAAAAGCAGGTGGCTCACAAACTTGTCTTATAAGGGTTCTGTGGCCAATCAGATTTGGAAAATTCTGTATTTTGTATCTCATCTCCATGGAAATTCCCCAAGCCCACAATGTCCATCAGAATATCAAAAGCTTTGAAAAGTCCTACAGCCAAGAAATCTGAATTCTATTTAGTCTAAGGTTTTCCAAACCAGCTGGACCCCAGACTCACTTCTTACCTGACAATTAGAGCCTCAGAACAAACTTTGGGAGTCCTGACTTAACAAGAACCAATGATGGGAAACAGCCAGAGCTGTGTGGTCAGGGAGGATGCCCCCGAAAGCTGAGGGATGTACGTTTAGAAACTGACACATGCTGTTCCGGATACATGGTTAACGGAAACACACATTCGACTCTCCTGGGCACTGCCTCTGAGGGGTAACTCTTCAATATTAAAAAGGGAGTGCTAAGGCAGCCCATGAAAATATAGGTGGGTGCTTAAATTACTAACCACCCAAAGATGAGGGTCTTTCCTAGGGTGATTTGAATTTCACTGATCAACAGGGAACAAGGTGGGAGAATGATGAGTGGGCACGAAGAGGTCACGAAAGGAGATTATACAACCAAGTGTAAGAAGGGAGGCAGGGGGTGCTGCACTGCATGGTGCTCTCATCTGTGGTATGAATTCTCCCTGGTTCACCCAGGATATACTGGTATAGAGAAATTTGAGGATTTGGGACAGGTTCACAGAATCGGAGTTCCATCCTTTATCAATGCCTCTGCTTAACGATCCACTCACACATACACAAATACGTGTATTAATGAGTACACACATGAATACAGACACAAACCTGAGATTTATCTATAATAAGAAAAGGGAATAGCACGACACTGTATTTTTTAACAGAACTTGTCATAACCAATAGTTTCTACATTTAGTCATTCTGGGCTGGCCTCTGGCCTCTAAAGTGTGACTATTTAATTAAAATTCTTAAACACACATAGCAAGATTCCATTGCAAGAGTGAGTAGCAATTAGAGTACAAGGAATACGAAATTACCCATAGTCTGCTGGAGCCATGGGTGCCGAGGCCTGGGACCCCTCTGCGGCCTGTGGTGGGGGTGGCGGAGGTGGCTGCTGAGGTCTGTTTAGGGCCATGTGTCTCACCGAGGCAGAGGGGGGTCGGTACTCATGCTCGGGGGCCTGGCTGGCTGGCCCAAGTGGCAGCGCGTCACCTGCTGCGTATGAAGGGGTGACGGGCTGCGGGTGCAGAGAATGGTTGGGAGTCGCTGGATAAGAGTAATCTGTGACATCCGATGCGTGAGACCTGGCATTCAAGAAAAGGGTGGGAGAAATTTAAGTTCAAAAGATTTCCACTAACCAGCATATAAGCATATATTTGAATAATAACATTGCCAATACACAGAAGTCACACATTTATTTCCTTTACTGTAAACTAGGCCCAGCCTCATGAGAGCTTCCAAGCAACAACGTAATGACTACGTTAGCAGCGAGCCCGGTGTTACATGGAGTCAGACTCACGGCTTTAAAGTGAGCATGTCAGACAGACGGGCAAGCAGAGCCCCATTTCACACCACATCAGCATACGGTCTTAAGAGAGAAGGCCACGAGACAAGTCCCACTTAATTCAAAAACAGAGGACTTCGGGGGCCAGGAAGCTGATAGCGCATCATTAGAAATTACAAAATGGCAGATAAACTGGGTAAATATCAACAGTAAGAACAGAAAAAGAAAGCAAGAATGCAGTGCAGTGAAAAATTGTTTTCTTAAACAGAAGAAATGTGTTTAGCCAAAAAAGAAAGACCATGGTGCAATATGGAAGGGCCTTCCTGCTTTCTCTGAATGCACAGTCGTGGGTGAAACTCTGAAAGGAATGGAGACTGTATATTAGTTGACGGAGCTCAGACAGACAGAGGCCTTTGTGAGGGGGCACGGGGACTTGTAAAGGTCACAGCTGCACAAAATGGTGTTAGTAAGGGAGGTGCTCCTGGCCCGGTTACAGGACACGTGGTCAGTATGGGGGCTGCACATCCTCTCATGATGGCGAAAGCAGGGTGGGCAGTCTGAGGACGGCAATGCAGAGAGCAAAACGACAAACCCTCTGGGCGCTCTGTCCTCTTTCGTGCTCCCTGCCTGTTCCAGTGTCCTGGCATCACTCATAAACTCAATGCCCATTTTCCTCCTTTCCCACTCTTCTTTTCTTGTTCTGACTTTTCTCACGTGTATCTGCTGGCTTCGGGTAGGACTCAGCTTGTGTTTCTCTCTCTGAAGGAAACAGGCAGACACACAAGGGGATGTGGAGGAGCAGGGGAAACACCAACTGAACTTGGATCTTGGAATCAGACAGTAGCTTCCCTTAACTGGAGCATCTCAGACACAGAAAAAGCTCTCCACGTGACGAGAGACTGCCCCCCCCCCCAATTGCAGTGTAATAATCATAATTCACTTTTCCTTCCCTAACGGCAGTATAAATTCTATATTATGGTGTGCATATGATTATATCTTTTGAACTATGCAAACTGCTGGCAAGTAAGTTAAAAACATTTTTAATGGGGGAACAACCTAGCATATTTTCACAATGTAAATACCTAAAACCCTGAAGTCCTTGGTGATGTATGTTTGACTCTGTATGTGACTATGTCATATTCTATGTGTACAATTTCTAAAGGAAACAAAGTGATCAGGAAAAATATAGAGCACTTCTCATGAGATGAGGAGCCAGAAATTATAAATATTCTGGAATAATGTAGAGTGCTGTCCTTATAAATAGCTTTGTGACACAGCCAAAAGGAGTCAATACAAAGGAGGATAACCAGACCGGTGAGTGAATAAAGGAACAGGCAGTGAATGTCGGAATTCGAGAATTACAGCAGGAGGGCTGTGGAGGGCAGGACTTGGAGGGAGGGTGGGCAGGACAGAGGACTGGTTTAAGAGTGAAGGCTCATTTAAAGGGGAGCCCAGTGGCTGGAGGAGAGGTGAGGAGTGGGGTGACTGCTGGAGACAGAGATCCCCATGCGGGAAGGTAGAAATCAGCTACAGAGACACACACCAATGTGGAGATGAGAGGACTGGTCCTGTGACCTCCTGTTACAGGAGAGAGAACTGTTAGGAGTGAGATGATATGGAAACAGGAAGAAGTGTAAGCAGTGGAGACGTGGTGGGAGAAGCCAGGGACTCCCCCAGGGTTTTGTGGGTGGACAGGTGGGCAGAGTCAGAGCTGTAATACAGGGCCTGGAAGAGGATGAGAAATAGCTCAAGGACAGCTGGGCGTGGAGGTCTCACTCTCCCAGATCATAGTGAGAGAGAGCCGGGGGGAAGCATTTAATCAATTTTCATCCTGAATTTACACTTAAAATCAAACCACTGCTGATAATCTACAGAGAGAGCAAAAATGTATGATTAGTGTATATGAACCATTTTTATGTACAAAATATATTACTTATATGAACAGTTTTATTATATACAAGCCATAAAACTTAATATTCAAAATTTCCTGAGTTATTTAAAAACCATGATTCTAAATACTTAAAATATGAATACAAAACATTAAAAAGTCAAAAGGCAGAAAGTATAGAGCATGATTCCAATTTTGTAAAAAACATATACATCTTTACAGGAAAAAGACAAAAGGGGAAAAAGTACACTAAAATGCAGATAGTGGTTTCTCTGGATAATAGGATTATGGATAATATTTTAATGTTTTCTGTAATTTCCAAATATAAAAAAATTACTTTATAATAAGAAAAAGTGATACACTTTAGTGAAATAAAAAAATTCTAAATTAATTTTAGGGATGTAATCCAAGTACAATATTAATTATAATCTACTTATCTGGTACATGCATATAGTGAGAGGCCATGAAAAACAATATGAGACAAAAGGAAATTCTAAAGAAACAAAACTGATTAATCTATTTGCTTTTTGAAAAATAAAAGAAGTAAAGATATATCTAAAAAATAAAAATTCAGATACAAAATCATCTGCATAATTTTATACCCAGCATGAAGCAATCTAATCTCAGATGTTAGAATGAGCATCAATCATTCAACTGAGGGATTAAAAAATCATTTTTTTCTGTCTGTACATATTGAAATAAGAGTGCATACAGAGTATTATAAAATAAAGTATATGTTTTGCATGAGTAAACAATACAACTAAATTAGCTGGAAAAAAAACCAACAAAAAGCAAACGGACATATTGGGAGCGCTCAGATTTAAGTGCTTCTCCCATCCAAAGAACTATGCGTAGAATTGTCAACAGAAACAAACTGACATAAAGATCCAGCCTTGAGACTAGAGCTCAGTTAAAGCTCTAATAATTCTCTAATATTTAGCAGATAACAACTTCTACAGAAAAATTACCTAGAACTTGCCTCATATCCAACCAATGATTTACAGCCCTTCTGGGGCAGGAACATTCACAGTCCCTGTAACTAGCAAATGTTAAGCAGCTTCTGTATGTAGTCTGTGCTAAGCACTGAAATTATAAAGACAAAATTTATTTTAAAAGGACACAGATCGAAGGCCAGGTCCAGGTTGTTGCTGTTTTTGAAACATCCTTCAATCACATAGGAATTCTCTGTTTGAATTTTTAAATGCTGATGGAAGACTTAGAGAGATTATGCAAATGCAAGACAACAACTTTACAAGAGCAGAAATAGGAAATTAAACCGTAAGTTAAAATTGACTAGTTAGTCCCTGTTGTTCAATGAATCCCTTCTGTGACAAATGTGACTTATTGATCGCATCATTCACACCTGCAAGAAATATTTTTACTTAATTGCTAACATAATTTTAAAGTAAACACCAACAGAATTCTCCTGAAATCAGAGCACATAAGATTAGTGAACTGAAAAAATAAATACCTTTTGCTCGTCACTTTTTACAAAGGTCACCAAAAAGCGCAAAGAAATTATTCCTTGACCACATCAATTGCTACCTACCAATCGTTTTGATATCAAATAGCAAAAGAAATTCAACTCTAAGCTAAAGAGTAAGACAAAGAATTAAATGATTAAAATAAAAATGTAAGTCATTGGCAGTCATTAAGCCCAAATTCAGAATCCATGTTAACACACTACATATCTAGATTAACTGAACAAGAAAGTAAGTCAGAGATATGAAAAATCATACAATGTGACCCAATGCAAAATAAAACTACTTTAAAATATTATTTCAAAATTCATGTATATATATAAAATTTATTTTTAAGAAAAGATGTGAAACATTCTGTGGCCTTATAAACACCAAAGCTACTATTACCAGTCATGTCCAAGGAATAAATAAAATGAAGCACTACTCAGAGGCATTACTGCACACACACACACACACACACACACACACACACACACACACACCTAGTATCTGGGGACAGGGATCCCTCGGAAGACGCTCCGTGGTACACACTCTGAGACAACCTGTTGTCGGGTCTGAGCTCTTTGTCATATGCCATCATATTCCACTCCTGGCGCCTGTTTCTGGCTTTTCTAACCTTTTTCACCTCACGGGTTGTGCCATCTATACGCTTTTGCTCCTGAAGTCCAAGAAAAGAAAGCAAGCATGCCGAGACAGGAGAGAAAGGACAACAGGTTAAATGCAGTTATAATGCTCAGGACATAAGCATGATGTGCAGATAATGTTAGAAAATTCTAACACAGTGCCTACTCTTACCCAACACAGATCTTCCCAAAGGTAACAAATACTTAACTATTTAACCCAA
Organism: Myotis brandtii; assembly: GCF_000412655.1. NCBI lineage: Eukaryota > Metazoa > Chordata > Mammalia > Chiroptera > Vespertilionidae > Myotis > Myotis brandtii. The sequence continues at coordinate 54,763 of NW_005357285.1, read as the reverse complement.
ATAAATGAAAATTACTCTGCTGCAACTACCAGAATTACTATCATTTTTAGTAACGAATTTTCATCTTACTAGGCATTTAGCTTATTTTAAATATACTATACCTTTTAGATCTATATTATACAGATGAAATGTCAGATGGCACCATTCAGAGAAATCATTTCCCACCCCTATACAATTTTGACTGGCTTGTTAACATGCAATCTTTCAAAAAAAATTCAAAATGTTCTATTTCCAGTTTCTAAAAGAAATATTTAAGCTAATCCTGCAATGAGCCAAACCCAAAACAAAAATAAGGTACGAACTTACCTTCCCACACAAAGACTCATTCTTGTCCCAGCCCTACTTTGCCAGCAAAAATGTATCCAATAAATACTTGTCCTACATGGGTACTTCTTTAAAGGCAAGAACAATTATTTCTGTTGTTTATATATTTTTCCCATTTCCCTCATAAAATTTTATGATCTCTAAGGACAAGAACTATGTGCCTCTAAGTTCTACACTCCTCTTACAGTCCCTCCACACGTCATTTACCTAGGGTGCACACTCAATCAATGCTGACTAAATGATCAAATCCAGTGAGCTTACAGGGCATGCTATGTCTCAAACATGCCAGGCATCGATGATACAAAAGGAAAACAACAACAAGACGGGTGTCTGCCCTCATGGAGCTTGCAGTTGGGGGGCGGGGGGAGCCTACAACATCACAGAAATAAATGTATAATTATAAAATGTAGTAAAACATAAACGCACTATGTGTAGAATGCTGTCTAGGCTGGAAGTCAGGGACAGCGTCCAGGAGTGAGAGGGAGGAGGACCTGCGTGTGACTGGCATGGATTGCAGGGAGCCCGTCAGAGCAGGTAAGAGGGGACAGAGTGGGCATGGGCTCCCAGGAGGAGGAAGAGCACCACTTAGGAGAAATAAAAGGTGAGAGGCAAATGAAGGTTAATGGCCCCAAAGAGCTGAAAGGTAAGCAAGACCTTAAAGCAGTGATGGTGAACCTATGACACGCGAACTCATTTTTTTTGGTTGATTTTTCTTTGTTAAATGGCATTTAAATATATAAAATAAATATCAAAAATATAAGTCTTTGTTTTACTATGGTTGCAGGGAAGGGCTGACATACTGAAGAAGAGGCATTTGAAAAGATCCCTCTAGGCTGGGGAGCACAGACTGAAGGAGGAAGGTAGAAAGCTATTCAGGTGGTCTAGTGAGGACGGTAGGCGGCTCATGGTGGCAGTGAAGACCCAATGACTAGACTGTTTTTGGGTAAAAAGGAGATACAGACAATGTGTTGGCAAAGAAGGTAAACATGAAATCCACAGAACATATATAAAGGGTTAATAAAGATGAAAAGATGTGTAATTCAAATTAGATTTTTTGGAGGGAAGGAGGGCTCATAAAAAAAAAATAATATCCAGGACTGGAGAAGGCCTGTTAAGAGTATAGACTGGCTCAGTGTTTTAAGGGTCAGGAGCAATTAGATGGTATCTTTCAAAATTTAAACCTCATATTCGACTTCTATGAATTTGCTCTGAAGAATATCTGCACGTGAGTACAGAGATAATTTACTACAGTATTGTAAATAGTAACAATTTAGAAACAACCTAAATATTCATTACTCTAGTAATGGGCAAATAGTTTATGATAACTATTAAAATGCTACATAACTTCATAAAAAGAATGAAGTATATCTTCAATTATGGCAATATATGTGTATGTCTGTGTGTATAAGTTGTGTGTAGTACAATTCTATGCATATAAAAATACTTTGTGAAATGTATATGCATATATTTATGAATAACTGAAAAAAAATCTAAATCTAAAAATATGCGTGCCAAGCTGCTAAATGTTAACGTAGTTATGCCCATGGAAGAAAAACATATCCCCAATTTACTTTGGTGTAATTTGAGCATTTCACAACCTGCATGTATTGTTTGTATACTTAAAACACACACAAACAAATAACAAAAAACCCCACCACCAACAACAACAAAAAGGAGGGAGATTTCAATGGATCCTAATACACATCCTAATTAAGAACCACTGTATTAAATTAATTAGACTATCCCCCTTTTAAGAGATAAATGCTGACATATTTAGGGACTGTTATAATAACTCTCTTTGCAATAGTTCAGCCTCCAAATTTACCCATCAACATGCACACACCACACACACAGAAGCCACATATGACAAAATGTTAACAGTGAAGCATCTATGCTCCAACTACACTGGCCTACGTTCAAATCTCTAGAAAATGCCAAACTGTTCCCTAGACCAGAATGATCTTAGCTACTTCGGAAGCATCCCGCCTCTTCTCTGCCCTCCACTCCTCCAGCACCCTCTCACCTACATGTGCTCGCACATGCGCCCACGAGCACACCTGCACCCACACAATGACTTGAGCTAACTTCCATCCATGGTTGGATCTGTGAAAGGTACCCCGAGGCTGTCCTTGGCACGCCACTTCCTCCTCACTGTCATCCCCACCTTGTCATCTCACCCCCAGCACACCATACTTCTTCATAACACTTACCAGCATTGTAACTGCATACTTCCAACTACATATTTATTTGCATAATTTAAAAAATGTTTTTAATGGATTTCACACCCAAATTTTCTAAACAAATTTTTCCTTCATATAGACTTGTCAATTCCAAATTGAAAGTGACTTGCTTCCCAGAAACCCTAGAGGATTTCCAGAATGAAGGATATCTTGCCTCATTTTCTGCTCCTATATAAAGGAGATTTGTATTACAATTTCTAATTTCTTTCCCTCTTTATGAGTTCCAGAGGGCTGCATGATTATTTAATGCTTGTTTCCCCCACTCTATTGTAATCTCCATGAGGTGGCAATCCTGTCATTTTCACCACTGTTTATCCAGCATTAAAAGACTTTTTTTTTTTAAAGAGAATCTTAGAAGCATTGAACAGACTGTTGAATCTCAGAGGGAAAGCGGGGTGGGGGTGGGGAAGGAAGAGATCAACCAAAGAACCTGTATGCATATATGCATAACCCAGGGACACAGACAATATAGGGTGGTGAAGGCCTGGGGTGGGGGCAGGGGAGGGCTAGAAAGGGTCAGTGAGGGAAAAAGGGGACATATGTAATACTTTCAACAATAAAGATAAAAAACATAATCATTATATAAATGAATGAATAAAAAATCCTTATCAGAATTGTATGTGTTTGAGCAATGTGGAATGAGACAAAACTGCCAAGGAAATGATACTAAATTTGATGACACAATAATCATACGTAGATTAAGACTTTTCCCCTGAAGAACACTGGTGAAAAATTAAATATTTTTGCCAAAAGTATCACTGAGAAGGGAAACCTAGGGTTACTATCAAGAGGTGTGGGGATTAGGACCAACATGACTAAGTATCTGTTTTTTTCTGTCCCAGACAGTGGGATCTTCCTTTTTCCCACTTGAATACTTTGTAGTTTCTTAGCCTGAATAATCCTCCACTTGAGTACTCAGCAACTCTCCCAAGATTTCCCAGTTAATCCCAACCCATGAGCACAAGAAAAGAGGAAAGCAAGCCTTTGGAATTCTCTCCTAGAATTCAGTGGTAACATCTTACACTTACAGTCTGCAAATTGTTATCATGTACTCTGTTGTAAATCCTAGTTTCAAATTCTCTTCCATCTCAAATTGTCGCTCCTATTGAGCTAAGACACCTAAATGCCTCAACATCTTAAGACCTCGAACCCACAAAAAGGTAAGCATTTCTCTTAAAGCACTCTAATATTTGTCAAGCAAACCAGATGGTCATTTTTAAAAAACATAGCTTACATATAAAAAGTCTTAGCAAATATTATCCTTTGGAGAATTAACTCTTCTCAGTGGCTTAGACCTAATTTCTGGGCCCCAAAGGAACAATTTTCAAAATATAAGTCCCCACACCTGCAGAGAGTGAGCCTGTCCCTCCCAGAGTGCTCACAACCTTCACACTTGCAGTGACCTTGCCTACCCCTACCCACCAAAGGAGTCTCACGTCCAGTAAACACCATCTTCTGAACTTGCCGATCACACGCTTTTCAATCCAATATGAACAGTTCACTAAAGCATTAATTACAGCTAGGTGGCAATCCAGTTATGAAGAAAGCTTTAAAATGATGGAAGCAAATAATTATTTCTGATATGGAATATTGACTACGTTATGAAATTTGAAAGAACAGGAGAAAAGTTCTAAAACATGGTTAAAAACAAAACTGGAATTTTAGCCACTACTTTTGTAAAGCAAAGCAAGTGTTAGAGAACAAATCAAGAGTATTTACAGAAAAATAGTATTACTGTGTTAGATGGACTTATCTGTATCTTCCTGTATAAACTACAATCTCTAAAAAACCTTCATCACTAAAGCCAACATCTCAACCATTCAAGTAAAGAATTTACTTATTTCTTTCCAAACAAGAATCCATTTACACATTTATATGCACAGTTCCCCTAATGGAATTATTTACCTTTTGACGCCTTTTCTCTTTCCTTTTGTCTTCTGTGTCCTGTAGCATTTTTTCTTTCCAGAGGTCAAAGAAATAGGAAGGATCAGTATAGAACTTCAGCCCATCCTTTTTATCATCTCTATAAATCAAGATATTACAAGTGGGGGGGGGG
>NW_005357285.1:46077-50094 GCF_000412655.1 Myotis brandtii | reverse complement strand
TTTTTTTAGAGAGAGAGAGAGAGAGAAACATCGATGTGAGAGAGACACATTGACTGGTTTCCTCCTGCACATGCTCCAACCAGGGCTGGGAATGGAGCCTGCAACCTAGGTATGTGCCCTTAACCGGAATTGAACCTGGGACCCTTCAGTCTGGGGGCCAACACTCTTTTCAATGAGCCAAACCTAATTCACTTTTAACTCATGAGATTATAGCATCTGCAGGGGGCATTTTAACTGTCTTATACATTATTAAGTTTCTCAGATTTCCTTACTTAAAAAAAAGTGTAAATATTTAAGAACATCAACTTTTTCTAGAATAATTAGGTAAAAAGTACTCTTGCAAATTTAGATTTAAATATAGAAAAGTGCTCCTAAAAATCACAATATGGTTCAGAAACAGTAATATTCAATACCTCAATTACTTTAGGAAATGTTCTGTTTATTCCAACAGGGGCTATATACACAGAAACAGATGGATTCTTTACACACACACACATTTACTTTTACTCTGGAGTGTCGATGTTATGAGAATAAAGATTAGTAAGTACTTTGTCCCCTTTGCTCAATCAGTTTTGCCCAATATCTAAAAATTCACGTAGGAAAAAAGAAAAACATTCATAGTGTGTAAATGTGACTAAGAAAAACAGTAATGAAATATTTTTAAAGTGGAAGTAACCAACAAAGAAAAATCACTTGTAGTCATTTCATTTTCAAGCACTGCCCTTATTACTATGGTCTAGAGAGAATATTTCAAGTCTTTGTATAAGTTATTCATTAAAATAATGCAGCCAACATGTTTTCAAAGTATAATATAAATCAATAAGAAATCTAAAACTAATCATGGTATGAAGTAAATACTCTAGTCTATCAAATACTTTAAAAGTGTCTGGCCTATAGATTACCTTCAAGAGGCACGGAGAGGAAGCAAAAATTAGTGAAATAAGTATAGGAAAGAGTTTATGCCCAAATAGTCAAAGAAAGCTAAGTGAATTATTCAAGGGGCAAAGCCGTCTGTCCTTGCACCTCCTGCTCTGCCATGTCCTGTAATCTCCTCATCAAATGAAAAAGGCCTCATTCCTCTGAGGGCTATTCTGGCCCCTCTCTGAAAACCACTAACAAACCAGTGCACTGTACTCTATACTTTAACCTCAGACTACTTACAATCCTTTCTTTTCCAAATTTCTAACTGATAAGCAATGTGCAGTAAGAGATTTCATTAAAAACATTATTGTGAAAAACATGTTTCTCTAAATACTAGACCTTCAATATAGATAACAATATAGAAAATTTGAGCATGAACTTGCTGCAAAATTTAAGATGTACAATAAATTCACATTTTAAAAGAATGAAGCTAATACTTAAATGAGGTCAGAAACTCACATAAGTAAACAAATATTAACCTTGACATAAAAATATAAGCAGAAATGTCCTATGTTCATAGAACTAAACATTTGATTTTTCAGTCACATTGTACTTCTCATATATTAACTGTGTTAGGACAGTGTCATACTTAAGCTCAAATGCAAAGTTTGTGCTTTACATACCCCAAATATTACTGTACTGAGCAAAAAAGAAAACAGAGAATTCAGGGACATGGACTAAGCAGTGGTTCTCAACCTTCCTAATACCGCGACCCTTTAATACAGTTCCTCATGTTGTGGTGACCCCCAACCATAAAATTATTTTCGTTGCTACTTCATAACTGTAATTTTGCTACTGTTATGAATCATTATGTAAATATCTGATATGGAGGATGTATTTTCATTGTTCGCGACTCACAGGTTGAGAACCGCTGGACTATAGTGTGGTGATTATAGGGAAGGGGAGGAGGAGGAGAAGTGGACATGAAAAAATTAAATTTAAAAATTTTTATAAAGTAGATTTGAATTGGTGCTGCTATTCTTAAACACACTATTAAAAAGTCATGGAGATTTTTATTTTCCATAAAACTGAATACACACATACCATATATATCTATGTCAATTTGTTTTTTATGCAATTAAAATTTTTAGATCATCACAAATATTTCATCTTGATCCTAATTAATCACATATAAGTGTAAGTGGTTAGTTGAGCACAAGCAAAATTACAAGTTAAAACTTCAGCTTACAATACCACTATTTACATATATCATTGATTTTAAATAAGTGTGCTAAAGCCTTCAGAAAAGTATCCTTGTTCCTTAGAAAAATGTGGCATCTTGCTCCTCTCCCATCAGTGTTTCCATGGGCTCTCACATTTTTTTTTGAGAAAACCCTTCTCCCCTTCCTGAAAGAAAGGGATGTAGTGGGAACTGCTGCTTTACCAACAGAGCTATAGGTCCAAACTGGGACTCTTGGACCATGAGAAGGTACAGGAATTCAGACCAAGAAAAACTTTGGGCACCCCTGAGGACCAATGGCCTACCAAGGCAGTAAAAAGAAGCTAAAAATTCACTGAAATCTGAAAGGCCTGCGTAGGACTATCACCCACAGGGCTAATCCTGGGGCAGTGAGGGCCACCCCCCACCACCATCTGCTCATCAGAGGCTGAAGGAATGAGCTCCACAGAAGGTAAAAAGATGGGAGAGGAACTTGATGTGCAATGAGAAAGCATATGAAAAAGGGAGACAGACAAGAAAGTGACAGGAAATGTGGAAAGAAAGCACTGATGTGATGGCGGGTAGTACAGGTGTTGTAAAAAGCACAGTTTCTTAATGTTAATTTTTTGCACTATTTATTTTTCATTCTTTTTCTTGGAAGTCTGGTCCTGATAATGTGTCCTACCATTTTACAGTAACAGAAAGTTAATTTGTTGACTATATTTTCACTCCTGAAAATCCCAAATGCTGCAGAATACATTTTTCTAAATTAAATAACAAATGTCTCTGCAGGGCTGACATGCTGAGACGGCTATTTTGCTGCATTCTAACTGATTATGCAGTCCCTTTAAGAGTGACTTTGAATCTGAGGAACAACATAAATACACACAGTACTGTTATGTAATGTGTTCACTTTCACTTATGATGTCTACATTTAAAAGCTAAAATTAGAACTCACACTTTTCTTGATAAGTTTATCTATATTTTGAAATATTAACACTTTAACAATACTGTACCAATGACTAATTTCATTGTAATACTGCAGTTCTTATCTTCAAGGTTTGAAAGATACTTTCACAGCACTGTCACCCTCTTTCGACTTATCGATACTGACAAGGCCCCGGGAACACCTGACGCCATACCTGTACGGTGTCAGAATGTTCAGAGGAGGTGGTTTATCACTCTGGTTGTAGATGTCAGCGACAGGGTTAGGAATGCTGTTCTTCGAAACCACCTGCTGGTCTTGGACTGTGGAACTTTTGAAAGCTTTTTTCATGTTGATATCCTGCAGTGACACTATTTAGAGAAAAGTCCCCAAGTTGAGTAATATCAAGATAGTTTAACTGTTTACAAATAAGTACAATTTGAGTCACAATCATAAACATCTCCTAGAAAAATCAAATAATGTGGTTGTTGTTTTCATTTAAAGACATGCTAAAGTAGCATGTGAGTTCCTTCCCTCTCATAACTCACAGTGACCTCTGTGAAGGCATGTCTTTCTTCTTTCGTAGCGATCTAATTACTCCATTGAACCTAATATTATAGCATTGTTATTCATTTAAATAGGACTTATTGGAAATCACACAGAAATATAGTTATAAGCATTAACAGTCATATAAATACATAGATCTGGGCATCCTGGGGGGAGGCATTCGAACAGTTAATACCATCTATATATATAAAGAGCCGGGGCTGTCACATCTGAAACAACCGAATGGACGACTGAACAGACTGAGTGGGGGAACCAGGCCGGCAGGGGTTTAGTGAGGGACAACCAAACAACTGAGCAGCAGGCAGCGCGGGGCGACCAGGCTGGCAGGGGGGTTAGTGAGGGACAACCAAACAACTGAACAGCAGGCTGCATGGGGCGACCAGGCTGGCAGGGGAGGCAGTGAGGGGTGACCAGGCTGGCAGAGGGGGGCAGTGAGGGGCGAACA
>NW_005357285.1:43422-45710 GCF_000412655.1 Myotis brandtii | reverse complement strand
CTAAACCGGCAGTCGGACATCCCCTGAGGGGTCCCGGATTGGAGAGGGTACAGGCTGGTCTGAGGGGAACCAACCCCGCCTCCCCGCATGCACGAATTTTGTGCACCGGGCCTCTAGTTTACTTATAATACATGTAGGAAAGATTTCTGCAGAAAATTAAAAAACTGTAAAAAAAGGCATTACTTTTTTTCTGACACTATCATTAAAGAGAGACAGTAAGATTTAAATTTAAGACATTAAAATTTAAATGTTCTAGAAATTAAGTACATGATACAAAACTATACTATGGAGTAAGAAAATCAGGGCTGATTATGCTTGCTTACTTCTTATGTTTTTACAACTTTATATCTCATGTACTAACTCATCTGACTTTGACACAAGTTTTCAGAGGTGGGCAAACTGGTCCATTAACCCACTTGACCAATGGAGCTGAAACTCAGATATACTGTAAAATCTCATAAAATTTAATCCACAAATTAACTTTCCAGTGTAAGGTTTATCATAAGACTTTCCATTGTAAACAAAAAACAAAAACAAACAAACAAAAAACCAGAAACCTGAAGAAAGATAAATATTTAAAAATCACTTTGGTAGCAATCTGAAAAATGAATGATTAATTTAAGTTGTTAAAAATTCCTTCTCTGCCCTAACCGGTTTGGCTCAGTGGATAGAGCGTCAGCCTGCGGACTCAAGGGTCCCAGGTTCGATTCCAGTCAACGGCATGTGCCTTGTTGTGGGCACATCCCCAGTAGGGAGTGTGCAGGAGGCAGCTGATCGATGTTTCTCTCACATCGATGTTTCTAACTCTCTATCCCTCTCCCTTCCTCTCTGTAAAAATCAATAAAATATATTAAAAAAAAATTCCTTCTCTGAATAAACCAATAGGTATTAAAATTTTAGTTTTTTACATAAAAGATTAATTTTAAAAATTAAATTAAAAAGCTCCACTATTTTTGTTGGAAAAGTCAGTAAGATTTAAATTTAAGACATTAAAATGTAAATGTTCTACATTTTTGTTAAATTTCTAATTCACTAATTTAATTCTGACCTTTGAAAAAGACATTTTTAAATGAGGGATGATTTCTACAAATAACCACATTTAAAAAAAAACCTTCACTTTTTACTAATACTACTATTATACGTCTAGTAGAAAAATCAGATGCTAGAATCATTTTAATGCAATAAAAGAAACTATAACTACCATTATATGAAGGTAAAATAATTTTTAAGCTGAACATTTTTCTCAAAGTAAACATGAAATGGCATTTCTTATACCTTTTTACAGATTTTCCCCCCAGTCTAATCTCAATCCTTCACTCAAAAGATATTGAAAGTGAAATTTTAAAAAAGGAATTGAGTTTTCTGTTGAAACTGTCACAATTTCAGGGTGCATCATCAAGCTGATTACAGTGAACTATACAGTGCTTGCCAATATGAACATTATTTTAAGACCCCACAGTCCGAAGGTTTTCAGTAAATGCTATTTCTAAGAAGTTAAACCACCAAGATCATTTAAAGGCATCAATCCTAACAAGAATATGGGGTAGAAGCCTTCACTTGCACACTCTGTATGTATAACCTGCCCTTTTAGTTGGACCATATCTTTGGATTGATTCTGTAATTTTTAGGTAAGAAAGTATCTTTAAAATAACTACTAAAAGCCTAAATTAGGACTTCTAATACTGAATGCATTCAAAAAAATCCTTTAAAACAAATATTAAATGGGTAAATTTTAAAAAAAAAAAGAGTATAGCATATGAGATATGATATGAATATGAATCTCTTTTTTAAAATAATTTTTAAAAATATATTTTATTGGGAGAAGAAAAAATGGCGACCAGCAGGAAGGTAGGGAGGGAGAGAGTATGAGAGTGCAAGGAAGTGATAGAGGAGTGTGTGGACGTGTGTGGTGTGTGTGTATGAGCGGGATAGCTATAGATTCTGCAGGTCTTCTAAGGGGCTGCTAAACCGGGCAGTCTTAGGCGGCGGAGTCCAGCTCCCGGCGCGGACACTCCTAGGCGGCCAGCCCAGGCACAGCGACCACGCCATCTTGGGAAACAGAGCTGCTTGAGACTAGGATCCTGGCCTCAGCACCACCCAGTCTGATCTCAGACGCATACCAGGACCCTGCAGCCACTGGGGACAGAGACCTGCGACCACAGCTACAGACCTGCGGACACCAAAAGTTCGGAGATCCCCGCGGCAGATCCGTGAGTAACAGAGCCCACCCCCCCTTCCCGCAGGCTCGCGGGCAGCGCCATAGTAACTGATAGACCCGCCCCTTGCCG
>NW_005357285.1:19187-38280 GCF_000412655.1 Myotis brandtii | reverse complement strand
GAGAAACATCGATCAGCTGCCTCCTGCACACCTCCTACTGGGGATGTGCCCACAACCAAGGTACATGCCCTTGACTGGAATTGAACCTGGGACCCTTCAGCCCGCAGGCCAATGCTCTATCCACTGAGTCAAACCAGTTAGGGCTAAAATAAATTTTTATTGATTTCAGAGAGGAAAGGAGGAGAGACAATCATTGATCAGCTGCCTCCAACATGCCCCACATTGGGGAACGAGCCCGCAACTCGGGCACGTGCCCTGAGTGGGAATCGATCTGTGACCTCCTGGTTCATAGGTCGACGCTCAGCCACTGAGCCACACACCCAGGCTGATGTGAATCTTTTAGTTGCTAATTAACACAAAGTCATGGGTTGTCCCCCCTCACTATTCTTCTAGAAAGAGACAAGATGAAATATCAGCATAGTACCCCAAGGAAAAAGCAGTAATTGCCCTGCAATTAATTACTACTGTGTTGTCAAGATCACTGCTAGCTCATTGCTTTTGTGCAATTACATACCCTCTTCCACTGTCGAATCCAGCTGGGTAACTTTGACAGCAAGGCGATCAATTCTGTCTTGAAGAGAATTTGCTCTGATGTAAAAGTTGTTAGCCTCATTAAACAACTCACCAAATATGTCTTCAGCATGTTTGCCTGTAGGAGAAAATGAATGGAGAGAGCCATCTGTTAAGAACTGCTGAGGCGGCCTTCACACATTCTCACACTGTTGATTACTGTTAACACGGGATTTTGTGCAAATGATTATAAAAATAGAGTGTCACAGTCAAGGGTCTTTAGAAGTTTTGAAAATTTATTAGGGCTGTTCACACATATCTGAAATTGACCCAAAGTTGTAAGAATTTTAAAATACTGCAGATAGTATAGAATTTTTATTTAATTGCTACATGAGCTATCACGCAAGTTGTTTCCCATTAAATTAAACTTCTTTTGAAAAAATTACTCTGATTTTGCATGCTTTATGTATAAATAGAATCTCAGTACCTAAACTTTCCTTTTACTTCCAAGGATAATTCAATACATCATGTTGGTTTCTAAATTTAGGATGTTATCTTATTCACAATTAGAAAAGTTAGGTATCTTACATTGCACCTAACACTTTCAAATGGCATTAAATTGTTCTAATTCATATTTAAAAATCTAAGTATATAGTGCTGACTCTGGAACTCTCAAATAATCAGTATTTTGTATTCTGAGTTAAATTTTTCTGTATGGATCACTTCTACATTCTTGTGAGTGCTAGACACAACTACTTTCCTCAAAGTGTAATTAATACATTTCTGAAAATCTGACAGGCAAGAAAAAAATCTGTCTATGTTAAATTTCCAGATCCTAACACCATTCCTGTAGTCATTCAGCAAACATCTAGTCTGAGTGTGCCAGGCACATCTGCATCCCATCTCCTCTGACAGAGATGCCACTTTTTAAAGATAAACTTTCTTTTTAAGAACAGTTTTAGGTTCACAGCAAACATGCACAGCTTCCCCCAATATCCAGCACCAGAGTGGAACATTTGTTATAATTGATGACCCACATTGACACATCATCATCTCCTGGATCATTTTAGTTCCAGAGAATCACATAGTCTGCTCCCTCACCTCATCTGGGTCTAGCCGAACCTAGGTCACCATCTAAGTGAGACTTTCTCTAGCAACTGTAGCGAAATGGCAACCACCTCACCTCACCTATACACACACACACACACACACACACACACACACACACACACACACACCTATCCCTTCCCTGCTCTAATTTTCTCCTTTGCACTTACCATCACTTATACTTATTCATTTTGTTTCCTGCCTATCTCCTTCCACTAGACTGTAGGACCCAAGGGAATAAGAGCTCTCCTCTGTTCTGTGCATTGCTGTACCAATCCCTAAGGTGTGGTGTATGCCCGGCTTAGAGAAGGTGCTCCCAACATTTTGGAATAAATGAATAAAAACGCACTAAAGTCAATTCTTCAGGATGAAGATTAGGGTGAGCAAGATCAGATGCCCCTCTCTGTGTTCTCACAATACCCTAAGCATACCTCAATCACAGGACTCATCACAGAACTCTAATCTTGTCTACTTATAGAAGTTCTTTGAAAATATGAGCTATATCTCTTATCTCTGCATTGTGCTGAGCCAGTGCCCTGTATTTCTTGAATAAAACACACAGGGTCTATACCAGTTGTTAATAAGTACACAACCAACAAATACTCCCCTGTACAAGTTTGGGAAATGCTGGGCTACAAAGATTTAACATGTTTCTATGCCTTGGGGCATCTCAAAAGCCTTAATATGTTGCTAATGTGTGTTAAGAATCTGCCAGAGAAGCAGCTAGCATATAACGTTTTCAAACTGACTGGGCCTGGAAACACCTAGTAACATCTTTCAGAACCACTGTCTTATGAAGCCCATTGGGGAAATGCCTGCCCATTGAGCTGGATGACCTGGAGCAAACACCATTTTTCAAATGCTTTATATCCAAGTCTGTCCATAGTTTGTTTTGAATGTCAGACATAGTTAAAATGTAACCAACTAACTTTTGTTTTTCTAGTTGATCATTTATAGCTTTAAAGTTATTACAGCCCTAGCTGATTTGGCTCAGTGGATAGAGCGTCAGCCTGTGGACTGAAGGATCCCGGGTTTGATTCCGATCAAGGGCACATACCTGGGTTACAGGCTCGATCCCCAGTAGGGGGCGTGCAGGAGGCAGCCAGTCAATGATTCTCATCATTGATGTCTCTCTCTCTCTCTCTCTCTATCTCTATCTCTCTCTCTCCTTTCCTCTCTAAAATCAATAAAAATATATTTAAAAAGTTATTTGGTACAACTCCAAAAAAATCCCATTCCTTTCTAGCTATGCAGAAATCTAATTAATAGGGACAGTATATGTCACCAGGAATGTGGGAGTATACAACAGTCTCTTGCAAAAGTTACACTAGTATCTTCAAAGCACAGCAAGTATGGTTAAGAACCACACCCTGGGAGACACTATAAGTTGAAAAGGGTACATACATAACAAGTCCCTTCTACCTTCGAAGCTAAACCCTATTTGAAAAAAAAAATTACATGTGTGTGTATATATATATATATATATATATATGTGCAATTGATACTATAGTCCCATTGGAAGTTCTCAATTTATAAAAGAAAAAACAACAACACACACAGAGAAATTAAATACTTTAATATTTAATCTTTTGCCAGCTGCTGAAAGCTGACAAGTGACTAAAGAGAAGAATATTTAAGGAACTATAATTACTGCTGAACAAGAATAAAGTGTTGCAATTACAGTGTTCAGTTTTACAAACAACTTATTTGAAAAGCTTGATTTTAATCACTCTTTCAATGGCACGTTCATTAACAGCTAAACTAAAATAATTGAAGACCACACTGAGGTAAGTGCAATTCATTCATTTTTTGCTGACCAAGAATCTTCTTATATAATTGTCAGCCCCATTATGAACTTGTGCCCAAGTATGTCAGGTTGAGAAGTATAAAAATTCTGCATGGATTTTCAATTGCATTTAAAGGGAAGGTTCAATGAAAACAACCAGTATGTTTGTTATGAGTCCTTTCTGTGGAACAAGAAACCATTCATGAGAAAGTCCTTCAGAAATTTAATACACATATCTAGCACCTAGATATTGGTGTGTCAAGATTTTGGCTTCTCATTTTCCACTAAAAAGAAGTAGGATTCTTGGGAAAAAGACTGGATATGAGGCTAAGGGTGAAAAAAGTACTAGATAAACTTAGAATATCTTGCTGTACTTTTCTTTAAAAAGTAAAGAAGTACTCAGAGATTGGTGGGGACATGGCAGAAGGACGCAGAAGCCAGCCTAAAAGGGCTCCGACTGGCCAAATGTGGGAAAATGTGAGCATCAAAATAAATAATAAAGACAATGGATTATAACCCAGACAATAAATAAGAATCTATGAGTCCAAATTGATACAAATAAACGAATGAATGAATAGGGAAAGAATTGCAAACACAGCAGAATTCCAACTAATAAATGTAGGAGAAATTATGGAATGATCAAAATCATCATTCTCAACTACTACAGTAATAGTTTTGAGCAAAAATCATCAATAGATGCTGAGACTAGTGAGGAGAAGTGGGATGGGGACAGGATATTACTGTCATAACGTATCTCCCTGTAAGATACTCAATTATATATGGACAGGGATAGGGGGACCTTTACATTAGAAAATCCTATGGACAAAATGTTAACCAAGGATCAAAGGTAACGTGGACACTCATGGGACAAACAGATAATCCATGCTTCCTCATAAAATGCACTGAGGACATGTCTCATCACTCTGCCATACGTAGTCCTGCCAATATCCTGTATCTAATCGTGAGGAAGCATCAGAAGATACAAAACAAGGGACAATCCACAAAAAATAACAGCCAGTTCCCTTTAAAAATGTCAAGTCACAAAAGTTAAAGAAAGACTGAGAGAAGTTCCAGATTAAAGGAGATATATTAACAGGTACATATATGTGTATGTATACATATATACACATATGTTGAGGAGATGGAGGAGAAAGAAAGGCAGGAGAAAAACAGAAGTCTCTGAGGGAAAAGATGTGGTAAAATAATATATAAGTGAAAGTTTATGAGAATTCTTTGTATTGTTCTTCAGCTTTTTGTAAGAGAGATATTATGTCAAAAAAAAGTTTAAAAAGAGACTTTTTACAGTACCTATAATAAAGTCCAGTTGCTACTAAATTCCATAAAATAATAAAACAAGTCATAATTAGTGAGCCCTAAGCTTTTCTTTTTCTTTTAAATTGTTTTATTGCTTAAAGTATTACAAAGAGTATTACATATGTCTCCTTTTTTTTCCCGCGCTTGACAATCCCCTGGCCTCCCCTACCCCCCAGTGTCTTATGTCCATTGGTTATGCTTATATGCATGCATACAAGTCCTTCGGTTGATCTCTTACCCCCCTCCCTCCTGCCCCCCCACCCTCCCTGGCCTTCCCACTGCAGTTTGCCAATCAGTTTGAGGCAGCTCTGCCTCTGTATCTATTATTGTTCAAAAGTTTGTAATGGTCTCTATTATCCATGAATGAGTGAGATCATGTGGTATTTTTCCTTCATTGACTGGCTTATTTCACTTAGCATAATGCTCTCCAGTTCCATCCATGCTGTTGCAAATGGTAAGAGTTCCTTCTTTTTTACAGCAGCATAGTATTCCATCGTGTAGATGTACCACAGTTTTCTAATCCATTCATCTACTGATGGGCACTTAGGCTGTTTCCAAATCTTAGCTATGGTGAATTGTGCTGCTATGAACATAGGGGTGCATATATCCTTTCTGATTGGTGTTTTTGGTTTCTTGGGATATATTCCTAGAAGTGGGATCACAGGGTCAAATGGGAGTTCCATTTCCAGTTTTTTGAGGAAACTCCATACTGTCTTCCATAGTGGCTGCACCAGTCTGCATTCCCACCAGCAGTGCACAAGTGTTCCTTTTTCTCCACATCCTCTCCAGCACTTGTCGTTTGTTGATTTGTTGATGATAGCCATTCTGACAGGTGTGAGATGGTACCTCATTGTTGTTTTGATTTGCATCTCTCGGATGATTAGTGACTTTGAGCATGTTTTCATATGTCTCTTGGCTTTCTGAATGTCCTCTTTTGAAAGGTGTCTATTTAGGTCCTTTGCCCATTTTTTGATTGGATTGTTTATCTTCCTTTTGTTAAGTTGTATGAGTTCCCTATAAATGTTGGAGATTAGGCCCTTATCAGATATAATGTTGGCAAATATGTTCTCCCATGTAGTGGGCTTTCTTGTTGTTTTGTTGATGGTTTCTTTTGCTGTGCAGAAACTTTTTATTTTGATGTAGTCCCATTTGTTTATTTTCTCTTTAGTTTCCAATGCCCTAGGATCTGTATCGGTGAAGAAATTGCTTCGGCATAGGTCTGAGATTTTGTTGCCTTTGGATTCTTCTAGTATTTTTATGGTTTCCGGTCGTATATTTAAGTCCTTTATCCATTTTGAGTTTATTTTTGTGTATGGTGTAAGTTGGTGGTCTAGTTTCATTTTCTTGCATGTATCTGTCCAATTTTCCCAGCACCATTTATTGAAGAGACTGTCTTGACTCCATTGTATGTTCTTGCCTCCTTTGTCAAATATTAATTGAGCGTATTGGTTGGGGCTGATTTCTGGGCTCTCTATTCTATTCCATTGATCTATATGTCTGTTCTTGTGCCAGTACCAGGCAGTTTTGAGAACAGTGGCTTTGTAATACAGCTTGATATCTGGTATTGAGATCCCACCTACTTTGTTCTTTCTCAGGATCGCTGCAGCTATTCGGGGTCGTTTTTTGTTCCAGATGAATTTTTGGAGAGTTCGTTCTAGGTCTGTGAAATATGCCGTTGGTATTTTAATGGGAAGTGCGTTGAATTTATAGATTGCTTTGGGCAGTATGGACATTTTAATGATGTTGATTCTACCAATCCAAGAACATGGTATGTTCTTCCATCTCTTTATGTCTTCCTCTATCTCTTTTTTCAACGTCCTGTAGTTTTCTGAGTAGAGGTCTTTTACCTCTTTAGTTAAGTTTATTCCTAGGTAGCTTAATTTTTTTGGTGAGATGGTAAATGGGATTGCTTTTTTAGTCTCTCTTTCTGCAAGTTCACTATTGGTGTATAGAAATGCCATAGATTTCTTGGCGTTAATTCTGTATCCTGCTACATTGCCGAATTCTTTTATTAAGTCTAATAGTTTTTTGATGGAGTCTTTAGGGTTTTTTAAGTATAATATCATGTCATCTGCAAATAAGGACAGTTTTACTTCCTCTTTTCCAATTTGGATGCCTTTTATTTCTTCTTCTTGTCTAATTGCAATGGCTAATACTTCCAGTACTATGTCGAACAGGAGTGGTGAGAGTGGGCATCCCTGTCTTGTTCCTGTTTTTAGGGGAAATGGTGTTAGTTTTTGTCCATTGAGTATGATGTTGGCTGTGGGTTTGTCATATATGGCTTTTATTATGTTGAGGTATGATCCTTCTATTCCCACCTTGCTGAGAGTTTTTATCAAAAATGGGTGTTGAATTTTGTCAAATGCTTTTTCTGCATCAATTGATATGACTATGTGGTTTTTTTCCTTCAATTTGTTTATGTGATGTATCACGTTTATTGATTTGCGGATATTGTACCATCCTTGCATCCCTGGGATAAATCCTACTTGGTCATGGTGTATGATCTTTCTGATGTACTGCTGGATCCGATTTGCTAAGATTTTGTTGAGGATTTTGGCATCTATGTTCATGAGGGATATTGGCCTGTAATTCTCTTTCATTGTGTTGTCTTTACCTGGTTTTGGTATTAGGGTGATGCTGGCTTCATAGAATGAGCTTGGAAGTGTTCCTTCCTCTTGGATTTTTTGTAGTAGTCTGAGGAGGATAGGTTTTAGTTCTTCCTTGAATGTTTGGTAAAACTCCCCTGTGAAGCCGTCTGGTCCTGGGCTTTTGTTTGCTGGAAGCTTTCTGATGACTGCTTCAATTTCTTCCATAGTTATTGGCCTGTTGAGATTTTTAGATTCTTCCTGATTAAGTTTTGGAATGTTGTATTTTTCTAGAAATATGTCCATTTCCTCCAGGTTGTCTAGTTTGTTGGAGTAGAGTTGTTCATAGTATTTTTTAACAATCATTTGTATTTCTGTGGGGTCTGTTGTTATTTCGCCTCTATCATTTCTGATTTGGTTTATTTGGGTCCTCTCTCTTTGCTTTTTGGTGAGCCTGGCTAGAGGTTTGTCGATCTTGTTTATCCTTTCAAAGAACCAGCTCTTGGTTTCATTGATTTTCTGTATTGTTTTTTTGGTCTCTATGTCATTTATTTCTGCTCTAATCTTTATTATCTCCTTCCTTCTGCTCACTCTGGGCTTTTCTTGTTGCTCTCTTTCTAATTCTTTGAGCTGTAGATTTAGATGATTTACTACCATTTTTTCTTGTTTGTTGAGGTAGGCCTGTAGAGCTATAAACTTCCCTCTCAGGACTGCTTTCATTGTGTCCCAAAGGTTTTGGATTGTTGTGTTTTCATTGTCATTAGTTTCCAGGATGTTTTTAATTTCTTCTTTGATCTCATTGGTAACCCAATCAATATTTAATAACATGCTATTCAGCTTCCAAGTGTTTGAGTATTTTGGGTTGTTTTTATTGTAGTTTATTTCTAATATTATGCCCTTGTGGTCTGAGAAGATGCTTGGTATGATTTCAATCTTCTTGAATTTGGGGAGACTTTGTTTGTGACCCAATATGTGGTCTATTTTTGAAGATGTCCCATGAGCACTTGAGAAGAACGTATATTTTGTTGCTTTGGGGTGAAGTGTTCTGAAGATGTCAATTAAGTCCATCTGATCTAGTGAGTCATTTAGGATTGCTGTTTCTTTGCTGATTTTTTGTCTAGCAGATTTATCCAGTGATGTCAGTGGTGTATTAAAGTCCCCTACTATGATTGTATTGTTGTCGATCTCTCCCCTGATGTCTTCCAGGAGTTTTCTTATGTATGTGGGTGCTCCTGCATTGGGTGCATATATGTTTATCAGGGTTATATCCTCTTGTTGTATTGATCCCTTTAGTATTATGAAGTGGCCTTCCTTATCTCTTGTTATGGCCTTCACTTTGAGGTCTATTTTGTCGGATATAAGTATTGCTACCCCAGCTTTCTTTTCCTTTCCATTTGCCTGAAAGATATTTTTCCATCCCTTCACTTTCAGTCTGTGTGAGTCCCTTATTCAAGCTTTTTTTCTTTTTAAAGTATTTTTTCTACTATGAAAGCAATCCATGCTTATTATAAGACATATAGAAAACATAGAAATAAACAATAAAAAATGGCCTGAAGTCCAATCTAAAACATCTACTGTTAACATTTTGATCTTTGTTGTGTTTATAAGTCTGTGAAAAGTAAAAAAACAACAAACAAAACCAAAAAACAAAACATAGTATATACCCTGATTCTTTGAAATGTCTGAGTATAAATGTAATATATGCTCATGTAGAAAATTTAGGAAAATAAAAAGAAATGTCACCCATAGTTAACTACAGTCAACTTTTTGATATACTCTTTACAATATTCTTTCTAAGCATTTTATGAAAATTAAGATCACAGATGTCAATTATTAAGTATTTGCTGTCAGTTTATTCAGCAAATACTTATTTACTTATTAAGCACTGTGTACCAGGCACTTAAAGATATACAGCATTGCCTGACCAATGTGGCTCAGTTGGTTGAGCAGGTACCAGGTAGGATTCCCAGTCAGAGCACATGCCTGGGTTGTGGGCTTGATCCCAATGGGGGGAGTGCAGGAGGCAGCCAATCGACGTTTCTCATCATTGATGTTTCTATCTCTTTCTACTTCTCCCTTCCCCTCTCTCTAAAATCAATTTTTTAAAAAAAGATATATAGTAGTGAACATAGCCACAAACCTTATATCAGACAGACAATATGTCACATGAAGATAAGTGTTATGAAGAGAATAGATGGTAAAGGAATAGACAGTGGTGGAGGTGGGTGGTATTTAGGTGGTCACTAAAGGCCACCTAAGGTGATAAGACATCTATATGGATGTCTGGGGGAGGAACCTTCCGGGCAGAATGCAGAAACACGCTCGGGATGTGAGAGCAGCATCAAGGAGGCCAATATGGCTAGAGCCCTGTGAGTAGAGGGAAAGTGGTAGCAAAAGACGGAGAAATAAACACCCTTCCCTTTAGGGGTGGGTTACTAGAGAGAAGCAGGGAGGTCAGATAGGAGGCTGCTGTAGGGCAGTGGAAGACCGTGGTGGCTTGGACTGAACAGCAGCAGTGGAGGTGCTAACAAGGTGTACAGATTTGGTTTGTATTTTGAAGATGTCTGGTATGAGAGGAAGAAGAGGCAAATCAAAAGCACTGCAAGAGTGGAGTTTGCATTTACTAACAGATGGGGGGAAATATAGAAGAAAGGAATCATTAATTCTATATTAGACATGCTGAGTTGAGATGCCCATTAGAAGTCCAAATGAAGAGACCCACCAATACAAGTTTGAAATCTAGGGGAGAGGTCTGAACTGAGGACACAAATTTGAGTGTCTCCATGTAAAGATAGTATTTCAAGCCACAGACCAGATGAGATTGCCTAGTGAATGGGAATAGGCAGTGAAGACGGTTAATGACCCAGCCCTGGAGCACTCCAGCATACAGAGGTTGGGAAGACCATCAAAGAGACTAATAAAAGAGCACCTGAAGTGGGAGAAACATCAAGTGTACTGGCACGGAAACCAGGTAAGAAAGTTTCTCCAGAAGGAAGTTATCAACGGAGTCACATGCTGCCAATGGATCAAGTCAAAAGACAGAGAATGAGCACTGGACTTGGCAATACGGAAAGAAATGTCACTGATAACATTAGCAAGCAGTTTCAAGAGTGGATGGGACAAAACTTTAATGAAGGAAGTGAGGGCAGTTGAGATATGAATGGTTCTTAAGGAATCTTGCTGTGAAGGGGAGCAAGAAATGGGTGCATAGGTAAAGACTGATCTCAGGTTCATTTAGTTGGAAGATTCCTCAATATATTCATATTTAGTAGGGATGATGTAGACAGGGGGAACAGATGGTGCAGAGGAGAGAAGGTAAATGGATGAACATGAGGGTGAGGGGTTCTATGCTTTACATAGAAACATGTACATACACCACTTTAAGGGATAATGAGGAGGACACATAGTATAGGCGCATATCAGATTTGGCAGAAGGGGGATGTTTTGTTCTCTGACTACTTTTATTTTCCAGTGAAATGAGATTAGCAAGTTCATCAGTGGTAGGAAGTTTGAGGTGGAAAGGGAGGATAAGATATAGGCAGGAAAACCAATTAATACAGAAATTACAGCAGGACTTCTGAGCAGCACTGAGGGCTCAACTGAGGAATATGCTTGTAATTGTAAAACTTTTTTCTTTTCTAATGTAAGCATTTAAAGCTACAAATTTCCCTCTAAGCACTTCTGAAACCAAATTCCACAAACATATTGGTATTTTGTGTATTCATTACCACACAGTCAGACATAGTTTCTAATTTCCTTTATTGCTTCTTTGATTCAAAGATTATTTTTGCTTCATTTTCCAATATGTGAGAATTATCTAAAATGATTATAATTATTATCTCATTCTCATTACACTCTTTATGATATTGATCTTTTCAAATGGATCACTATAGGGCCAAGCATATGTTCCTTTTAGACATTAAGAAAATGTGTGGGAGTTTTGTGTTCTACAAGGGCAATTAAGTCACACTGGGTTGGTAATGTGGTGCAAACCTTCTATATCCTTACAGATTTTCTGTCTATTTTGTTTCATCAGTTACTGAAAGGATTTTGTTAAAATCTCATATGATTCTGGTTTTTTTTTCCCTTTATTTCTATTTTTATTCTATGTACTTTGGAGCTCACTTATTAGGTACATATACATTTAAGATGGTGTGTTTTTGACAAATCTCTTTTATCACTATGGAATGTTCTTACTTATCTCTTTTATACTCTGTTTGACATTAATATATCTACATAAGCTTTCTTATGTTCTATGTTTACATGGTATATATTTTTAGTATTTTCTTTATTGTTTAAAGTATTACAAATAGTAGTACATATGTCTCCTTTTTCCTCCACTGACCTCCTCCCCTACCCTCAGGCACATGCCCTCAGCCCCCTCCCCCAGTGTCTGTGTCCATTGGTTATACTTATATGCATGCATACAAGTATTTTCTTTAAATCACTGTCTTCATCCTTAAAAATGCATGTATGTTAACCTTGCTGTTTTACTTATACTAATAAGTTCTGCCTTTTAAGTAGAATGTTTAAAATGTTTATTGCAATTATTGATACAGTGAGTTTAATTCTATCATTTGGGTATTAGTTTTCTATTTTTCTTTTCTGTTCCTTGTTCTTCTGTTCTTTTCCTGCCTTTTATCTGGGATAATCAAATAATTATCTTAGAATTCCATTTTATCTCCTCTATGTATTATCTTAGAGCAGTGATGGCGAACCTTTTGAGCTCGGCGTGTCAGCATTTTGAAAAACCCAACTTAACTCTGGTGCCGTGTCACATATAGAAATTTTTTGATATTTGCAACCATAGTAAAACAAAGACTTATATTTTTGATATTTATTTTATATATTTAAATGCCATTTAACAAAGAAAAATCAACCAAAAAAATGAGTTCGCGTGTCACCTCTGACACGCGTGTTATAGGTTCGCCATCACTGTCCTAGAGGTTACTGGAAATTAAAATATACATTCTTAATTCATCTAATTGTACTTTCAAATAATATAGTATTTCATAAACAATGTAAAACTCAACAGTAAAATTTCCATTTATCTCCTTCTTCCCTTAGAGCTCTTACTGAATATATTTTAATTTCATACAGTAAACAGTCAATATTTAAATAGAGATATAAATATATAAATTTTAAATATCTTTCTGGTGATCTTTATTCCTTCTCATACATCCAAGCTACCATCTGGTTTCATTCCCTTCAGCCTAAATAATTTGTTTTTAGCTTTTTTTTTTTTGTAGTGCAGGTCTGCCAAAAACTAATTCCCTCAGATTTTCTCTGAATAAAAATGTCTTTATTTCATTTTCATTTTTGAAGGGCATTTTCACTGGTTATAGAATGACAACTTTTTTCTTTTGTCACTTTATTCACTGCCTCCTGGTTTCCATTGTTTCTGATGATTAAGTCAGCTGTCATTTTTAACAATGCTTTCCCCTATTTATTTTCTCTTGCTTCTTTTAAGCTTTTTAAAATCGTTGTTCACTTAGCAATATTATGATGATGTGACTATATGTGACTTACTTTAATTTACACGTTCTGAAATTTGTTGAACTCCTTGGATCATTTGGTTGATATCTATCATCAATATTCAAAAATTCTCATCCATATTTTTTCTGCACTATTCTCCTTTCCTCTTCTTCTGGAACTTCAATTATATATGTGTTAGACCATTTGATACTGTCCCATATTTTGAATACTTTTTTTTCTTACTAATTTTCTCTTGTGAATCAGTTTGGATAATTCCTATTGACTTGTCTCCAAGCTTACTAATCCCTTCTGCTTATGTCCAGTTTGCTTTTATGCCATCAAGTGAATTATTCCTGAGAATATATTTTTTAGTTCTAGTCTTTTTTTTTCTTAATAGTTTCCATTTTGCTGTTGAAATTCCCTATTTCTTCATATATGTTGTTGACCTTGTTCATTCTTTCCTTCAATGTATTTTTTATTCTTTCTTAGAATTTCCATATCTCTGCTCATATCATCCATATGTTCTTAAATGCTGTCTACTTTTTCATTAGAGCTTAGCATATTAATCATATCTAGTTTAAATTCATGGGCTAATAATTCCAACATCCCTGACACATCTCAATCTGGTTCTGATGCTTATTCTGTCTCTTTATACTGTGGTGTTTTGTGTGGGGTTTTTTGCCCTTTACATTTTGTTATTGAAAGCCAATCATGACATGGGTAAAAGGACCAAGGTATGGTGGCCTTTAATAATGAGTTGGGAAGGTGTGGGGGAGAGACAGTGTTCTATAGTCCTATAACTTTTCCCCCAGCTTTACTGAGGTATAACTGACAAAACTGCATATATTTAAAGTATACTATGTGATGATTTTACATGCATAAATTGTGAAATGATTACCACAATCAAGTTAATTAATACATCTACCTATAAATACTCACTCAAATGCCTGAGCAATCATTAAGCGCAGGCTTCATTAATTATCCAGATGGAAAATCCTCATCACCCATCCAAGTATATCTCTTTTCTCATTAACTGAATGTGTAGAATTGTAAAGAGAAGTTAGTCTCTTAAAATGACTCATTATTTTTATCTTACAAAGAAATAACCACATCATCACCTCACATAGTTTTTTTTTTGTAAGAACACTTACAATCTATTCCCTTAACAATTTTCCATTATACAACATATTATTTTAAATTATAGTCAGCTTGCTATACATTAGATTCCAAGATCTTACTCATCTTATAACTGAAGGCTTCTACCCTTGACCAGCATCTCCCACCCTCCCACCCCACACTATAACTCCTCCCCTGGTAATAACCATTCTACTATTTGTTTCTATGAGTTTAACTTTATTTTTAGATTCTACATATAAATAAAATCACACAGTGTTTGTCTTTTTCTGTCTGGCTTATTTCACTTAGCATAATATCCTCTACATTCATCCATGTCACAAATGGCAGCATTTTCTTCTTTCTTGCTGCTTAATAATATTCCATATTGTGTGTGTGTGTGTGTGTGTGTGTGTGTGTGTGTGTGTGTGGAGGAGGAGGAGAAGGAAGTAGAAGAGGAGGAGGAGGAGGAGTGGTAGTACTCCCCCCTTACCCGTGGTTTCACTTTCCACTGTTTTAGACTGAAGCAGACAATGTTCACGCCTATAAAAGAGCCTGCTTTGTGGAAGAATACTAGTTTAGGCTACTGATAATCACACCACATACCTGATATGATATTTTTAGAAAAATATTAAAATCTTTCTTCAAAGTTTTTAGATGATCTGCTTTAAAAGTGTAAATCAAAACTATCAGAAAATAAATCACTTAAAACATTTTACCATAAGCCTATAAACTCATGAAATGGGAAAAATAGAAATGATAAACCTGAGATGCTTAACGAAGGCAAGACTGAACATTCAGACTTAGCTGACTCTCCAACTTGTACTCTTAAGGATTATTCTATGTTTAAAACCTGCTACGTTGGAATCTATTTAGGGAAAGAAGAAATGAAAAACAACCGCACTCATAATTACATCTAAAATTCCATAAGGAAGTATTTCTGATATTCTAGGTCAAACATCATCTGGGAAAGTGCTTGAATTTCCAGCAATTCTGCCTTTGGTGGGGAGGGGTCTCTTATAACTCTTGTCTCTAATTCTAGTGCTGACAGAACTTTTATGATATAGCTTCCTAAGTGTGTGTGTGTATATATATCTATCTCACTTCTTACCTACTCAATGGAAAAAACACACAAAAAATAAAGACTGACCCAAAATATAGATGTCATTTATTACGTGCGAGTGTTGTAGCAGGTCAAAATCATTGCATATATTTCCTATTTTATGGCTATACTGATGTCAAATATATGTGTTTTTTTTAACTTCTAAGTAGGCACCAAATTGATTTTATTTGCTGTATGTTGCACCTACAGGGGTACTGGTGAATAAGCACTAATAAATAAATAAATGTTAATCAATAATTTGCTATTCTACTAACAATTAAAAACTTAGTACCTTAGTTTTCCAAAGTCATCTTGGCATACATATTACCATACTCCTCTTTGTGTAAGGCTCTCTGGGTTGTGAGTACAGATGCACTTGAGGAACTTGAAGAATGGGCATCTGTTCTGAGGACGCCCCAGCACTCCTCCTTTAATGTCCAGCTCCTGCAGGTCCAGGGACCTGCTGCTGTCTCCTCCTCGCTGGGCCCTGTGGACTCTCTCATGTTCAGCTCCGGTTTCTCTCTGCAAATTATTTTGCCTTTCTTCACCAATTTGCTCTATCTTCTAGTAAGCTCTGTCCCACTCCACAACTTTGGCTTGCAGGCAGCCATCATGATTTCTTTAGTGCTGGATGAGATTTCGGGAGGAGATTCCATAATAAACTAGCAAATTCGGTGTGGTTTCTTAGTTCAAGCCTCCTGGGAGAAAATGACTGGTCCAGCTCATCTCTTCAATCCAGATGCACAGAATCTAATTTGTAGTCCCTATCTCTGGGACACACTCCAATCACAATCTCTGTAGTGATTCCTAGTCTTTGGTTCTAAAGCTCCCCAAGTGATTCTGGTTGAGATCCACTGAGACAGCCTAAATAAGGTTGACTATCCTTGAGGCTGGTATCTCATGTAAGGCTACAGCGGATTATGTGTACAAAACATAACCAAGGCTAGAGTGGTGCATTAGTCTCCTATGGCTGCTGTATCAAATCACCACAAATTTAGTGGCTTAAAGCAACACAAATATATTCTTATAGTTCCCAGAGGTCAGAAGCCTGAACCAAGGTATAGGCAGAACTTCGTTCCTTGTAGAGGCTTTAGGGGATAATCCAGTTTCCAAAGGCTGCCTACATTCCTTGGCTCATGTCCTTTTCTTATATCTCAAAGCCAGCAATGGCCAATTGAATCTTTGTTAAATCACAACTCTCTGGCACTGACTCTATTACCTCCTTCTTCCACATTTAAAGGACCCCTGTGATGACACTGGTCCCACCTGGAGACTCCAGGATCATCTTCTCTTAAGGTTAGCTAATTGGCAATCTTAATTCCCCCTTGCCACATCATATAGGATAGCTGCAATCTGAAGGTTCCAGGGTTAAGAAATGGACATCTTTAGAGGGACTATTATTATTCTGCCTAAAAGTGGACTACGTGAAACAAAACATACTGTATTATTAGTTTCACTTATAAGAGACAGTACCCAAGTGGGCACCATAAACACTACTAACACAACACTACACTGAATATTACAGCATGAGATACAGCTCCACTATTTAAACTTTAACAGCTGTGTGGGTTTTCATCAATTATATGCTACTAGAGGCCCAGTGCACGAATTCGTGTACCAGTGGGGTCCCTCGGCCTGGCCTGTGGGATCGGGCTGAAACCGGCTCTCTGACATCCCCCGAGGGGTCCCAGATTGCGAGAGGGTACAGGTCAGGCCGAGGGACCCCACTGGTGCATGATCGGGGCCAGGGAGGAACGTGGGAGGTTGGACAGCCAGGGAGGGACCACAGAAGGGCTCCAGGGCATGTCCAGCCCATCTTGCTCAGTCCCAGTCGGCTGGACCCCAGCAGCAAGCTAACCTACCAGTTGGAGCATCTGCCCCCTGGTGGTCAGTGTATGTCATAGCAACTGGTCTACCAGTTTACTGTCTGCCCCGTGGTGGTCAGTGCACATCATAGCGAGCGGTTGAGCGGCCTTAGCATGTCATTAGCATACTAGAGGCCAGGGGTACGAATTTGTGCACTGGTGGGGTCCAGTCGGCCTGCCCCGATGGGGGCCGATTGGGGGCAGGGCTGGCTGGGGTGAGGGGCCGCAGTTGTTCTGGTCATTCCAGTCGTTCTGCCATTCGGTTGCTGGGCTTTTATTATATAGGATTAATAAGCTCAGACAGCCATAACAAAATATCTTAAATTTGCGTGGTTTAAACAACAGAAATGTATTTTTCTCACAGTTCTGGAGGCTGGAATTTGGGGTCAGGGTACCAGCATAGCAATCGTCCCATACACCAGAAAGTGCTGGATCAATTGCCAGTCAGGGCACATGCCCAGGTTGCAGATTCAATACCCAGTCCATTGAGTTCAGGAAACAATGGAACAATGTTTCTCTCTCTCTCCCTTCTTCTCTCTGAGATCAATTCAAATAAATGATAAATAAACAATGTTCTCTAAGTATGGTTTTAACAGGAAAGACATTAGTGATCTATGAAGTGAAAAACTCGTTATAACATATCTATACAGCATGACCCCATTTTTTAAAAAAAAATGTTTATTCATTTCAGAGGAAGGTAGAGGGAGAGATAGAAGCATCAATGATGAGAATCATTGATCAGCTGCCTCCTGCATGCCCCTACTTAGGATCAAGCCTGAAATTTGACCAGGAATCATATCATGACCTTCTGGTTCATAGATCTATGCTCAACCACTGAGCCCCACCAGCCAGGGCCCATTTTTATCAATACCAGGCATATGAGGTACATTAGCAAGATCTCACTCCTAGACGAAAGTCTGAAATTGCCCAAACTCCTTCGCAGCTAGGTTTCTGGATATGAATTCGTTTCTGCCTATTGGATGCGCTTGCACAATATTTTGAAGGCAGAAGTGGGGCAGAGGCATCTTCCCGCTGTTTGGGCAGTTTGCTGTTGGTGATCATGTTTGCAGAGATGTGGAGGTTTTCTGCAGCAGAATCCAGGCTGTGCACAGGCAGTTGTGGCAGAGGCAGTGCCCAGTGACCTGTTTTGTGGGAGCTGGAGGGCACTTGTGGGGGCCGCAATTTCTCGATCCCTGGGTCACAGCTGTGCCAGAGTGTCCTAGAATTCAGTTGTGGCTGAGGGGGCAGCTCCTCCCACTGGCCAGGGAATCTTTCCTGGGGGGCCAGCCTAATACCCCCTCCTCCAGCTTTTTGATGATTTCCCAAACACCAATTCCCTGTGCTAAATTCTTTCCTGCCTAAAATAGCAAAGGTCTAAAAACATTTTGGATCCTCTACTTTCAACGAAAACAATGCTACACAGGGTCAGGTCTGAGAAGTGGGTGAGGTGTTGCGGAAGGCTTCCTTCTTTGAGTCTCAGCTTTCTCTTCTGTAGAACGGAGACCAAAGATTAACTGTTCATAGTTACTGAAGACCATGGCAGCTGTGTTTCCCGAAGGTGGCCACCCCCTGTGCCCTGTGGCCCCTATTCCTGCTACTGCTCCAACAGGGGCCAGACACCCGGGTGCTGTGTGTGGCCCTCGGGGACTGCTGTGGCCACCAGGAAAGCCTCCCCACCCCATCCCTAATTCTGGCGCCCTGATCCCGGGTCCACTTCTGCCAAAGGAGAGCTTTGCTCACGCAGCTGCCGAAGGCAGAGCACCTCCAAGGTCCCCAGACCCCAAATTTCTGCCAGCCAAGGCAGATGGCTGTCTGGCCCGTCCTGGTCGGGGTGTTGGGGCGATCCGGCCTGGATCAGGATGGCTGGCTGCCGCAGTGCATGTCATAGCCACCGGTCGTTCTGGTCATTCTGCTATAATGGTCACTGGGCTTTTATATATATACTAGAGGCCCGGTGCAAAAAATTTGTGCACTTGGAGGGGAGGGGGGCCCCTCAGCCCGGCCTGTGACCTCTCGCAGTCTGGGACTCCTCAGAGGATGTCCAACTGCCGGCTTAGGCCCGCTACCCAGGGGATCAGGCCTAAGCTGGCAGTCAGACATCCCCCTGGCAGCCTGGGAGCCCTTGGGGGATGTCCACTTGCCAGCTGGGAGCAGGCCTAAGCTGCAGTCGGACATCCTTAGCGCTGCTGAGGAGGCAGGAGAGGCTCCCGCCACCACCACTGTGCTGGCAGCCGTC
>NW_005357285.1:18483-18791 GCF_000412655.1 Myotis brandtii | reverse complement strand
TTGCCCTGAAGGGTGTCCCGGATCAGGGTGGGGGTCCCACTTGGGTGCCTGGCCAGCCTGGATGAGGGGGTGATGGCTGTTTGCAGCTGGTCGCACCCCCTTCAGGGTGGGGGTCCCCACTGGGGTGCCTGGCCAGTCTTGGTGAGGGGCTGAGGGCCGTTTTCAGGCTGGCGGGTGACTGGAGCTCCCAACCTCTCCTTTTTTTCTTTTTTTTTATTATTCTGGGATTTATTTACCTTCTATGGCTGTCACTGGAGTTGAGAGCCGGCTTTAGCTCTGAGGCTCGGCTCCAGCTCTGCCTCGGCTGC
>NW_005357285.1:14515-18315 GCF_000412655.1 Myotis brandtii | reverse complement strand
GCAGGCGGGGAACCTTGGCTTCCTCCTTCACTGGAGCAAGCAAGCCTCCT
Organism: Myotis brandtii; assembly: GCF_000412655.1. NCBI lineage: Eukaryota > Metazoa > Chordata > Mammalia > Chiroptera > Vespertilionidae > Myotis > Myotis brandtii. The sequence continues at coordinate 18,265 of NW_005357285.1, read as the reverse complement.
GTTCACTTCAGCTGCCTGGCTGCCGGCCGCCATCTTGGTTGGCAGTTAATTTGCATATCTCGCTGATTAGCCAATGGGAAGGGTAGCAAAGTTACGGTTAATTACCATGTTTCTCTATTATTAGATAGGATAGTTTATGCTTTGATTGGTTGAATGGCCAACCGAACGACCGGACACTTAGCATATTAGGCTTTTATTATATAGGATGCCATTAGATATTTTAGCCATAAAAACAGGAGACTAAAGAATTCCTACAAAAATATATGAGTGCAGGAATCTAATGAACAAAATAAACTGATGAACAAAATAGATCTGGAGACAGAGAACCATGGAACAGACTGATGAATTTCAGAGGGAAGGAGGGGGTGGGAAGGTGAGAGGGGTGAGAGTAACTGGGGAATTTACCTATATGCGTATATGTATAGGCCATGGACACAGACAATCGTGTGGGGAAGGCTTGAGAGGGGCGGGTGCAGGTAGAGGAGGTCGATGGGGAAAAAAAACCACACACAATAAAAAAAACAAAGAGGACATCTGTAATACTTTCAACAATAAAGATAATTTAAATATATATATATATGTGAATGCAAACAGAAACATTTTACCCTTCAATAATTTGCAAGGTATCTTCCTATAATTATACAAATTTATATATTTTATCAACAACCACTACCAAAAAAACAATTATAATTAGTTTATATTTCAGAAGAAATCTTCTGTGAAATACATTTAACTAATTTCCAAGTTACTTTTGACTTAGTCAATGATTATAGATGTATTAAAAATTAATGAGTAATAATACAGTACAATTCTTTCTAAAAATACCTATCTATCCATAATGTTTTTTCTTATATATAAAAAAAAAGTGCTTGAAGTTCTTTAGGAATCATACCCTGTGCTTGAGGCTATCAGTATGTGAAATTTTATGGACAATTTTCTCGTTATTAACAGTTTCTGAAAAACTTAACTGTGAAAACCTGTCACCCAAAATGCAGTGTAACCATCTAAACCTAAAAGGAGTGGGATGAAGTGAGAAAACAAGATTATATAAAAAGTTAGGGGAAAACACACTGCAACTTCAAAGAGTTTTGAAGGAAAAGCATTTTCAAACCATATTTGAGGCTTAAGAGATGGACTATTCCTTGGGTAGTAGTTCATATGAATGTTCAAAATTAGAATAACAGAAAGTCTTCTTTTCCTTATGCTTGAATTTGCTTATAGTTATATACCCTATGTATGTAATATGTACCTGGTTCTGTATATCTGTAACAATCGTATTTGACTTCAATTTGGAATCAGCAAATCTCATAATTTTTTGGCTTTAATCTTTGATTAATTTGGAGTATTATTCAATTGACAAATATTTATTGAGTGCCTACTCTGAGCCAGATGTATTACAGTTGTTAACTAGTTTCAATTTGCTACCTTTTATACAAGTTAGTCCTGTCCAAGTTAAACAAAATACTTAAAGTTTATAAAAGCTAATTATATTATGCTCATTTTAATAAGTTTTAAAAATTGTGTAAAACTACTTTATATCTACTCATTTGGCCTCATCTAATAATTTGTGAACTGGTCAACTCTAACTTTACGTCTTACTACATAAAGCTGGTGCTACAAGGCCAGAGAGGGTGCTGCTAATTCCACACTGGGACATGCAGGAGGGAGGAAGGGCGGTTCCTTCCCTCAAAGCTGCAGTCTCATCTTTGGACAAGCACATAGCTATTGAATCAAAATCTATTTGCTAATATTGAAATTAATAAAATGCAACTGATAATCCAAAAAAAAGTTGTTCTAAAAAGGAGATGACTTACTTAGACTGCTTAGCTGGCGTATGATAGCAGCAAGGGTACTATTGGTTACACATTCAAGTTCACTGGTAATCCCTTCGGGCAGGGCGCCCCGGCACAGGTGCCGGGGTTCGATGTTCCGCTTCACTAAAGGCATGGCTCACAATCTGAAAATTAAACAGACATTTTTTAAAAGGCTCATTGCACTTTTTAACAAATCTAGAGTCTTCATTTTCTGGAAAATTGATTCTTTTTCCCAGCAATTTTCATTATCCTGTCATTTCTACATAAGAGAATCAGTTAAATATGCAACAGATGTTGAATAACTTAAATGAATACTATAGAGATCAAAGATAAATGTACAGTACAATTCTACTTTATAGAAAAATAATATATGCAAGATTTCCAGGTAAGCATGAGTGAATGAATACATCATCTTCCCTTCCCTCCCTTTCCACTGAAATGACAAGAGAGAGAAAAGGCGTGAACCCACAAGAACTAAGAGCAGGACACAACAGCCCTAAAACTGTGGACAGAGCTTAATAAAATTAAGACAGAGAAAAGACATATCTAGGCTGCAAGTGGAGGGAGGCAGGACGTAAGCTCACCTGAACACATAACCTTGCCAAATCTCCTCCACAAAGCTCAGGAACGGGAGATCCCAGGTAGCTATGAAATGGGGCATCAAGGGGTATGAAAACAGAATTGGTTTTTAAAACCCATTTATGAATTCTTCTCCCTTCTTGGGCTGGCCTTCTTCCACCCAGCCAGCACATTTTACTCTCTGGAAGAGGTGAATTCAAGGATCCGGACTTGAGACACTAGGCATAGCTCAAGGTTGGGGTAGGCAAGGCACTGAAACCTGTGGTATGAAATCAAAGTCTACGCCAAATGTGAAGACAGATATGCTCCCCACACCCCAGGTCCCTTCCCACTTGGCGTCCAGAACACTGGGGCCTGGTTTGTACTCCCCATCGAAGGAGACCAGAGCATTCTTCCCTGACAAGTGTTTGAAGAGAAAAGTCTATTAACACTGGGCCTCCTATTGAAATACCAACCAGGTCACCCTACAGTAACACCTGTCAATAATCTCTCCCAACACAGTTTCCAGTCGGCTTTAAAAGCTTAGACTTAAACAAAAGCAGAGGATCACCGGACACTTCAGGAAAGCTTCCTGTTACCCTGGGAATTCCATTCATGTTTCTCCTTATAAGGTACATTATAAAAAAAGTAAAACTTTTTGTTTAAGGAGGCATTTAGAGTATCAAATCTACTCATGCAACAAATCTGCTCACAGCACAGCAGAAAAATCCAGTGACTGTCACTTTGACAAGACTATCATATTGCCCAATTTGCAGCAGCAGAAAAACAGAAAAGCCTAGAACCTTGGTGACATCTGTTAACAGTCAAACCAGCCCGAAATGCCCACGTGGAACTCTTGTTGTTTGAGACAGATAATATCATATTTGTTTAAGCCACTGTAGTTGGGTTGTCTGTAACTTGAAATAAAACTTATTTTCATCTGGTACAATAACAGAATGGTATACTGTATCTAAAGAGCCAGAATGTGGTCAGCATACAATCAATCTTTGCTTTCTTCCCCCTTTCTTCATAACCTTTGTTCATGGATCCAATAAATACTTTCTGAGCACCTGCCACATACCCAGCAGTGTGTGACATGACAAGGACCCAATGGTGAGTGAAAACAGACAAAGTCCTCAATGGAACTTTATACTAGTGAGGAAGTGAAACATTTATCCAACCACACAGGTTAATTGCCAGGGGGTTCTGAAAACGTGGGGGGGGGGGCCGGCATGTGGCCAGCATCTCTGAGGACTCATGGGAAACCATGCTGGGGACAGGATGGACTAAAATCTGAAGGGTAAGGGCTAACTCACAAAGGGTCCTGTGGCAGAGGCAGTATCTATATATACTGGAGGCCCGGTGCACGATATTCATG
>NW_005357285.1:13333-14389 GCF_000412655.1 Myotis brandtii | reverse complement strand
GCAGTCAGACATCCCTCTCACAGTCTGGGGCTCTCGCAGTCCAGAACCCCTCACTCCTTACCACCTGCTTGCAGCAGAGGTAGGAGAGGCGTTCGCCAATGCTGCTGCGCTTGCCAGCCATGAAACTGGCTTCTGGCTGAGCAGCGCTCCCTATGGGAGCGCACTGACTACCAGGGGGCTGCTCCTGCATGAGCGTCTGAACCCTGGCGGTCAATGCACATCATAGTGACCAGTCGTTCTACTGTTCGGTCAATTTGCATATTAGGGTGTTACTAGAGGACCAGTGTGCACGAAATCATGCGCAAGTAGCTCACTTCCACTTGCCTTAGCTGGCCACCCCGCCCATCGCCGCTCGTAGCTTGTGCCCCGCCCTCCACCACTCATAGCTCTCCACAACTAGTAGCTCACGCCCTGCCCTCCGCTGGTCGTAGCTCTCCGCCACTAGTAGCTCGCATCCCGCCCCACCCGCCACGAGAGCCGTTGCTCCTTTGGTCGTGACGGCGTTACAGCGTGACAGCCATGGGCCTTTTATATAAGAGATTATCTTATATAATAAAAGGGTAATATGCAAATTGACCCTAACAGTGGAATGACCGGTTGCTATGACATGCACTGACCACCAGGGGGAAGATGCTCAACGCAGGAGCTGCCCCCTGGTGGTCAGTGCGCTTCCACAGGGGGAGCACCGCTCAGCCAGAGCCAGAAGTCAGCTCATGACTTGCCAGCGCAATGGCGGTGGCAGGAGCGGGCCTAAACTGTTAGTTAGACATTCCCCAAGGGCTCCTGGGCTGCCAGAGGGATGTCTGACTGCCAGCTTAGGCCCGATCCCCCAGGGAGTGGGCCTAAACCAGCAGGTGGACATCCCCCGATGGGGTCCCAGACTGCGAGAATGCGCAGGTGGGCTGAGGGACCCCACCCCCCTCTCCGAGTGCACGGATTTTCGTGCACCGGGCCTCTAGTATAAGATAAAAGCCTAAGCGACTGGCAGACCGGCCGGTAGCTATGACGTGCACTGACCACCAGGGGGCAGACACTCAACGCAGGAGCGGAAACCAC
>NW_005357285.1:0-13284 GCF_000412655.1 Myotis brandtii | reverse complement strand
AGGAAGAGATTAACCAAAGATCTTATTTGCATACTAGAGGCCTGGTGCATAGATTCATGCACCAGTGGGGTCACTCAGCCTGGCCTGCAGGGATTGGGCCGAAATCAGCTCTCTGACATCCCCCGAGGGGCCCTGGATTGCAAGAAGGCAGTTCTCAGGTGATGCACCCCGGAATGGGGCTCTCTCCTCTCTTCTCCCAATATTATGTCACTTTCTCTCTGTATCTGTCTCGCTTCTTTCATCTCACTTTACCCTAAGTTTGGCAGTAACTGACGACTTGTGGGCATTTAGCTGCAAAATGCAATTATTTAGTAAACATGATTTACTTAGCCTGGAACCTAGTCGGCCTAGGGCAGGACCCTGCTCAATGTCAGGCTCCCACTCAGGCCCTTCCACCCAGGCAGAGTCCTGTGGCAATGGGAACCTCCTTCTTCCCACCTGAGCTGCTCCTTTGCTTCCTTCCCTCCCTGGAGGTTACCCACTGGTGCTACTGTCTGCCCGGAAGGAGGGAAGCCGTGGCCAGTTTCCCAGCTGAGAGTGGTAGTGGAAAAATTCGCTGCCTCCCCTGGAAATCGATATTAAGTGGATGGGCAGGCACGGGCGCCAGATGTTGGGGCTGCAGCCAGTAGTTCCTGCATGTCTCATCATTTAGCTAATCGAGTCGAAAAGTTTCTGTAAGGGCCAGACACATGACCTCTGGAATGGGCTAGAGGCCCATTGGGGAACCAGACCTGAAGTGGGGAGCCAATTGGCTAGAGACCCAGTGCACATGCACCGGTGGGGGGTCCCTTGGCCTGGCCTGTGGGGATTGGGCCAAAACCGGCTCTCCAACATCCCCCGAGGGGTCCTGGATTGCGAGAGAGCAGTTCTCAGATGATGCTCCCCAGAGAATCAGGCTCCCTCCTCTCTGGTTCCAGGTGCCTGACCCAAGAACCACAGCTACCAAGTCACCACAGCTCGGCAGCTCCTGCATTGAGCATCTGCCCCCTAGTGGTCAGTGCGCATCATAGCTACCGGTGGTCAGTCAGCTGGTTGCTTAGGCTTTTATATATATAGACTAGAGTTACAGTGCATGTGCACCCGTGGGGCCCCTCAGCCTGGCCTGTGGGGACTGGGCCGAAACCAGCTCTCTAACATCCCCCGAGGGGCCCCGGATTGCAAGAGGGCACAGGCCAGGCCCAGGGACTCCACCGGTGCATGGATCCGTGCACCAGGCCTCTAGTGGAAAATAAAACAGAAGAGGGCAAAAGTGGTTAATGGCTATGAAAAAAAAGTTCTGTTCAATTATCTAATGTTTTCATTAACTATTTCTGCCTTATATCCATTAAGGTGGTAGCCGAACATACCATATTTTCAGATTCAAATACTATTTCATCTATTGCCTTAGGTGTACTGCCTAGGGCACATCGCCTCTCTGTGCCTCAGTTTCCTCCCTGTAAAATGGGGATAACAGTACCCACCTCATGGATTGAGGAGTTACTGATTTATTATAACCATAATCATTTAGAGCAGTGTCTGGCATATAGTAACACTTATTCTGATTATAGGAATAAAAAATGAACAGTTCACTAGTTGAGGATAAAGCTGAACCACGGAATACAGCTAACTCTATTTACATTAAAATTACGTAAAAGAAGAGGTGTGCACAAAGGAAGGGATGCTCTCACGTGAAAGTTTCAGATACACAAGTCTCTGAGCCAAGTGTAAGATTTATTGTGAGTTGTCACTTCTTTTTTGGAGAATCAATTAGAATAGTAACTAATTACAAAACAAGAAACCAGGATTCCTCATAAGGAAAAAAATAATTAATAAACCTAATAAAGGCATAAAGTGTGAGAAAGAAAAATACTGGATAATGATCAGCAGGGACTCATTCCATAAAACTAGAAAGAAATCAAGCAACAAAGTCCTTGATGTCCATAAAGCAGCACAGAGCAGTCGGGGTGGGGCGGGAGGAGCACCAAGGACAACACTAGGAAGCTAATGAAGGGACAGAGCTCAGGGCTCCGAACTCATCAGCAGGCTGCTTGTAATGCTGGTTTGTGAGACGGGCCCAAGCATGAATTCGCTTTTAAATAATTTCTCAAAAGAGGGTTTTACAAGTCTTTGGGGTAAACATGAGATTTAGGAGCTGAATGCTGACTGTGTATATAATATGCCCCGTTTCCACATACATTTTGTGTTTATTCAGGATGAAATGTCACCCTTTCCCCATATTTTTAACCTCTGACATGCCAGCACACCATCTCCCAGCCCACCACCACACTTCTCTGTAGCCACAATCATTCAAATAGATAGAAGCGTAATGATACTCATTCCACTCAGAGGTCCCACCAGCCTGTCCAAAACACACTCAAAGCTAGTCAATACCTTCTCCCGGTCCCTGCTACCAGACATACTGTCATTAAGGCACACCCGGGAACTAGCGTGGGCTGTCTTTCACACGGAAGTCCTGAAAACGCTTACAGGATTTTCCTGACGTCCTCAGTCAGATGTGCCTGCACCCTACTCGGACGCCTACCCCAACTCCTGCCAAAGACCCTCACTCATCTATGTAAGGCATTTCTTTACCGAGTCACAGATGATGATATGCCAAGCACTGGGAGGCCCCATGTACCCACGGCAGCCTTGCTGGGAGCACTAACCTGGAGACTTGTTCAAGATGTCATAAGAGTAAAAAGGAAACGCTCAGCTCTATGCGAGTGTATGAACCCCATCTTCTGCTTTCTGAATTCTGATGCTTTCACAGCTTGGGCCCTGCGGGGACTGCCCCTCTCAGGACTAGCCAATTCCAGAGCTAGAAAACAACTCACAGCAGTTTGCCTTTCGTATGCAAACCTACCAGTCCAGAGCCCACACCCACCACCTTCTCTGTGGAGCTCTTACACTATCCCCACACTTAATAATGCAGACAACTAGGGACAACACCATGCCTGCCGAAATTATTCACGCCAGGTGATCCTAAACCTGCTTACCCTGCCTCACCTGTTCCTTCATGCCCTAGTCGTGGTCCCCACACCCCATCCCACCTCCTGACCGACCCTGGTGCTTCCCCGTATGTCCTACGTACATATTTCTATTCAGCGCAGCCTTCACTTGGGCACTTTGCCTGTTGTTGAGGCATTTCAGCTATAACTAATCCTAGCCTTCATTTCCCACTATCACGATACCTTTATTTGGAGCTCCCACACTTATCAAAATACAAAGAGAGGACAGGCTACTGTCTTTACAGTTTTAGAAAAAGGATTTCATAGCTCCTTTTAAAAGTTCTACCACTTAGCAATGACTATTATGGCTTTCTGAATCGGTGTAAAGGACTCTAACTGGTGTACTTTTCCCCAGACAGCCTTTATTTTTATCTGATACTGATCTATTTAAATAAATTGAACAGCAAGGAAGAGTTAAAGGAGAAAAAGTTGGGTCAGTTGTTACTCTTGAAAATGGTTTGCAGTAACAAAATCAAACATGTAACAGACTACCCCTGTTACCAATGGCAAGCATGTCTCTCGACTCCTTCACTGAAGAACTGGGATGCAACCAAATCATTTTTCCCAGTCATTCTATGTGCTAAGGAAAGAATCAAAGATTGCTAACCAAACGTTTAAGGGTTATTAGAGGTTACATAAGGCATTACTATTAAACCTGTAGTTTGTCCAACTTTTCTGGGAAATGTTTCAATTTAGAGAGACAACCTGGTTCACATAGCTGTGAACTAGATTCCAGACAAAGCTAAAACCAGGCCAGTCCTTCCCTAGGAATTTGAAAGTGGGACCATGATACCCACCTCGTTGCTGCTCTCTTGAACAGCAGAGATGGTAATTCTTCTACCACATGAAATGGAGGTTCACAAAGTTAACCAGCAGCAAGAAACTAGAATAAAATTAACTGAGAGAAACTGGCAGAGACAAGAGAAACAGAAGGACCCCAATGGCTGTACCCAATCTCTCTCAAACTGCACAGCCAACTAGGAGAGAACCTTCGCCCTCATTCCCTCCTGCACCAAAGGTCAGGCACGCATCAGGTTTGATGGCTCTGCCAGCCTTCTCTAGCTCTCTATTTCCTTTCACACAGGCATTTCCCTAATGGCATCCTTGCAGGTGTGACCCAGCTTGGTGTCTGTTTCTCAAAGGACCCAGACTAATACAAGTGGCACCAAGTGGTCTAAGAAAATAGGTGGTTGGTTAGATGGGATTAGGACTTGCTCAATACCATGCTGCAGGTTTCCAAGGATGCCATCCTAACAAGTAGGCAGTAAACAAATATTCTAACACAAGGTCATGTTCAACTGCCAAAGATTTCACTGGAAGTGACCTGGACGGTGTCCTGGTGGAGGGAAATGCCGTGACACACATAAGAATGACACACATAACAATGCAGACACTTGTAAGATAGCGAAGGAAGAACACCTATAGAAACAGCAGAGCTGGCTCGTTACTGCGAGGTTGTACTGATGCCCTGCACAAGGATAACGAAATACTAAAAGCTGTTAACAAGCGTTAATAGCTAAGTGTGAGAACCTTAGAGATTTCCTGGTGGTACAAAGTGGTCCTCATCATGACCTGCAATGGGACTGCAGGCTGAGGACCCGATTATGAGACTTACAGCATTCAGAACATCTGCACGCTCAGTCGCGGCAGGATTCTTATGCAGGTCCAGGCTGTGGCAAAGAAAACCTGGAATCCTGAAAACTGGGACAGGGACTCCTGGTGGGAGCCCATGATAGCATTGATCCAAGCACCTCCCCACCACCCCACCAGGACCCTCTGGAGTGTGTAGCGCACCAGTGAGCTGGAAGATGCTACAGAGGCCTCTCCCCCACGAGTCCACACTAGCTGCAAGCATCTCTTCCTGAATGCCTCATTGACAACTAGTGCTGCGCCTGATGAGGGAGGCAAGAGATTAACATCATGCTGATGGCAGGCAGAAGCAAGTGGTGGGCAGCCAACACACTGGAGAACTGGGAGATAAACTCTGTGACGATGCAGAGTCTGGCAACTACAGTAAAGTTTCTAGGGGCCCAGTGGTCAGAGCCATGCTGCGATATCCCCTCCTCCCCCCGCCGCTAAATAAAAGACACATCTTGCATCCCCCTAGGAGCAGCATACCTAGGTTACTGCTGTGGCCCACAGACTGGGTGACACGCAGCTTCTAACTTTGAGAGTGGTCTGGAGCAAGAAAGGGCTCTGCAGTGGGGCCAGGTGGTGATGCAAGCAGCCTGGCTGCTCAGCTGTATGATCCACTGGACCTTGAATGGTGCAAAGGTGTCAGTGGTGGGAAAGACACAGGATGGGGGCCATGGCAAGCTCCAGGGGAGAAAGAGCTTGCCTGGTTATGTGGGCAAGGGACTGGAAGAAAGGAAACTAGAAGATGTGACAAGGAGGTATGAGAAAAGGCATGTGGGTGGACACTTGGGTGCGGTGTGAAGACTTTTAGATCATGTTAACCCCCACTGCAAGGCACCCCACCACGGAAGAGGCAGTGGGCAGAGTAAACAATATTTGCCATCCTGCAGCATCGGTCCCCCCAGAATTGGCCAAATGGAATCCCTATGTCATCACATCTGACCAGGGGCCAGCGTGGGGGTTCAGGAGTGGGCCTGGCACGGTGGGTGGGATCACACACCACACCACTTAGAGGCGACGGCCTTTTCAAGGCACACAGCGCAAGAGAACCTCCGAAAGGATGGGTGCCACCCTTCACCATGAGGTCTGCTTATGGAGTCAGAGTCCTTTCTAAGGCACTGTCTCAAAGGACACCAGGGATTAGGAGGCAAGGGGTAGGCGCAGGAGTGACCCCAATTATCACTGCCAAAAGCCCTCGAGGGGCCTGTGCCTCCATCCCTGCCCACTGGACTCTACAGGGATGGATGTCCCAGTCAGAAAAGGGACTCCCTCTTGCAAGCAGCAGAGCAAGGTCCCAATGATATGCAAGTTCATCAGTTCTGGATGGTTCTCTGGACTCATTCTGCCAGCGATTAGAGAGTGAAAAGAGGAGTCCCCATACTTTCAGAGGAAGCTGACTGTGACCAGCAGGACTGTGGGCTACATTTACAAGGGGACAGGGAGAAGCATGTGTGGAGGCCGCCGGCCCATTTGGGATCCTTGCATGTGTGAGCACGTCTTGTCATCTGCTACAGGGAGGATCCAATCACTTCCTGACCTCCAGTACTTGGTGTGCTAAGTCTGTGTGTTCGTGTGTGTACATGTGTATGTGTGTGTGTGCTGTGCCTGCAGACACTTCCTGGACACTTACTTGTTATTATAAACTTAGCATTTCTCACAGCGGGGATTGGTTTTCTGCACCCTGCTTCATGAGATTCCTTACAGAGCAATTCTGTGTTTGCTTCTACTGGCACAGGACAAAAAAAAATTTCTCAAGAGTTCTTACTCCTGGAGCCCCAGGCAGATGACAAGCTATTTCGTGGGGTTGGTGAGCAGTTTTTCTATTCAACTTTTAAGGGATCTGACAACCTTCTGAAAATGCCAGCATTTACTCTGAGGACTTTCTAGCTCATGCCCCAGGCTGGCCCAAGGCACATTCCGGTCTCACAGCGGCAGAGAGACTGAGCCTCTAGCACCCGTTTCTGTGTCCAGCCCGGCTCAGCTCCCTTAGCCTCTCACACACATGGAGGAGTGGCCACGTTGTTCCTCTTAGCACGGTTATGTTTGTAAAAAGATATAAATGCAGACATACTTGTTACACTTTCTCCAGTACTACAGGAGCTAATTTCACTTCATAACATCACGTGTGAGGAATCCTTTCAGAACCCCTAGCTCTGCTGACTCTCCCTTCATTCCTGTAATCACCACATTTCACTGTCCCCATAACCCTCCCCAATGTAATTATCAGATGTATTTTGAATGATAAAGTGACATGTATCAACTGCTGACTAGGTAGAGTAAAAAACCAAAAGGAAAATAAGGCGACCAACAGAGAATGACATGAAGTGTTATAGAAAATACAGCAAAAATGTATACTCAACTCTTATTTATTACCTAATCAAATTAACCCTATGAGTCCCCGGGTATATTAATAACACCTTCCTTGCCTTCCTTACAGGGTGTTGGGAGGCTCACATAAAAATATGTACTGGGGGAGGGAATTTACAAAATCCTCTCCAATCCTCAACAACGATGCCCTCCACACCAGGCTAGGGCATCGAGTAGCAGCCACTCCCTGCGGCTTTTCCCTGCTGCCAGAAGTTGGGGTCCAGGAACTGTGGTATTTACCAGGGAGAGAGGGCTACCAGGTGTGGGTAGAACTGCGAGCTGGACAGAGACAGAGAAGTTGAGGCTAGGCCAGGGTGCTGGGAGTGCCAGGGGAGGAGAGAGGTGGCCAGGGCAGCGCTGTGACAGGAGGGCAGCAGCGGGAGCCCAAGGCTGAGACTCACCAGAGGGAGCAGTGCCAGTGCCCTGCCATCATCCTGCCTGGGACGTTTGTCCCAATCTGTGCCTAGGGGAGGGGCCGTGTGGAACTCAGGGATGGCAGAGGGGCCTGATGGCCACACCCTGTAGTGAATCCGAGGGACCTTTATTTTCTGAAGGAACTCTGAGTGGACAGCAGGATGGGAGCTGGAAAATGGGAGACCAGGGAAAGAGGATCGATCCTGCCTACCTCAAGTGTATGGGAGGTGCCCCCTTCCCCAACCTGCAGAACAGCTGGTTCTGCAGTGGCTGGAGGCAGGGGCTCGAGGCAAGGGGGACCAGCTCTGGGCTGGAAATCTGTGCTCCCAGGTCTGGGTCTGGCTGCACAGGGGACTAGGATAGTTGGCCAGCTCAGAGCCTGGGTGAAGGCCATGACCAACAAGGGCCTGTTGTTGTGAAAGACTGAAGTGCCAAGCAAGGCTGATTTTTTTATTTCTTTTGTCCTGAGGTGGCAGCAAGGGAGTGCCAGCAAGCCAGGCAGAACTGAGGCACTGGAAGGAGAGAAGTGTCCAACCCCTTCCTATAAACTACAGGCATCATCCCCAATGCCAGGTTCAAACCATCCTGGCCAAGACCCAGGTACACCCACAGAGCCCAGTTCTAGGGGAGAAAGGAGAGCAGATCAGAACAGGGGCGTTCAAGGGGCGAGACCTGAGGCAGACCCAGCCTCTAGAATACATTCAAAGAAGAACTAACACCTGTCCTCAAACTATTCCAAAAAATTCAAGAGGAAGGAGCACTTCCAAGCTCTTTTTATGAGGCCAGCATTATCCTAATTCTAAAACCAGATCAAGACACTACAAAGAGAAAATTACAGGCCAATATCCCTGATGAACTTAGAAGCTAAAATCCTCAACAAAATATTAGCAAATTGGATCCAGCAATACTTCAAAAAGATCATACACTGTGGTCAAGTGGGATTTATTTCAGGGATGCAAGGCAAGTACAATATTTGTAAATCAGTAAATGTGATGGCTCACATAAACACAATGAAGGATAAAAATCACATTATTTTATTAATAGATGCCAAAAAACATTCAACAAAATCCAGCACCCATTTATGATAAAAACTCTCAGCAAAGTGGGAATAGAGGGATCATACCTCAACATAATAAAGACCATATATCCAGACTAGACTGCTTGGAAAATGTGAAAACAATTCATGATAAACTGAAATGTAATGCCTTATCTAAAACTCAATACAAATCTTGTAATATCTTAATTTCATATACAAAATACTCCAATAGCATACAGATTTTAATCTGAGATAATTTAGAAAATAATTTAAAAATGCAATAGGCCACCAGATTGACACAATTTAGTACAATCTGATGATTTGCTGAAGATAAATACTGCATATTTGTAATGATAGATTGAGAAGAAATTATGGAGAATTGTTTATAAAATAGATTTATGATCCTGAGTCTGTTCAATCATCCTGTTCTAAAGTCTAGAATTTAGAAATTCTCATAAAACAGTGCTTAAAATCATGATGGGAAGAAGGACATCTTTTGCTGGAAACAATAGAATATAAATATAAAAAATAATTTTGTATTTCAGAAGTAGTTAATTGCCAAAGGACAGAACAAAATTAAATAAGATAAGATTCTGAACCAAGTATAAAGTATAAAATATTTTCTTCACAAAATACATTAGGTTTAATTTAGTCTAGACACCAAATCTTTCAGATGCTATCTTTCTCTTAACCTATTAAGAGTCTAGAGACAGTGATGGTGAACCTATGACACGCGTGTCAGAGGTGACACTCGAACTCATTTTTTTGGTTGATTTTTCTTTGTTAAATGGCATTTAAATATATAAAATAAATATCAAAAATATAAGTCTTTGTTTTACTATGGTTGCAAATATCAAAAAATTTCTATATGTGACACGGCACCAGAGTTAAGTTAGGGTTTTTCAAAATGCTGACACGCCGAGCTCAAAAGGTTCACCATCACTGGCCTAGGAGATCCGTCTGCCACCAGAACTACGATTCCCAGCATTCCTGGTGCTCCCTGCGCTCTGGGCTTCCGCTTCCGGTCCTGGGGCTGCCATCAGAACTACTATTCCCAGAATTCCTGGTGCTCCCCATGCTGAGAGCGACCGAGGGAGCCACGGCCCCCAAAGCCTCCAGCTCTCCTGCTCTGCTCTCCACCTGGCGACCGAGGGAGCCACATCCCCCCAAGCTGCCGGCTCTCCCACTTCTGCTCTCTGCCCGGTGCCTGTGTATGCAAACTAACGCACCATCTTTGTTGGGTTAATTTGCATATTCACCCTGATTGGCTGGTGAGCGTAGCAAAGGGACTGTCAATTTATGTTTCTCTTTTATTACATAGGATAGTACTGGAAGTCCTAGCCACAGCAATCCGACAAGTTGAAAAAATAAAAAGCATACAAATTGGAAAGGAGGAAGGAAATAATATGTCATTATTCGCAGATTACATGATATTGTACATAGAAAACCCTAAAGACTTTACCAAAAAACTACTAGATTTAATAAATTAATTCAACAAAGTACCCAGATACAAAATTAACATCCAGAAATTAATGGCATTTTTATACACTAATAATGAACTTTCAGAAGGAGAAACTAAAAAAACCCACAAACAATCCCATTTACCATTGCAATAACAAAATATAAGGTACCTAGGAATAAACTTAACCAAGAACGTAAAAGACCTGTACTTGGAAAACTATAGGACATTGAAAACAGAAATAGAGGAAGATACAAACAAGTGGAAGCATATACTGTGTTGATGGATTGGTAGAACATCATTAAAGTGACCATACTACCCAAAACAATCCATATATTCAATGCAATCCCTATTGAAATACCAATGGCATATTTCACAAATCTAGGAAAGTTATTCCAAAAATTTATATGGAACCAAAAAGGACCCTGAATAGCCACAGTAGTCTTGAGAAAGAAGAACAAAGTTGAAGGGATCACAATACTGAATAGCAAACTATAAAGCCATTATAATCAAAACAGCCTGGAACTGGCACAAGAGCAGATATATACCCCAAAATAGACCCATGCCATTGTAATCTATTAATATTTGACAATGGAGACAGGAGCATACAATAAAGACAGTCTCTTCAATAAATGGTGATATGAAAATTGGACAGGTACATGCAAAAAAAATGAAACTCTACCACCTACTTACACCATCCACAAGAATAAACTCAAAATGGATAAAAGACTTAAATGTAAGTCATGAAATCATAAAAATCCTGGAAGAAAACATAGGCAGTAAAATCTCAGACATCTCACATAGCAGAATTTTTGCTTATACATCTCCTAAGGCGAGGGAAACAAAGAAAAAAGTAAACAAATGGGACTGTATCAAACTAAAAAGCTTCTGCATAGCAACAGAAACCAGCTTCAAAATGATAAGGGAACTCACTGTATGGGAGAACATATTTGCCAATGACACATATGTTAAGGGCTAATTTTTCAAAATATATAAAGAAGTTATACCACTCAAGAAAAGACAAACAATTCAATTAAAAAATGGGTACAGAACCTGAATAGACACTTCTCCAAAGAGGACATGTAGATGAGCAAGAGACATATTTAAAAATGCTCAAAGTCACTGATCATCAGAGAGAGGCAAAGTAATACTACAATGAGATATGACCTGCCAGAATGGCTACCATCAATAAATCAACAAACAGTGCTGGCGAGAATGTGGAGAAAAGGCAACCTAGTACACTGCTGGTGGAAATGGAGACTGTTCCAACCACTATGGAAAACAGTGTGGCGTTTCCTCAAAAAATTAAAAATCGAACTGCCATCAGACCCAGTGATCCCACTCCTAGGAATGTATCCTAAGAAAAAAAATTAAAAATGGAACTGCCATTTGACCCACTGATCCCACTTCTAGGAATATATCCTAAGAAGCCTGAAACACCAATCAGAAAGAATATATGCTCCCCTATGTTCATAGCAGCATTATTTACAGTGGCTAAGATCTGGAAACAGCCAAGTGCCCATCAGTAGATGAGTGGATAAAAAAGCTGTGGTACATTTACACCATGGAACACTATGCAGCAGTAAAAAAGTAGAATCTCTTACCCTTTGAGACAGCATGTATGGACCTAGAGATTATTATACTAAGCAAAATAAGCCAGTCAGAGAAAGTCAAATATCACATGATGGCACTTATATGTGGAGTCCAATGAACAAAATAAACTGATGAACAAAATAGGTCCAGAGGCACAGACGCGTGGAACAGACTGACAGATCTCAGAAGGGTGGGGAGTGAGGGTGACAGGAAGGGATTAACCAAAGAACTTATGTGTATACTAGAGGCCCGGTGCACAAAATTCATGCACTCAGGGGGTCTTTCAGCCCAGCCTGCGCCCCCTCGCAGTCCGGGAACCCATGGGGAGTGGGCCTAAGCTGGCAGTCGGACATTCTTAGTGCTGCCGCGGAGGCGGAAGAGGCTCCTGCCACCGCTGCTGTGCTCGCCAGACATGAGCCCAGCTTCTGGCTGAGCAGTGCTCCCCCTGTGGGAGCACAATGACCACCAGGGGGCAGTTCCTGCATTGAGCTTCTGTCCCCTGGTGGTCAGTGCGCATCACAGTGACTGGTCTTCCGCCATTCGGTCAATTTGCATATTAGCCTTTTATTATATAGGATATGCTTAGTCCATGGACACAGACAATAGTGTGGTCAAGGCCTGGGGTGGGACATTGGCTGGGTGGAGTAGGGCAAAGGGAGGGAAAATGGCGGCATCTGTAATGTCAACAATAAAAAAAATGTGCTGGGCAAAAAACAACAACAACAAAAAAACACCCAAAATCTAAGATTCTAATGATACTATTACTTTAATTTTAATATTAATATCTTACTCATTACTAAAATGAGATGCTCAATATTTCCTCCTAAGTTTATTTATTATACAATTAACCTAACATTTTTTATTGAAATTTTACTTATTATGCAACTGAATGCCTGAACACTGGCATTTGGCTTCTCCAGGTAGTACTCTTTGAATTAAAGTCAAATGATTTAAATGAATTACAGTCAAAATTTCAAAAGCCTATTAAGTGCTTCCTACTTCAAGGCAACTATTCTACCTTCCAATACTTTATTTAATCGCTTTCTTAAAATTCTACATACTAAAACTCGTAAGTTTTTCTATAACATGATTAAGTGAAATTTTTTTTCCTAAAAAAAATTACAGAAGCTACTCAACAAATGTTTAAAACAGTATGAAGTTCTCTGAATGTCCCTTTCCTGTCCACACCTGTCCACATTGGACCATCTGGAAGGTCTCTCTGAGATGAGCAGTCATCTTAGCAATCCAAATAAATGATGGATTTTTCCAGATCTCTTACTGTTACTAACTTTCAGTTTAATTCATTGTGTTCAAAGACAAGCTCTATATGATTTTAATTCTTTGAAATTTGTTCCAATTTGTTTTATGGCCCAGAAAATGGATTAAGTTGGTGAATGTTCCATGTGCACTTCAGAAGAATGTGTGTTCCTCTGCAATACTTGACAATGTTGCTGTGATCTTATCCTTAATTGATTTTTAGTATACTTGTTCTATGAATTATTGCGAAAAGTGTTGAGGCTGCCAATGGTAACTGTGAATCTGTCAAGTTCTCCCTTGAGTTCTATTAGTTTTTGTTTTATGTATACTAAAGGTCTGTTGTTGAATGTATATACACATTTAAGATTATTATATCTCCTTGGTGAAATGACCCCACTGTCATTATGTGATGGTCCATTTGCTGCTGGAATAATTACTGTCCAAGTGTACTTTGATATTCATAGTCACTCCTTCTTCTTTTGATTAGTGTTTATAGAGTATAACCTTTTCCTTCTAATATTAACCTTCTTGTGTCT
>NW_005357284.1:0-264 GCF_000412655.1 Myotis brandtii | reverse complement strand
ACCACGGTTATAAGGTTACTCAAGAATCTTCTAGAAACCTCTGAGAAATTTAGTGAGACCCTCAAGGATATGAAAAAGGACCAATTAGAAAGTAAGCATACACTGACTAAAATAAAGAATAATATGCAGAGATCCAACAGCAGACTAGAGGATCCCAAGAATCAAGTCAAATATTTGAAATACAAAGGAGCAAAAAACACCCAACCGAAAGATCAAAAAGGAAAAAGTATCCAAAAATATGAAGATAGTGTAAGAAGCCTCTGG
>NW_005357283.1:0-1408 GCF_000412655.1 Myotis brandtii | reverse complement strand
GATATTTTCTATTTTATCAGTTAAGTATACAGTGAGTCCTTTCATTGAGCATAAGAAGAAAAGTATCAGTTTTGGAGATTATGAAGAACTTTATACATAAAACAAAATGCCTCTTTTTTTCAAAGGAAAAGTCTTGAATAAAGCAAAAACTTAACATATATTTTTCCATACTATGTGCACATCGCATAGTGTCTGAAACATAGGAGCCACCTGCCTGGTAAGAACATTGTATCAACATTTGATGCAAACCAGCCCACCCCAGAACTAGTGATTTAAATAATAGACATTTATCATTGCTCACTCAGCTGTGGATTTCTTTTGTCTAAGCCAGCTTGGCTGGGCCTGAATGTTTCAAATTAGCCTCATGAAATGTCTGGTGATTGGTAGGTGTCAGCTAAGTGAAGAGATGACTTGACCACTATGTCCCATTACCTCTAGGCTAGTTCTGGCTTGTTCATGGGGCGTTCTCTAAAGCATTAAGACAGAGCCCCAGTGTGCAAGTACTTTTTATGCCTCTGCTTGCATCATGTTTGCTGAGGGCCTATGGCCAACTCACATTCAATATTCTGAGAAGTTTCTCCAAAGCAAGTCATGTAAAAATAGATACTTTATCCTGAAAAAATAATTCAAGTGTCTAAGTGACTTTAACTGTGAAGAGTCCACCTTAATATATATTTAAGTGGCCTTAACTGAGCACAGACAGTTCTGAGTTTTTGTTTTTGTTTTTAAATCAGAAAAAATAAAATATACTGATACTAATCTCTATGACACTCATTTTATAGAAATTTTAAAAATCAATGTTCTCATACTCAAAATATTCACAGATCTTACTATTTTGCCCATAGCTCTGAGGCAGCTGTCTTGACAAAAAGAAACACTGTTATGGCACCAGCTGAATGGTGTTTCGTGATACTGCAATAGTTTTTGCAGGATATGGTACATGGCCTGAATCAGTGGCCTACATATTGTATCTTTTACACCATAGCCATGATACATAGGGACATGAAATAAAACAAGAAATAGTATGCTTTACTTATTAACTATCTATACTAATAAAAGCATGATATGCTAATTAGACTGGACATCTTCTGGACGACTGTTCAAACGTCCTTCTCGACAAAGCCATGGTGGCAGTGCCAAGGCAGGGCGATCAGGCTGGCAGGGGAGAGCAGTTAGGGGGGTCACATAGGCAGGCAGGTGAGCGGTTAGGAGCCAGCGGTCCTGGATTGTGAGAGGGATGTTCGACTGCCGGTTTAGGCCCAACCCCTGTGGGATCAGGACTAAACCAGCAGTTGGACATCCCCCGAGGGGTCCCGGATTGGAGAGGGTGCGGGTCGGGCTGAGGGACCCCTCCCCCATGAACAAATTCCGTGCACTGGGCCTCTAGTTGTAATATAAGGAAGAAATA
>NW_005357282.1:0-821 GCF_000412655.1 Myotis brandtii | reverse complement strand
GGCCTAAACCGGCAGTTGGACATCCCTCGAGGGGTCCAGGATTGTGAGAGGATGCAGGCGGGGCTGAGGGACCCCTCCCCCCGTGCAAGAATTTCATGCACCGGGCCTCTAGAAAGACTATAAGAGCCCCAAATGGTTTTTCATCCTTATTAAAAGAAAGAAAAACTTAGAAATATAGTGCTGTTTTAAAAAATGAAAAAAGATATTGACATAAATTTATGTCTACTTGCTCCTTTTCAAAATGTTACTTTATATCTGAAGTCTATTATTGAGGGGGAATATAGGACAACTGGGGGGTTAGCAATCTGAATCTGTGCCAGTAACTGGCATCCTGATGCACATTCTTGCTAGTATAATTAAGCCCCATTCTTACCTGTGATGCTGTTCGGCCTTGCAGAACCTGTTTCCCGAATACTTCCATTTTGCAGCCATAATCCATGAACCATACACAACCCCCAGAGGGTTTTGGCAGTGCTGGCACCAGCCAGGCCAGGCCTTTGGGTATGATCTCACTTCTCCCACCCCAACCCACAGGGGGCTGCAAAACCCATGAAATGTCCGGAAGCCTGGTCCATACTTGGGAGACAAAGAAACTAAGGGGATAAAAAGGAAAGCTTCCTCCATATTCATCACTCAGGCTTTGGAGACTGATCCCCCTGAGTCACCACACTAGTGCATCTGCAATTCTGCATTAAAGGCTCCTTTTCTGAAGCCTCTGGGTGCCCGGCTGATTGTTCTCCCACGCCGCTTGGCATCTTATCTGCAACATTATTAATTTAAAATGATAAAATAATGAATACTTTTGATAAAAGCTCTATTTT
>NW_005357281.1:0-526 GCF_000412655.1 Myotis brandtii | reverse complement strand
CACACAGTGGAGGACATCTTTCCCACATAGACATTTGTCTTGCCTGGGGGGGGAAGACAGTCGACACACTCTATTGGAAAACACCTTGCCCTGAGTCCACTTAAGAGATTAAAAGTAACAATTAGCCTCCAGGCAGAAGCAACTGCCCCACCCTGTTGAAAAAAACTATTGCTACACCTGAGGATGATTGCCTGGGGGCAATTCAAGTCAGAATCCTATTACAGTGGGCCTTGACTTACGAGTTTAATTTGTTCCGAGACCAAGCTCATTAAGGAGCTTATTAAGGAGCTCGTTAAGGAGCTCCTTAACTCAAATTATCAACTCAATGCAAAATACTGGCCGAGAGACAGCTGGTATCTCAAAAAACTCTTTAGTCGGGACACTCGTAAGTCAAGGCCCCACTGTAGTCTATAGACAGAGGCAGTCTCTTGAGGCTTTGAGTCTTTGCCCCATCCAATTAGTTAGAAACAGTCTTTAACACTGTCTAGCACTAGAGATTGACAGGTGTAGAGGATCTACCTAATAC
>NW_005357280.1:0-486 GCF_000412655.1 Myotis brandtii | reverse complement strand
ATATCTGAAATCTTCCTTTGCTTACAGTGGCCACACCAACTATTTCAGCTGACATAAATTAAGCCAGAGTGTTTACTAATGGCCCTTAACAGTGTCTATTTGGCCTTCCCTTTGCTCCTTTTCAGTTAATACCTGGTTATTACAATGGTATCAAAAACACTGCATCCTCTGTGCAGTTGAACCCTGAAGTTGAACTGTAAGAGGAGAGTTGGGCAGGCTAGTTTTAGGGCACTGTGTTCACCTTGGTGAAAAAGAAATATCTCCAGTGCTCCAAACATAACATTATTTTAAAACCTCACTATCTATACTGCCTCTCCTCTGGACACCTCATGAATATCAATGACTTGTAAATAATAATGATTAGGCTACAAAAACATTCATTCTTGTGTCTCAAAACTCTGTTAGAAAAGAATCTTAAGTTTTAAATAAGAGAAAAGCCATGCTGAAGAGGAACCAAGATGGCAGCATAGGTAAACACCGGAGTTT
>NW_005357279.1:0-596 GCF_000412655.1 Myotis brandtii | reverse complement strand
TTCTTTCCTAAAATCTCCCCAGCCTTTTCTTTTAGGGGTGTTGAGTCTCATCTCATTGCCCTATTGCATGGTTCTGAAGAATGTATTCATTCCTTGCCCCTTTAAATGTGTTGGACACCTATTTTACTTTGTCATCATCTACCTGTAACTAGCTGATCCTGTTATTTTGCTCACATTGTTGATCCTTACCTTATTTTCAAATCTTCCAATTTCTTTCCTTATCAGGCTAAAATCCTCCACATAAAGGTTTGCAGTTTTCCTGCCTTCCTTCTGACTTGGCATCCACAGCATCATCTGACGTGAATTCCTAGATGCTTTTGAGGCTCCAAGTTGCCTCAGGATGGGCTTTGCTCCAGAAACTGAGAAGACATGCAGGCCTGAAAGGGCACACGTCCACAGGGACCAAGCCCTCAACAGTGTTCACATTCATTTTCACTGCACCTTCAAGGAACAAGATCACAGAGATTTTAACAAATATTCTGTCTTGAACCTTAGAAACTCTAGTAAACATGCTGGTCCTTGACATGTCAGTTACCCACAGGCTGTCACTAAAAGATGATGTTTTGTGTCCCCCATGACCTGGAGCTCAGGCCAGA
>NW_005357278.1:0-431 GCF_000412655.1 Myotis brandtii | reverse complement strand
GTGAGGGGCTGAGGGTCGTTTTCAGGCTGCCCACAGCTCATTCAGGGTCATTCAGGGTGAGGGGGTCCCGCTGGGGTGCCTGGCCAGCCTGGGTGAGGGGCTGAGGGCCGTTTTTAGGCTGGCCATGCCCGTGGGCTGGAAGCAGGTATCTGGGATTTATTTAATTTCTATAATTGAAACTTTGTAGCCTTGGTCCTGCTTGAAGCCTGGGTTGCC
This sequence comes from Myotis brandtii, assembly GCF_000412655.1. Taxonomy (NCBI): domain Eukaryota; kingdom Metazoa; phylum Chordata; class Mammalia; order Chiroptera; family Vespertilionidae; genus Myotis; species Myotis brandtii. The sequence goes on along the minus strand of NW_005357278.1, from coordinate 215 downwards.
CCTGGCAACCCATGTTCCCAGCCCTTCCTTGAGCGGAGGCCATGGCAGCTGGAAGCAGGTATCTGGGATTTATTTATCTTCTATAATTGAAACTTTGTAGCCTTGAGCAGAGCTGAGGGCTGGCCAGGGCAGGCGGGAAGCTTGGCTTCCTCAATTGCCGGGGCAACCAAGCCTTCTGCTCACTCCAGCTCTGTGGCTGCTGCCATCTTTGTGAT
>NW_005357277.1:0-487 GCF_000412655.1 Myotis brandtii | reverse complement strand
CAGAGGGGAAGGGGTAAGGGTGCTGGGTGAAAAATGGGAAGGGATTGCCCTAGCTGGTTTACCTCAGTGGATAGAGCGTTGGCCTACAGACTGAAGGGTCCCAGGTTTGTTTCCAGTCAAGGGCACATGCCTGGGTTGTGGAATCAAACCCCAGTAGGGGCCGAGCAGGAGGCAGCCCATCAATGATTCTCTCTCATCATTAATGTTTCTATCTCTCTCTCTCCCTCTCCTATCCTCTCTGAAATCAATTTAAAAAATTTTAAAAAAAAAAGAAAGAAAAAGGGGAAGGGATTAAGCAAAAAAAACCCAAACAAACCCAAAACCCTAGGAAAAAAAACCTCAGACAGACAGCAGTATGGTCATTACCAGAGGTAAATGGGAGTAGAGGGAGGTAGGAGAGGGTACTGGGGGGATAAATGGTGATAGGAAGATACATGACTTGGGGTGGTAAACACACACTACAATATACAGATGATGTATTATAGAA
>NW_005357276.1:0-800 GCF_000412655.1 Myotis brandtii | reverse complement strand
AGAAATATACAACTTTCCAGAGCTCAATCAGGAAGAATCAGAAAATCTGAATAGGCCAGTATCTACTGGTGAAATCAAAGCAGTAATAAAAAAAATAATAAAAAAATAAAAACTCCCAGCAAACAAAAGCCCTGGTCCAGACGGATTCACAGGGGAGTTTTACCAAATCTTCAAAGACGAACTAACACCTCTACTCCTCAAACTATTCCAAAAATTTCAAGAGAAAGGAACACTTCCAAGCTATTTTTATTAGACCAGCATTATTCTAATCCCAAAACCAGATAAAAAAAAGAGAACTACAGGCCAATATCCCTGATGAACATAGACGCTAAAATTCTCCACAAAATTTTAGCAAACCGAATTCAATAATACATTAAAAAGATCATACATTATGACCAGTGGGATTTATTCTGGGGATGTAATGCTGGTACAATATTTGCAAATCAATAAATGTGATACAGCACATGAAAAGACTGTAAGACAAAAATCACATGATCATATCAATCGATGCAGAAAAAGCGTTCACAAAATCTAACACTCTTTTTTGATAAAAAACTCTCAGCAAAGTGGGAATAGAAGGAACATACCTCAACATAATAAAGGCCATATATGACAAACCTACAGCCAACATTATACTCAACTAACTAGAGGCCACTGCACAAAATTTGTGCACTGGTAGGGTCCCTAGCGGCTGCTGGCTGCTGGCCGGGTACTCCCTCCCTTTCCCCGCTGGCCCCGTCCCCTGGTCAAACTCCCCGAAGAACTCCCAGTCGAAGGGACAATTTGCATACTATGCTTTT
>NW_005357275.1:0-533 GCF_000412655.1 Myotis brandtii | reverse complement strand
TAAACAAATGGGACTACATCAAAATAAAAAAGCTTTTTCACAACAAAAGAAACCATTAACAAAACAACAAGAAAGCCCACTGTATGGGAGAACATATTTGCCAATGTGATCACCGATAAGGGTTTAATCTCCAACATTTATAGGGAACTCATACAACTTAACAAAAGGAAGATAAACAACCAAATAAAAAAATGGGCAATGAAACCTAAATAGATGCTTTTTGAAATAAGACAGAAAGAAGGCCAAGAGACATATGAAAACATGCTCAAAGTCACTAATCATCTGAGAGATGCAAATCAAAAGGACAATGCAGTACCATCTCACACCTGTCAGAATGGCTATCATCAACAAATCAACAAACAAGTGCTGGTGAGGATGTGGAGAAAAAGGAACCCTCGAGCACTGCTGGTGGGAATGCAGACTGATGCAGCCACTGTGGAGAACAGTATGGAATTTTCTCAAAAAACTAATAATGGAACTGCCATTTTACCCAGTGACACCACTTCTAGGAATATATCCCAAGAAACTAGAAA
>NW_005357274.1:0-1058 GCF_000412655.1 Myotis brandtii | reverse complement strand
ATGCCCTTGACAGGAATAGAAGAATCGAACCCAGGACACTGCGGTCTGCAGGCCGACGCTCTATCCACTAAGCCATACTGGCTAGGGCAGCTGTTATCATTTTTAAATTTGACAATCTAAGGGAAAAGGGATCAGTGCCCCTGATTAAATAGTCAAGTGTTATTGCAAGTTTTAAAAATTATTGCGGCACACTGGTTAAAAATCGCTGGGTTAGGGTAATATAAATGCACTGCTTAAATGAGACATTCTATGCATTCTGCAGAACCCCAGTATAAGCACCCCCACCTGACATCTAGGAAGCCTTTCCAACTTCCCAAGCAGGGACCTCACTCCTGGATGAGCTCCCTGCCATGCCCACCCCTGGTCCCTCCTTCTACCCCAGCCCTGGCCACAGGGCCCTGAGAGGGTTCTGCTTGGTCTCCCCCAACTTCCCCCAAGTTGGGAACCCTTCTTGAGTCCCCAGCATAGTCTAGGCCTGGCTACTCACAGGTGGACAGAAAAAAACAAAAAAAACACTGGTTTTCATGAATAAGTCTTGTGGAACAATCTCACTATATAGTAAGTAAACTGAGGCCCAGAGAGAGGCCCTCAAGAATCTCAAGGTCGCATGAAGCAGTGGGCGCTAGAACATGGCGAGGGACTCCCCATATTTCTGGATGGAAGGAACCACGTGTGTGATTTTCTAGGGGGTGGGGGCTCCGCCAACCTTGGCAGGGAATGGAGGCTCTGAGGTCACCCAAGAACCCTAGCCGGCGAGAGGGGACAGGCCTGGCTGGTGGCCCAGCAGCTCTGCTGGGAGGGCGGTAGGCAGAGGTTGGCGATGTCGGAAGCCAAAGGCTTGGCCTCCCCGAGGGAGCCGCTTTCCCGGCCCGGGTCGGATCAATGGGCTGTAATTATACCGCGCCGGGCCCAGAGCCGGCGGGGAGGGAGCGGGAGCTGGCAGGAGCTGGGAAGCGGGCGGGAGAGCGTGGGCCGGAGAGGTACCCACGTTACTTTGATTGACAGCCCGGCAGGGCGCCGCGCGGGCGTTTCTGGGGATTGTAGTCTTTCCAAGAAAC
>NW_005357273.1:0-521 GCF_000412655.1 Myotis brandtii | reverse complement strand
TACTAATTCTAGGGAAGTTTTCTGGGCAGGCTGTTAGAAGGCATATAGGAGAGGCGAGACTTTGAAGAATTGAAGCAGGCTTTAGGGGGGCAGATAAATATAAAAATAGAGCTGTCTCCATCCTCCAAGTGGCCAGGAAACTCCAGGTAGCCTTCTGTCTTCGTGTGTTCTCTTTACCTCCACAGCTTTCCATCATCTAGGCCTGGGTCAGTAGTGTGGGTGAGATATTTCTCCTTTCCTTCCTCATCTTGTGGCTTTCCCCACAAAGAGAACTTCCTCTAATCCTCTAAGAGAAATCTTTGGCTTCCAGGAGATCAACATCTTATACATAAAGTAGGAAGGTCACCCTGTGGTTGCCAGGAATGATGACGGTGGCATTAAGGAAAAGGGAATGCAATTTGCATGCCTTTCAAAAACCTCTACCAAGCACTAGTTACCCAACAAATCAAAAGTCATTGCATAACCAGAGTGAGCCCTTTCATTCTTTTTTTTTAAATATATTTTATTGAATTTCCACAGAG
>NW_005357272.1:42839-43179 GCF_000412655.1 Myotis brandtii | reverse complement strand
AATTGTAAATATAAACAGTATTCTCCTCATTTAAAGGTTTTATACACAAAGTCTGAGCTCTATAAACAGGCATTCTTAATGTTTGAAAGTACATTCTTCTGTAAACACCAAGTAAAGTAGCCTGAATTGTAAATATTATCAGTATTCTCCTCATTTTACAGGTTTCTACCTGAACTCTCTGTGATTGAACAAGGCCATAAAGATAGTACGGCTCGGAAGATGGAGCAAGATGGCGGCATAGGTAAACACCAGAGACTGCTGCCGCAAACAACCACTTCAAAAATACAACTAAAAGACGGAATGGACATCACCCAGAACCACAGGAAGGCTGGCTGAGGAG
>NW_005357272.1:39050-40931 GCF_000412655.1 Myotis brandtii | reverse complement strand
GAATTGTAAACATTATCAGTATTTTCGTCATTTCACAGCTTTCTACCTGTAATATTGGTTAATGAACACAGCCAAAGAGATGTTATATCTCTATTTACTTGAATTTCTAGAGTTTAATACACGTTCCTAATAATTTCCCCGGAGTATTATTGTGCATTTTAAGAGTTTTACCACTATTTGACGGTTTTCTTAGCAGTATATACAAGAATCTTCAGGATTTAACTGTTATATTCAAAGCAATCAACCAAATCAGCCTCAATTGTAAATATAAACAGTATTCTCATCATTGAAACCCATTATATACAAATTCTGAACTCTATAAACAGGAATTCAAAATGTTTGAAAGCATTTTCTTCTGAAAACGCCAAATTCCTTGCTGGAATTGTAAACATTAGTATTATCGTCATTTCACAGCTTTCTACCTGTAATCTTCACTATTGAACAGGGCCATAGAGATGTTACGTCTCTATTTTCTTGAATTTCTAGTGTTTTTCACACGTTCCTAATCATTTTTTGGGAGTATCTTTGCGGATTTACCTCAATTAGACAGTTTTCTTTGCAGTATATACACGAATCTTCAGGACTTACACAGTTTAATTCAAAAAACGCCAAGGAATACATCCATAATTGTAAATATAAACAATATTCTCATCATTTAAAGGCTTTATTCACAAATTCTGGTCTCTATAAACAGAAATTCTTAATAATTCACAGTACATTCTTCAAGAAAACGCCAAATTTCATTTCCTGAATTGTAAACATTATCAGTATTTTCGTCATTTCACAGCATTCTACCTGTAATCTTGGTTAATGAACACTGCCATGGAGATATTACGTCTCTATTTACTTGAATTTGAAGTGTTTCTTACACATTCATAATCATTTTTCGGGAGTATCATTCTGTATTATAAGTGTTTTACCACAATTAGACAGTTTTCTTAGCAGTATATACATGAATCTTCAGGACATAAACTGTTTTATTGAAAAAACGCCAAGGAATACAGCCTCAATTGTAAATATAAACAGTATTCTTATCATTTAAAGGCTTCATACTCAAATTCTGAACTCTATAAACAAGATTTCTTAATGTTTAAAAGCATTTTCTTCTGAAAACACCAAATTCCCTTGCCGGAATTCTAAACATTATCAGTATTTTCTTCATTTCACAGCTTTCTACCTGTAATCTTGGTTATTGACCACGGCCATAGAGATGTTATATCTCTATCTACTTGAATTGTTAGTGTTTCTTACACATTCCTAATCATTTTTCAGGAGTATCATTCTGTATTATAAGTGTTTTACCACAATTAGACAGTTTTCTTAGCAGGAAATACATGAATCTTCAGGACTTATACTGTTTAGTTCAGAAAACGCCAAAAATTAAGTCTGAATTGAAAATATAAACAGTATTCTTGTCATGTAAAGGCTTTATACACAAATTCTGAGCTCTATAAAAAGAAATTTTTAATGTTTCAAAGTACATTCTTCAAGAACACACAAATTCTGAAACGCCAATTTTCGTTTCCTTGAATTGTAAACATTATCAGTATTCTCGTGATTTCACAGCTTTCTAATTGTAATCTTGGTTGCTGAACCCAGCCATAGAGATGTGACGTCTATATTTACTTGAATTTCTAGTGTTTCTTGTATGTTCCTAATCATTTCCTGGGAGTATCATTGTGTATTTTAAGTGTTTTACCACATTTTTAAAATTTTCTTAGCAGTATATACATAAATATTCAAGACTTATACTGTTTAATTCAAAGAACACCAAAAATTAAGTCTCAATTGTAAATATAAACAGTATTCTCGTCATGTAAAGGCTTTATACACAAATTCTGAGCTCTATAAAAAGAAATTTTAATGTTTCAAAGTACATTC
>NW_005357272.1:0-38800 GCF_000412655.1 Myotis brandtii | reverse complement strand
TCTTAGCAGTATGTACAAGAATCTTCAGGATTTTACTGGTATATTCAAAGCGCGCAACCAATTCAGCCTCAATTGCAAATGTAAACAGTATTCTCGTCAATTAAAGGCTTCATACACAAATTCTGAACTCTATAAAAAGAAATTCTTAATGTTTCAAATAAATTCTTCAAGGAAACGCCAAATTCCGTTGCCGGAATTGTAAACATTATCAGAATTTTTGTCATTTCATACCTTTCTACCTGTAATCATGGTTATTGAACATGGCCATAGAGATGTTACATCTCCAGTTACCTTAATATCTAGAGTTTAATACACGTTCCTAATCATTTCCTGGGAGTATCATTGTGTATTTTAAGAGTATCCCCACAATTTGACAGTTCTCTTAGCAGTATGTACAAGAATCTTCAGGATATAACTGTTAAATTCAAAGCACATATCCAATTCAGCCTCAATTGCAAATATAAACAGTATTCTCATCATTTAAAGGCTCTATACACTAATTCTGAACTCTATAAACAGGATTTCTTAATGTTTTTAAGCATTTTCTTCTGTAAGAGTCAAATTTCATTTCCAGAACGGTAAACATTATCAGTATTTTCATCATTTCACTGCTTTCTACCTCTAATCTTAGTTATTGAACAGGGCCATAGAGATGTTATGTCTCTATTTACTTGAATTTCTCGAGTTTATTAACATTCTTAATCATTTGTCAAGAGTATGATTGTGTATTTTAAGAGTTTTGCCACATTTTTACAGTTTTCTTAGCAGTATATACATGAATCTTCATGACTTATACTGTGTAATTCAAAAAACGCCAACGAATTCAGTCTCAATTGTAAATATAAACAGTATTCTCGACATCTATAGACTTTTTCACAAATTCTGATCTCTATAAATAGAAATTGTTAATGTTTAAATGTACATTCTTCAAGAAAACACCAAATTCCATTGCCACAATTGTAAACATTATTAGTATTTGGGTCATTTCACAGCTTTCTACATGTAATCTTGGTTATTGAACATGGCAATAGAGATGTTACATCTCTATTTACTTGATTTTCTAGAGTTTAATACACGTTCCTAATCATTTCCCCGGAGTATCATTTCATATTTTAAGAGTTTTACCACAATTTGACAGTTTTCTTAGCAGTCTATACAAGAATCTTCAGGATTTAACTGTTATAATCAAAGCAGGCAACCAATTCAGCCAGAATTTTAATATAAACTGTATTCTCGTCCTTGAAATGCTTTATACACAAATTCTGAACTCTATAAACAGGAACTCTTAATGTTTGAAAGCATTTTGTTCTGAAAACACCAAATTCCCTTGCTGGAATTGTAAACATTATCAGTATTTTCATCATTTCACAGCATTCTACCTGTAATCTTGGTTATTGAACACGGCCAAAGAGATGTTACCTTTCTATTTTCTTGAATTTCTAGTGTTTCTTACACTTTCCTAATCATTTTTCGGGAGTACCTATGTGTATTTTAAGAGTATTACCACCTTTTTACAGTTTTCTTAGCGGTGTATACATGAATCTTCATGACTTATACTGTTTAATTCAAAAAAACACCATTGAATTCAGTCTCAATTGTAAATATCAACAGTATTATCGTCACTTATAGGCTTTTTCACAAATTCAGAGCTCTATAAATAGGAACTTTTAATGTTTGAAAGCATTTTCTTCTGAAAACGCCAAATTCCCTTGCCGAAATTGTAAACATTATGTAAACAGTATTCTCGTCATTTAAAGGCTTCATAAACAAATTCTGAACTGTATAAAAAGAAATTCTTAATGTTTCAAAGTACATTCTTCAAGGAAACGCCATTTCCCTTGCCGGAATTGTAAACATTATAAGTATTGTCATTTCATAGCTTTCTACCTGTAATCATGGTTATTGAACAGGGCCATAGAGATGTTACATCTCCAGTTACATTAATATCTAGAGTTTAATACACGTTCCTAATCATTTCCTGGGAGTATCATTGTGTATTTTAAGAGTTTCCCAACAATTTGACAGTTTTCTTAGCAGTATGTAAAAGAATCTTTAGGATATAACTGTTATATTCAAAGCACGCAACCAATTCAGCCTCAATTGCAAATGTAAACAGTATTCTCGTCATTTAAAGGCTTCATAAACAAATTCTGAACTGTATAAAAAGAAATTCTTAATGTTTCAAAGTACATTCTTCAAGGAAACGCCATTTCCCTTGCCGGAATTGTAAACATTATAAGTATTGTCATTTCATAGCTTTCTACCTGTAATCATGGTTATTGAACAGGGCCATAGAGATGTTACATCTCCAGTTACATTAATATCTAGAGTTTAATACACGTTCCTAATCATTTCCTGGGAGTATCATTGTGTATTTTAAGAGTTTCCCAACAATTTGACAGTTTTCTTAGCAGTATGTAAAAGAATCTTTAGGATATAACTGTTATATTCAAAGCACGCAACCAATTCAGCCTCAATTGCAAATGTAAACAGTATTCTCGTCATTTAAAGGCTTCATAAACAAATTCTGAACTGTATAAAAAGAAATTCTTAATGTTTCAAAGTACATTCTTCAAGGAAACGCCATTTCCCTTGCCGGAATTGTAAACATTATAAGTATTGTCATTTCATAGCTTTCTACCTGTAATCATGGTTATTGAACAGGGCCATAGAGATGTTACATCTCCAGTTACATTAATATCTAGAGTTTAATACACGTTCCTAATCATTTCCTGGGAGTATCATTGTGTATTTTAAGAGTTTCCCAACAATTTGACAGTTTTCTTAGCAGTATGTAAAAGAATCTTTAGGATATAACTGTTATATTCAAAGCACGCAACCAATTCAGCCTCAATTGCAAATATAAACAGTATTCTCATCATTTAAAGGCTTTATACACTAATTCTGAACTCTATAAACAGAATTTCTTAATGTTTTTAAGCATTTTCTTCTGTAAGAGCCAAATTTCATTTCCGGAACTGTAAACATTATCAGTATTTTCGTCATTTCACAGCTTTCTACCTGTAATCTTGGTTATTGAACACGGCCATAGAGATGTTATGTCTCTATTTTCTTGAATATCTAGTGTTTCTTACAGGTTCCTAATCAATTTCCGGGGGTATCATTGTGTATTTTAAGAGTTTTACCACTATTTGACAGTTTTCTTAGCAGTATACACAAGAATCTTCAGGATTGAACTGTTCATGACTTATACTGTTTAATTCAAAAAACACCAACGAATTCTGTCTCAATTGTAAATATAAATAGTATTCTCTTCATTTGGAGGCTTTTTCACAAATTCTGAGCTCTATTAGCAGGAACTCTTAATGTTTGAAAGCATTTTCTTCTGAAAATGCCAAATTCCCTTGCCGGAATTGTAAACATTATCAGTATTCTCGTCATTTCACAGCTTCCTACCTGTAATCTTGGTTATTGAACAAGACCATAGAGATGTTACATCTTTATTTACTTGAATTTCTAGAGTTTAATACATGTTCCTAATCATTTCCCAGGAGTATAATTGTGTATTTAAAGAGTTTTACCACAATATGACAGTTTTCTTAGCAGTATATACAAGAATCTTCAGGATTTAACTATTATATTCAAAGCACACAACCAATTCAGACTCAATTGTAAATATAAACTGTATTCTCATCATTTAAAGGCTTTATAGACAAATTCTGGACTCCATAAACAAGAATTCTTAATGTTTAAAATCATTTTCTTCTGAAAAAGCCAAATTTTCTTGCTGGAATTGTAAACATTATCAGTATTTTCGTCATTTCACAGCTTTTACGTGTAATCTTGGTTATTGAACAGGGCCGTAGAGATGTTACGTCTCTATTTTCTTGAATTTCTAGTGTTTCTTAAATGTTCCTAATCATTTTTCAGGAGTATCATTGTGTATTTTAAGTGTTTTACCACAATTAGACAGTTTTCTTAGCAGTATATACATGAATCTTCAGGACATAAACTGTTTTATTCAAAAAACGCCAAGGAATACAGCCTCAATTGTAAATATAAACTGTATTCACTTCATTTAAAGGCTTTATACTCAAATTCTGAACTCTATAAACAAGATTTCTTAATGTTTAAAAGCATTTTCTTCTGAAAACACCAAATTCCCTTGCCGGAATTCTAAACATTATAAGTATTTTCGTCATTTCACAGCTTTCTACCTGTAATCTTGGTTATTGACCAGATCCATAGAGATGTTACATCTCTATTTACTTGAATTTCTAGTTTTTCTTATACGTTCCTAGTCATTTCCCGGGAGTATCATTGTGTATTTTAAGAGTTTTACCACTATTTGACAGTTTTCTTAGCAGTATATACAAGAATCTGGAGGAAGCAAGATGGCAGCGATATAGACAGACCTGTCCCATTGCCAGAATTGTAAACATTATCAGTATTCTCGTCATTTCACAGCTTTCCTCTTGTAATCTTGGTTATTTAACACGACCATAGAGATGTTACGTCTCTATTTAGTTTAATTTGAAGTATTTCTTACACAGTCCTAATCATTTTTCAGGAGTATCATTGTATATTTCAAGTGTTTTACCACAAATAGACAGTTTTCTTAGCATTCTATACAAGAATCTTCAGGAGGATTTAACTGTTATATTCAAAGCGCGCAACCAATTCAGCCTCAATTGTAAATATAAACAGTATTCTTAGCATTTAAAGGCTTTATACTCAAATTCTGAACTCTATAAAAAGGTATTCTTAATGTTTGAAAGCAATTTCTTCTGAAAAAGCCAAATTCCATTGCCGTAATTGTAAACATTATCAGTATTTTCGGCATTTCACAGCTTTCTACCTGTAATCTTGGTTATTGACCACGGCCATAGAGATGTTACGTCTCTATTTACTTGAATTTCTAGTGTTTCTTACACATTCCTAATCATTTTTCTGGAGTATCCTTCTGTATTATAAGTGTTTTACCACAATTAGTCAGTTTTCTTAGCAGTATATACATGAATCTTCAGGACTTATACTCTTTAGTTCAGAAAACGCCAATAATTAAGTCTGAATTGAAAATATAAACAGTATTCTCGTCATGTAAAGGCTTTATACACAAATTCTGAGCTCTATAAAAAGAAATTCTTCATATTTCAAAGTACAGTCTTCAAGAACTCGACAAATTCCATTGCCAGAATTACCAACATTATCAGTATTTTCGTCATTTCACAGCTTTCTACCTGTAATCTTGGTTACTGACAGGGCCTTATAGGTGTTAAGTCTCTATTTACTAGAATTTCTAGTGTTTCTCACACGTTCCTAATAATTTCCCTGGAGCTTCATTGTGTATTTTAAGAGTTTTACCACAATTTGACTGTTTTCTTAGCAGTACATACATGAATCTTCAGGATTCAACTGGTTTATTTAAAACACGCAACCATTTCAGCCTCAATTGTAAATATAAACAGTATTCTCGTCATTTAAAGGCTTTATACAGAAATTCTAAGCTCTATAAACAGGAATTCTTAATGTTTAAAATCATTTTCTTCTGAAAAGGCCAAATTCCCTTGCTGGAATTTTAAACATTATCAGTATTTTCGTCATTTCACAGCTTTCTACCTGTAATCTTGGTTATTGAACAGGGCCATAGAGATGTTACGTCTCTATTTTCTTGAATTCCTAGTGTTTCTGAAAAGTTGCTAATTATTTTTTGGGAGTATCATTGTGTATTTTAAGTGTTTTGCCACAATTAGACAGTTTTCTTAGCAGTATATACATGAATCTTCAGGACATAAACTGTTTTATTGAAAAAACGCCAAGGAATACAGCCTCAATTGTAAATATAAACTTGAATTTCTAGTGTTTCTTGTATGTTCTTAATCATTTCCTGGAAGTATCATCGTGTATTTAAGTGTTTTGCCACATTTGTACAGTTTTCTTGGCAGTATATACATGAATATTCATGACTTATACTATTTAATTCAAAGAACGCCAAAAATTAAGTCTCAGTTGTAAATATAAACAGTATTCTCGTCATGTAAAGGCTTTATACACAAATTCTGAACTCTATAAAAAGAAATTCTTAATGTTTCAAAGTACATTCTTCAAGAACACGCCAAATTCGGTTGCCGGAAATTGTAAACATCAATATTCTCGTCATTTCACAACTTTCTACCTGTAATCTTGGTTACTGAACACGAACATAGAGATGTTACATCTCTATTTACTTGAATGTCTCGAGTTTATTAACACTCCTAATCATTTTTCGGGAGTATCATTGTGTATTTTAAGAGTTTTACCACATTTTTACAGTTTTCTTAGCAGTATACACAAGAATCTTCAGGATTTAAGGCTTTATTCTCAAATTCTGAACTCTATAAACAAGATTTCATAATGTTCAAAAGCATTTTCTTCTGAAAACACCAAATTCCCTTGCCAGAATTCTTAAGATTATCAGTATTTTCATCATTTCACAGCTATCTACCTTTAATCTTGGTTATTGAACAGGGCCATAGAGATGTTACGTCTCTATTTTCTTGAATTTCTAGATTTTCTTACACGTTCCTAATCATTTATCGCGAGTATCATTGTGTATTTTAAGAGTTTTGCCAAATTTGACAGTTTTCTTATCAGTATATACAAGAATCTTCAGGATTTAACTGTTATATTCAAAGCACGCAAACAATTCACCCTCAATTGTAAATATAAACAGTATTCTCATCATTTAAAGGCTTTATACAGAAATTCTGAGCTCTATAAACAGGAATTCTTAATGTTTGAAAGCATTTCGTTCTGAAAACGCCAATTCCGTTGCCAGAATTTTAAACATCATCAGTATTCTCATCATTTCAAAGCTTTCTCCCTGTAATCTTGGTTATTAGACACGGCCATAAGGATGTTCTGTCTTTATTTAGTTGAATTTGAAGTGTTTCTTACACATTCCTAATCATTTTTCAGGAGTATCATTGTGTATTTTAAGTGTTTTACCACAATTTGACAGTTTTCTTAGCAGTATATACATGAATCTTTAGGACTTAAACTGTTTATTTCAAAATCCTCAACTAATTCAGCCTCATTTGTAAAGATAAATGGTATTCTAGTCATTTAAAGGCTGTAAACACAAATTCTGAGCTCTATAAACAGGAATTCTTAATGTTTGAATACACTTTCTTCTGAAAATGCCTAATTCCCTTGCCGGAATTGTAAACATTATAAGTATTTTCGTCATTTCACAGCTTTCTACCTGTAATCTTGGTTATTGTACAGGGCCATAGAGATGTAACGTCTCTATTTACTTGAATTTCAAGTGTTTCTTACATGTTCCAAATCACTTCCGGGGACTATCATTCTGTATTTTAAGAAATTTACCACAATTAGCAATTTTTCTTAGGAGTTTATACATGAATCTTCAGGACGTAAACAGTTTAATTCAAAAAACCCCAATGAATTTCACCACAATTGTAAATGTAAACAGTATTATACTCATTTAAAGGCTTTATACTCAAATTCTGAGCTCTATAAACAGAAATTCTTAATTTTTCAAAGTACTTTCTTCAAGAAATCACCAAATTCCTTTGCCGGCATTGTAAACATTATCAGCATTCTCGTCATTTCACAGCTTTCTACCTGTAATCTCGGTGATTGAACACAGCCATAGAGATGTCACTTCTCTATTTACTTGAATTTCAGGTGTATCTTCCATGTTCCTCATCATTTCTCGGGAGTATCATTGTGTAGTTTCAGAGTTTACCACAATTAGACAGATTTCTTAGTAGTATATACTTGAATCTTTAGGATTAAACTTTTTATTCCTAAAACACCAACTTATTCAGTCTCAATTGTAAATATAAACTGATTTATCATCATTTAAAGGCTTTATACACAAATGCTTAACATTATAAACAGAAATTCTTTGTGTTTTAAAGTACTTTCTTCAAGAAAACGACAAATTCTGTTGCCGGAATTGTGAACATTGTTCGAATTCTCGTCATTTCACCACTTCTACCAGTAACCTCGGTGATTGAACACTGCCATAGAAATGTTACGGCAACTGATTGAATCTGCATCATAAATATAAACACTATAGTAGTTTTTCACCACTGTTTTAACATGAGTTCAGTTTGAACACTGCCCCTCAGACACTAAGGCTCTATTTCCATATGTTTATGGTGTGTCATATACTTTCCTATACAATTCCAGATTCTATTATTTAGAATTCTCACAGTTTTAATCTAACTCACATAGTATTCTGGGCTCTATATAATTGAATTCTTAAAGTTTTTAAGAAGTTTTCCATAAAAATGCCTACTAATTAAACCGGAAACATGAATGTATTCAGGATATTCTTCATTTCACAGCTGTTTGAACGTGAATTCAGATTGAACACTGCCAACAAACATTAAGGCTCTATTTACATGTGTTCTGGCGTGTCATATACTTTCCTATACAATTCCAGGTTGTATCATTTTGAATTCTAACAGTTTTAATCTAGCTCACTTAGTGTTATGAGCTCTATATACTTGGATTTTTAAAGTTTTTAAGAAGTTTTCAAAAAAAAGCCAACTAGTTAAACAGGAAACATAAATGTAATCAGGATATGCTATATTTCAAAGCTGAACGTGAGTTCAGTTTGAAAACTGCCCCACAAACACTAAGGCTCTATGAACGTGTGTTCTTGGCTTGTCATATACTTTCCTATACAATTCCAGATTCTATCATTTTGTATTCTAACAGTTTTAATATAACTCAAATAGTGTACTGTGTGTTATATACTTGAATTCATAAGGTTTTTAAGAAGTTTCCTTTAAAATGGCAACTGAATAAGCATGAATCGTAAATATAAACAATATACTCATTTTTCACTGCTGTTTTCACGTGAGTTTTCTGTTTGAACACTGCCCAACAGACACTAAGGCTCTATTTACATGTGTTCCTGGCGTGTCATATACTTTCCTATACAATTCCAGGTTCTATCATTTTGAATTATAACCATTTTAATCTCACTCACATAGTGTTTTGAGCTCTATATACTTGAATTCTTATAGTCTTTAAGAAGTTTTCCATAAAAATGCCAACTAGTTCAACCGGAAACATAAATGTAATCAGGATATTCTTCATTTCACAGCTGTTTGAACGTGAGTTGAGTTTGAACACTGCCCAGCTGACACTAAGGCTCTATTTACATGTGTTCCTGGCGTGTCATATACTTTCGTATACAATTCCTGGTTCTATCATTTTGAATTCTAACAGTTTTAATCTAACTCACATAGTGTTCTGAGCTCTATATACTTGAATTCTTAACGTTTTTAAGAATATTTCATAAAAACGCCAACTAGATAAACCAGAAACATAAATGTAATAAGGATATTCTTCATTTCACCGCTGTTTGAACCTGAGTTCTGTTTGAATACCGTCCAAAAGACACTGAGGCTCTATTTACATGTGTTCCTGGCGTGTCATATACTTTCCTATGCAATTCCAGGTTCTATCATTTTGAATTCTAACTGTTTTAATCTCATTCACATAGTGTTCTGATCTCTATATACTTAAAATCTTAAAGTCTTTAAGAAGTTTTCCATAAAAACGCCAACTAGTTCAACCGGAAACATAAATTTAATCCGGATATTCTTCAATTCAGAACCGTTTGAATGTAGTTCAGTTTGAACACAGCCCAAAAGATATTAAGGCTCTATTTATATGTGTTCCTGTTCATAGTCTTTCATATACAATTCCAGACTCTATCATTTTGAATTGTTACAGTTTTAATTTAACTCATATATTGTACTGTGCGCTATATACTTGCATTCTTACGGTTTTTAAGATGTTTCCTCTAAAAAGGGCTACTGAATGAACATGATCACAAATATAAACACTATACTCGATTTTCATTGCTGTTTGAACGTGAATTTTCTGTTTGAACACTGCCCCACAGACACTAAGGCTCTATATACATGTGTTCCTGGCGTGTCATATGCTTTCTTGTACAATTCCAGGTTCTATCATTTTGAATTCTAAGAGTTTTAATCTAACTCACATAGGGTTCAGAGCTCTATACACTTGAATTCTTAAGGGTTGGAAGCAGGTTCCTTTTTAAAAAGCCGTCTTATTAAACCGGAAGTATAAATGGAATCACAATCCTCACCCTTTCACAGGTGATTGAAGATGAGTTTTAAGGTTGAACTCTGCCCCCACAGAACTGAAGGCTATATTTCAATGTAGTCCTTGCGTTTCATGCACATTTTATAATATTCAAGGTTCAATCATTTTGAATTCAAAGAATTTTAATCTAACTCACATAGGGTTCAAAGTTCTATACACTTGAATTCTTAAGGGTTGGAAGCAGGTACCTTTAAAAAAGCCATCTTATAAAACCGGAAGTATAAATGGCATCAGTATCCTCAATTTTCACAGGTGTTTGAATGTGAGCTTTCAGGTTGAACTCTGCCCCACAGACATGACGGCTTTATATACATGTATTCCTAGCCTTTCATACACATTTTTATACAATTTCAAGTTCGATCATTTGAATTCTAAGAGTTTTATCTAACTCACATAGGGTTCTGAGTTCTATACACTTGAATTCTTCTTTGTTGGAAGCAGGTTCCTTTAAAAAAGCCATCTCATTAAACTGGAAGTATAAATGGAATCAGTATCCTCAACTATCACAGCTGTTTGAACGTGAGTTTGGAGGTTGAACACTGCCCCACAGACATGAAGGCTCTTTTTACATGTACTCCTAGTGTTTCATTCACATGTTTATACAATTTCAGGTTCTAACCTTTTGAATTCTAAGAGTTTTATTCTAACTCACATAGTGTTCTAAGCTCTATACACTTGAATTCTTAAGGGTTGGAAGCAGGTTCCTTGAAAAAAGCCATCTCATTAAATCGGAAGTATAAATTGAATCATTATCTTCAACTTTCAGAGCTGTTTGAACGTGAGTTTTCAGGTTGAACACTGCCCTACAGACATGAAGGCTCTATCTACATGTACTCCTAATGTTTCATAAACATTTTTATACAATTTCTGCTTCTATCCTTTTGAATTGCAAGAGTTTTAATCTAATCACATAGTGTTCTGAGCTCTATACACTTGAATTCTTAAGGGTTGGAACCAGGCTTCTAAAAAAAGCCATCTCATTAAACCGGAAGTATAAATGGAATCACTATCCTTGCCTTTTCACAGCTGTTTGAAGGTGTGTTTTCAGGATGAACTCTGCCTCACAGACATGTTGGCTATATTTACATGTACACCTAGCGTTTCATAAACATTTTCATATAATTTCAGGTTCGATACTTTTGAATTCTAAGAGTTTTAATCTAACTCACATAGTGTTCTGAGCTCTATACACTTGAATTCTTAAGGGTTGGAAGCAGGCTCCTTTAAAAAAGCCAACTCATTAAACCGGAAGTATAAATGGAATCAGTATCCTCAACTTTCACAGCTGTTTGAACGTTAGTTTTCAGGTTGAACACTGCCCACAGAAATGAAGGCTCTATTTACATGTTCTCCTAGTCTTTCATACACATATTATAGGATTCCAGGTTTGATCATTTTGTATTCCAAGAGTTTTAATCTAACATATTTTGTTCTGGGTTCTATACACTTGAATTCTTACTTGTTGTAAGCGGGTTTTTTTAAAAAAGCCATCTCATTAAACCGGAAGTGAAAATAGAATCAGAATTTTCCACTATAACAGCTGTTTGAATGTGAGTTTTCAGGTTAAACTCTGCCCCACAGACAAGAATGCTTTATTTACACGTATTCCTAGCTTTTCATACACATTTTTATAAAATTTCACATTTGATGCTTTGAATTCTAAGAGTTTTAATCTAACTCACATAGGGCTTGGAAATCTATACACTACAATTTTTAATTTTTGGAAGGTGATTCTTTTAAAAAAGCCATCTCATTAAAACGGAACTATAATTAGAATCAGAAACTTCCACTTTCACAGCTGTTTGAAGGTGAGCTTTCAGATGGAACACTGCCCCACAGAAACGAAGGCTCTAATTACATGTACTCCTAGCGTTTCTTATACATTTTATAAGATTCCACGTTCAATCATTTTGAATTACAAGAGTTTTAATCTAACACACATAGTGTTCTGAGTCTATACACTTGAATCCTCAACTGTTGGAAGCAGGTTCCTTTAAAAAAGCCATCTCAAAATCGGAAGAGTATAAATGAAATCAGAATCTTCGAATTTTCACAGCTGTTTGAATGTGAGTTTCCAGGTTGAACTCTGCCCCACAGACAAGAAGGCTCTGTTTACACGTATTCATAGCGTTTCATACACATTTTTATACAATTTTAGGTTTGATACTTTAAGAGTTTTAATCTAAGTCACATAGTGTTCTGAGTTTTATACACTTGAATTCTTAATTGTTGGAAGCAGGTTCCTTTAAAAAAGCCATCTCATTAAATCGGAAGTATAAATGAAATCAGAATCTTCGAATTTTCACAGCTGTTTGAATGTGAGTTTCCAGGTTGAACTCTGCCCCACAGACAAGAAGGCTCTGTTTACACGTATTCATAGCGTTTCATACACATTTTTATACAATTTTAGGTTTGATACTTTTGAATTCCAAGAGTTGTAATCTAACTCACATAGGGGTCTGAGCTCTATACACTTCAATTCTTAATTGTTGGAAGCACGTTCCTTTAAAAAAGCCATCTCATTAAACCGGAAGTATACTTGGAATCAGAATTGTCCACTTTCACAGCTGTTTGAATGTGAGTTTTCAGGTTGAACTCTACCCCACAGACAAGATGGCTCTATTTACATGTACTCCTAGCGTTTCCTACACATTTTATAAGATTCCAGGTTCAATCATTCTGAATTCTTAGAGTTTTAATCTAACTCACATAGGGTTCGGAGCTCATTACACTTCAATTTAATTGTTGGAAGCAGGTTCCTTTAAAAAAGCCATCTTAGTAAACCGGATGTATAAATGGGATCAGGATCCTCAACTTTCACAGGTGTTTGAACGTGAGATTTCAGGTTGAACACTGCCCCACAGACATGAAGGCTCTATTTACCTGTACTCCTAACATATCTTATACATTTTATGAGATTCCAGGTTCAATAATTTTGAATTACAAGAGTTTTAATCTAACTCACATAGTGTTCTGAGTTCTATACACTTGAATCCTTAATTGTTGGGAGCAGGTTCCTTTAAAAAAGCCATCTCGTTAAATCAGAAGTATAAATGGAATCAGAATCTTCCACTTTCACAGCTGCTTGAATGTGAGTTTTCAGGTTGAACTCTGCCCCACAGACAAGATGGCTCTATTTACACGTATTCCTAGCATTTCATACACATTTTTATACAATTTCAGATTCGATCCTTTTGAGTTCTAAGAGTTTTAATCTAACTCACATAGGTTTCGAAGCTCAATACACTTGAATTCTTTTGGGTAGGAAGCAGGTTCCCTTCAAAAAGCCATCTTATTAAATCGGAAGTATAAACGGAATCAGTATCCTCAACTTTCACAGGTGCTTGAACCTGAGCTTTCAGGTTGAACACTGCCCCACAGACCTGAAGGCTCTATTAACATGTACTCCTAATGTTTCGTACGCGTTTTATACGATTCAAAGTTCAATCATTTTGAATTCCAAGAGTTTTAATCTAAGTCACATAGTGTTCTGTGTTCTATACACTTGAATTCTTACTTGTTGTAAGCGGGTTTTTTTAAAAAAGCCATCTCATTAAACCGGAAGTGAAAATAGAATCAGAATTTTCCACTATAACAGCTGTTTGAATGTGAGTTTTCAGGTTAAACTCTGCCCCACAGACAAGAATGCTTTATTTACACGTATTCCTAGCTTTTTCATACACATTTTTATAAAATTTCACATTTGATGCTTTGAATTCTAAGAGTTTTAATCTAACTCACATAGGGCTTGGAAATCTATACACTACAATTTTTAATTTTTGGAAGGTGATTCTTTTAAAAAAGCCATCTCATTAAAACGGAACTATAATTAGAATCAGAAACTTCCACTTTCACAGCTGTTTGAAGGTGAGCTTTCAGATGGAACACTGCCCCACAGAAACGAAGGCTCTAATTACATGTACTCCTAGCGTTTCTTATACATTTTATAAGATTCCACGTTCAATCATTTTGAATTACAAGAGTTTTAATCTAACACACATAGTGTTCTGAGTCTATACACTTGAATCCTCAACTGTTGGAAGCAGGTTCCTTTAAAAAAGCCATCTCATTAAATCGGAAGTATAAATGGAATCAGTATCCTCAACTTTCCCAGGTGTTTGAACTTGAGCTTTCAGGTTGAACACTGCCCCACAGACATGAAGGCTCAATATAAACATATTCCTAGGGTTTCATACACATTTTTATACAATATCAGGTTCGATCCTTTTTTATTCTAAGAGTTTTAATCTAAGTCACATAGTGTTCTGAGTTTTATACACTTGAATTCTTAATTGTTGGAAGCAGGTTCCTTTAAAAAAGCCATCTCATTAAATCGGAAGTATAAATGAAATCAGAATCTTCGAATTTTCACAGCTGTTTGAATGTGAGTTTTCAGGTTGAACTCTGCCCACAGACAGGACGGCTCTATTTGTATGTACTCCTAGCATTTCTTACACACTTTATAAGATTCCCGTTTCAATCATTTTGAATTCCAAGAGTTTTAATCTAACTCAGAGTGTTCTGAGTTCTATACACTTGAATTCTTAATTGTTGGAAGCAGATGCCGTTAAAAAACCTATCTAATTAAACCGGATATATAAATGGAATCAGAATCCTCGACTTTCACAGCCATTTTAAAGTGGGTTTTCAGGTTGAACACTGCCCCACAGACAAGACGGTTCTATTTACACCTATTCCTAGCATTTCGTACACATTTTTATACAATTTCAGGTTTGATCCTTTTGAATTCTAAGTTTTAAATAACTCACATAGGGTTCTGAGCTATATACACTTCAATTTTTAATTGTAGAAAGCAGGTTCCTTTAAAAAAAAAAGCCATCTCATTAAACCAGAAGTATACTTGGAATCAGAAACCTCCACTTTCACAGCTGTTTCAATGTGAGTTTTCAAGTTGAACTCTGCCCCACAGACAAGACGGCTCTATCAACATGTATTGCTAGCTTTTTATACACACTTTTATACAATTTCAGGTTCGATCCTTTTGAATTCTAAGAGTTTTAATCTAACTCACATAGGGGTCTGAGCTCTATACACTTCAATTCTTAAGGGCTGGAATCAGGTTCTTTTAAAAAAGCCATCTCATTAAACCAGAAGTATACTTGGAATCAGAATCCTCCACTTTCACAGCTCTGTGAATTTGAGTTTTCAGGTTGAACTCTGCCCCACAGACAAGACGGCTCTATTTACATGTACTCCCAGTGTTTTGTACATATTTTATAAGATTCAGGTTCAATCATTTTGAATTCCAAGAGTTTTAACCTAACTCACCTAGTGTTCTGAGTTCTATACACTTGAATTCTTAATTGTTGGAAGCAAGTTCCTTTAAAAAAGCCATCTCATTAAACCGGTACTATAAATGGAATCAGACTCCTAGACATTCACAGCTGTTGGAATGTGAGTTTTCAGTTTGAACTCTGCCCCACATACAAGACGGCTCGATTTACATGTATTCCTAGCATTTCATACACATTTTATAGAATTTCAGATTCGCTCCTTTTGAATTCTAAGAGTTTTAATCTAACTCACATAGGGTTAGGAGCTCAATACACATGAATTCTTAAGGGCTGGAATCAGCTTCCTTTAAAAAAGACATCATATTAAACCGGAAGTATAAATGGAATCAGTATCCTCAACTTTCACAGGTGTTTGAATGTGAGCTTTCAGATTGAACACTGCCCCACAGACATGAAAGCTCAATTTACACGTATTCTTAGTGTTTCATACACATTTTTATACAATTTCAGGTTCGATCCTTTTTCATTCTAAGAGTTTAATCTAACTCACATAGGGTTCGGAGCTCTATACACTTCAATTCTTAATTGTTGGAAGCAGGTTCCTTTTAAAAAGCCATCTTATTAAACCGGAAGTATAAATGGAATCAGAATCCTCGACTTTCACAGCTGTTTGAATATGAGTTTTCAGGTTGAACTCAGCCACACAGACAAGACGGCTCTATATACACGTATTCACAGCCTTTCTTATACATTTTTATACGATTTCAGGTTTGATCCTTTTGAATTCTAAGAGTTTTAATCTAACTCACAAAGGGTTCGGAGCTAAACACACTTAAATTCTAATGGGTTGGAAGCAGGTTACTTTAAAAAAGCCATCTTATTAAACCAGAAGTATATAGGGAATCGGTATCCTCAACTTTCACAGGTGTTTGTACATGACCTTTCAGGTTGAACACTGAACCACAGACATGAAGGCTCTATTTACATATACTCCTAGCGTTTTGTACACATTTTATAAGATTCCAGGTTCGATCATTTTGAATTACAAGAGTTTTAATCTAACTCACATAGTGTTCTGAGCTCTATACACTTAAATTCTTAATTGTTGGGAGCAGGTTCTTTTAAAAAAGCCATTTCATTAAACCGGAAGTATAAATGGAATCAGAATCCTCCACTTCCACAGCTGTTTGAATGTGAGTTTTCAGGTTGGACTCAGCCACAATGACAAGACAGCTCTATTTACAAGTATTCATAGCGTTTCCGACACATTTTTATACAATTTCAGGTTCTATCTTTTTGAATTCTAATAGTTTTAATCTAACTCACATAGGGTTCATAGCTCAATACACTTGAATTCTTAATTGTTTGAAGCAGGTTCCTTTAAAAAGCCATATCTTTAAACCGGAAGTATTGATGGAATCAAAATCCACGACTTTCACAGCTGTTTGAATGTGAGTTTTCAGGTTGAACTCTATCCCACAGTCAAGACAGCTCTATTTACACATATTCCAAGCGTTTCATACACATTTTATAGGAATCCATGTTTGATCTTTTGAATTGTAAGAATTTTAATCTAACTCACATAGGGTTTGGAGGTCAATACACTTGAATTCTTAAGGGTTGGAAGCAGGTCCCTTTTAAAAAGCCATCTTATTAAACCGGAAGTATAAATGGAATCAGTATCCTCAACATTCACAGGTGTTTGAATGTGAGCTTTCAGGTTGAACACTGCCCCACAGACATGAAGGCTATATTTACATGTACTCCTATCGTTTCTTACACACTTTATAAGATTCCAGGTTCAATCATTTTGAATTCCAAGAGTTTTAATCTAACTCACATAGTGTTCTGAGTTCTATACACTTGAATTCTTAAATGTTGGAAGCAGGTACCTTTAAAAAAAAGCCATCTCATTAAACCCGAAGCATAAATGGAATCAGAATCCTTGACTTTCACAGCTGTTTAAAGGTGAGTTTTCAGGTTGAACTCTGCCCCACAGACAAGACTGCTCTATTTACAAGTATTCCTAGAGTATCATACATATTTTTAGAATTTCAGGTTCGATTTTTTTGAATTCCAAGAGTTTTAATCTAACTCACATAGGGTTCAGAGCTCTATACACTTAAATTCTTAATTGTTGGAAGCAGGTTCCTTTAAAAAGGCCTTCTCATTAAACCGAAAGTATGATTAGAATCAGAATACTCCACATTCACAGCTGTTTGAATTTGAGTTTTCAGGTTGAACTCTGCCCCACAAACGAGACGGATCTATTTACATGTACTCCTAGCGTTTCGTACACATTTTATAAGATTCCAGGTTCAATTATTTTGAATTCCAAGAGTTTTAAACAAACTCACATAGTGTTCTGAGTTCTATACACTTGAATTCTAAATTGTTGGAAGCAGGTTCCTTTAAAAAAGCCATCTCATTAAACCGAAAGTATAAATGGAATCAGAATCCTGGACATTCACAGCTGTTTGAATGTGAGTTTTCAGGTTGAACGCTGCCCCACAGACAAGACGGCTCTATTTACACGTATTCCTCTGGTTTCATACCCATTTTTATACAATTTCAGTTTCCATCCATTTGAATTCTAAAAGTTTTAATCTAACTCACATAGGGTTCAAATTTCAATACACATGAATTCTTAAAGGCTGGAAGCAGGTTCCTTTAAAAAAGCCATCTTATTAAATGGGAAGTGTAAATGAAATCAGTATCCTCAACTTTCACAGGTGTTTGAATGTGAGCTTTCAGGTTGAACACTGCCCCACAGACATGAAGGGGCTATGTACATGTACTCCTAGCATTTCGTACACATTTTATAAGATTTCAAATTCAATCATTTTAAATTCCAAGTTTTAATCTAACTCACAGAGTGTTCTGAGTTTATACACTTGAATTCTTAATTTTTGGAAGCAGGTTCTTTTAAAAAAGCCATCTCATTAAACCGCAAGTATACTTGGAATCAGAATCCTCCACTTTCACAGCTGTTTGAATGTGAGTTTTCAGTTTGAACTCTGCTCCTCATACAAGACGGCTCTATTTACACGTATTCCTCTTGTTTCATACCCATTTTTATACAATTTCAAGTTCCATCCATTTGAATTCTAAAAGTTTTAATCTAACTCACATAGGGTTCAAATTTCAATACACATGAATTCTTAAAGGCTGGAAGCAGGTTCCTTTAAAAAAGCCATCTTATTAAATGGGAAGTATAAATGGAATCAGTATCCTCAACTTTCACAGGTGTTTGAACATGAGTTTTCAGGTTGAACTCGCTCCACAGACAACACGGCTCTATCAACATGTATTGCTAGCTTTTTATACACACTTTTATACAATTTCAGGTTCGATCCTTTTGAATTCTAAGAGTTTTAATCTAACTCCCATAAGGTTCAGAGCTCAATACACATGAATTCTTATTGGATGAAATCAGGTTCCTTTAAAATAGCCATCTCATTAAACCGGAAGTATAAATAGAATCACTATCCTCAACTTTCACAGGTGTTTGAACGTGACCTTTCAGGTTGAACACTGCCCCACAGACATGAAGGGTCTATTTACATGTACTCCTAGCGTTTCGTACACATTTTATAAGATTCCAGGTTCAATCATTTTAAAATCCAAGTTTTAGACTAATAACCACATTCACATAGTGTTCTGAGCTCTATAGACTTGAAGTCTTCAGGGTTTTAACCTCTTTCCTTAAAAAACTCCAATTCATTGAACCGGAATTATAAAATGGAATCAGTATCCTCAACTTTCACAGGTGTTTGAACATGAGTTTTCAGGTTGAACTCGCTCCACAGACAACTATTTACATGTATTCCTTGCGTTTCATACACATTTTTATACAATTTCAGGTTCGATCCTTTTGAATTCTAAGAGTTTTAATCTAACTCCCATAAGGTTCAGAGCTCAATACACATGAATTCTTATTGGATGAAATCAGGTTCCTTTAAAATAGCCATCTCATTAAACCGGAAGTATAAATAGAATCACTATCCTCAACTTTCACAGGTGTTTGAACGTGACCTTTCAGGTTGAACACTGCCCCACAGACATGAAGGGTCTATTTACATGTACTCCTAGCGTTTCGTACACATTTTATAAGATTCCAGGTTCAATCATTTTAAAATCCAAGTTTTAATCTAACTCACATAGTGTTCTGAGTTCTATACACTTGAATTCTTAATTTTTGTAAGCAGGTTCTTTTAAAAAAGCCATCTCATTAAACAGGAAGTATACTTGGAATCAGAATGCTCCACTTTCCCAGCTCTGTGAATGTGAGCTTTCAGGTTGAACACTGCCCCACAGACATGTAGGCTCAATATACATGTATTCCTAGAGTTTCATACACATTTTTATACAATTTTAGGTTTGATCCTTTTGAATTCTGTGTTTTAATCTAACTCACATAGGCTTCTGAGCTCTATACTCTTCAATTCTTAATTGTAGGAAGCAGGTTCCTTTAAAAAAAACCATCTCATTAAGCCGGAACTATAAATGGAATCAGAATCCTCGACTTTCACACCTGTTTGAATGTGAGGTTTCAGGTTGAATTCTGTCCCACAGACAATCAGGCTCTATTTACACATATTGCTAGCATTTCTACACATTTTTATACAATTTCAGGTTCGATACTTTTGAACTCCAAGAGTTTTAATCTAACTCACATAGGGTTCAGAGCTCAATAAACTTTAATTCTTAAGGGTTGGAAGCAGGTTCCTTTAAAAAAGCCATCTTATTAAACCGGAAGTATAAATTGAATCAGAATCCTCCACTTTCACAGCTGTTTGAATGTGAGTATGTGAGTTTTCAGGTTGAACTCTGCCCCATAGACAAGATGGCTCTTGGTACATGTACTCCTAGCACTTCGTACACATTTTATAAGATTCCAGGTTCAATCATTTTGAATTCCAAGAGTTTTAATCTAACTCACATAGTGTTCTGAGTTCTATACACTTGAATTTTTAATTGTTGGAAGCAGGTTCCTTTAAAAAAGCCACCTCATTAAACTGGAAGTATAAATGGAATCAGAACCCTCGACTTTCACAGCCGTTTGAATGCGAGTTTTCAGGTTGAACTCTGCCCCACAGACAAGACGGCTCTATTTACATGTATTCCTTGCGTTTCATACACATTTTTATACAATTTCAGGTTCGATCCTTTTGAATTATAAGAGTTTTAATCTAACTCACATGGGTTCATAGCTCAATACACTTGAATTCTTAACGACTGGAAGCAGGTTCCTTTAAAATAGCCATCTTATTAAACCGGAAGTTTAAATGGAAGCAGTATCCTCAACTTTCACAGGTGTTTGAACGTGAGATTTCAGGTTGAACACTGCCCCACAGACATGAAGGCTCTATTTACCTGTACTCCTAGCATTTCGTACACATTTTATAAAATTCCAGGGTCAATCATTTTGAATTCCCAGAGTTTTACTCTAAGTCACATAGTGTTCTGAGTTCTATACACTTGAATTTTTAATTGTTGGAAGCAGCTTCCTTTAAAAAAGCCATCTCATTAAACCCAAAGTATAAATGGAATCAGAATCCTCGAATTTCACAGCTGTTTGAATGTGAGATTTCAGGTTGAACTCTGCCCCACAGACATGACGGCTCTACTTACAGGTATTCCTAGGGTTTCATACACATTTTTATACAATTTCAGGTTCGATCCTTTTGAATTATAAGAGTTTTAATCTAACTCACATAGGGTTCTGAGCGCTATACACTTGAACTCTTAAGGACTGGAAGCAGTTTCCTTTAAAAAGCCATCTCATTAAACCAGATGTATAAATGGAATCAGAATCCTCAAATTTCACAGCTGTTTGAATGTGATTTTTCAGGGTGTACTCTTCCCCACAGACAAGACGTCTCTATTTACATGTACTCCTAGGGTTTCGTACACATTTTATAAGATTCCAGGTTCAGTAATTTTAAATTCCAAGAGGTTTATTCTAACTCACATAGTTTTCAGAATCCTATACACTTGAATTCGTAATTGTTGGAAGCAGGTTCGTTTTAAAAAGCCATCTCATTAAACCAGAAGTATAAATGAAATCAGAAACCTCGACTTTCACAGCTGTTTTAATATGTGTTTTAGGGTTGAACTCTGCCCCACAGACTAGATTGCTCTATTTACTAGCGTTTCTACACATATTTATACAATTTCAGTTTCGATTCTTTTGTATTCTAAGAGTTTAACTCACATGGGTTCAGAGCTCAATACACTTGAATTCTTAATTGTTGGAAGCAGGTTCCTTTAAAAAGCCATCTCATTATAACGGAAGTATAAATGGAATCAGAATCCTCGACTTTCACAGCTGTTTGAATGTGATTTTTCAGGTTGAACTCTGCCCCACAGACAAGACGGCTCTATATACATGTACTCCTTGCGTTTCGTACACATTTTTTAAGATTCCAGGTTCAATCATATTGAATTCCAAGAGTTTTAATCTAACTCACATAGTGTTCTTAATTCTATACACTAGAATTCTTAAGGGTTGGAAGCAGGTTCCTTTAAAAAGCCATCTCATTAATCCAGAAGTATAAATGTAAGCAGAATCTTCAACTTTCATAGCAGTTTGAAAGTGAGTTTTCAGGTTGAACTCTTCCCCACTGACATGAAGGCTCTATTTACATGTACTGCTAGTGTTTCATACACATGTTTTTACAATGTCAGGTTTGATTCTTTTGTATTCCAAGAGTTTTAATCTAACTCACATAGTGTTCTAGGATGTATAAAATTGAATTCTTAAGGGTTGGAAGCAGGTTCCTTTAAAGAAGGCATTTCACTAAACCGGAAGTATAAATCTAATCAGTGTCCTCAACAATCAAAGCTTATTGAACATGACTTTTCAGGTTGAACACTGCTCACAGAAAAACCGCTCTATTTACATATACTCTGTTTCGTACACATTATATAGGATTCCAAGTTCGATCCTTTTGAACTCCAAGAGTTTTAATCTAACTCACATTGTGATCTGCGTTCTATTCCCTTGAATTCTTAATTGTTGGAAGCAGGTTCCTTTAAAAAAGCAATCTCATTAAACTGGAAGTATAAATGGAATTAGTATCCTCAACTTTCACAGGTGCTAGAACATGAGTTCAGTTGGAACACTGCCCTGCTGACACTAATGCTCTATTTACATGTTTTTCTGGTGTGTCATCCACTTTCCTATACAATTCCAGATTATATCATTTTGAATTATAACAGTTTTAATCTAACTCTCATAGTGTTCTGAGCTCTATATAATTGAATTCATAAAGGATTTAAGTTGCTTTTCATAAAATCGACAACTAGTTAAACCTGAATCATAAATGTAATCAGGATATTCTTCATTTCACAGCTGTTTGAACGTGAGTTCAGTTTGAACACTGCCGCACAGACACTAAGACTCCATTTCCATGTGTTTCTGGAGTATCATATAATTAGAGTCTGTTGGGCAGTGTTCACACTGAACTCACGTTCAAACAGCTGTGAAATGAGGAATATCCTGATTACATTTATATGTCCGGTTTATCTAGTAGGCGTTTTTATGGAAACCTTCTTAAAAACTTTAAGAATTCAAGTACATAGAGCTCTGAACACTATGTGAGTGAGATTAAAACTGTTAGAATTCAAAATAATAGAACCTGGAATTGTATAGGAAACTATATGACAAGCAAGAAACACATGTAAATAGAGCCTTAGTGTTTGTTGGTCAGTGTTCAAAAAGAAAACTCACGTTCAAACAGCTGTGAAATGAAGAATATCCTGATTACATTTATGTTTCGGGTTCAATTTGTTGGCTTTTTAAAGGAAACTTCTTAAAGACCTTAAGAATTCATGTATATAGAGCTCTTAACAATAAGTGAGTTAGATTAAAATTGTTAGAATTCAAAATGACAGAATCTGGAATTAAAAAGGAAAGTATATGACACTCCAGAAACACATGGAAATAGAACCTTAGAGTCTGTTGGGCAGTGTTCAAAAAGAAAACTCACGTTAAAACCGCTGTGAAATGAAGAATATCCTGATTACATTTATATTTCCGGTTTAATTAGTTGGCGTTTAAATGGAGAACATCTTAAAAATTTTATGAATTCAAGTAAATAGAGTCCAGACACTATATGAATTTCATAAAAACTGTTAGAATTCAAAATGATAGACCCTGGAATTGCATAGGAATGCATATGACATGCCAGGAAATACATGTAAATAGAGCCTGAGTGTCTCCTGGGCAGTTTGAAACTGAACTCACGTTAAAACAGCTGTGAAATAAAGAATATCCTGATTACATTTATGTTACCGGTTTAACTAATTGACGTCTTTATGGACAAATTCTTAAAAACATTAAGAAATCATGTATATAGAGCTCAGAACACTATGTGAGTTAGATTAAAACTGTTAGAATTCAAAATGATAGAACCTGGAATTGTATAGGAAAGTATATGTCATTCCATGAACACATATAAATAAAACCTTAGTGTCTGCTGGGCAGTTCAAACTGAACTCACTTTAAAACAGCTGTGAAATGAAGAATATCCTCATTACATTTATGTTTCCGGTTGAACTAATTGGCATTTATGTATAATTTCATAAAAATTTTAAGAAATCATGTATATAGAGCTCAGAACACTATGTGAGCGAGATTAAAACTGTTAGAATTCAAAATAATAGAACCTGGAATTCTATGGGAAAGTAAATGACACGCCAGGAACACCTGTCAATAGAGCCTTAGTGTCTGCTGGGCAGTGTTCAATCTGAACTCACATTCAAACAGCTGTGAAATGAAGAATATCCTGATTACATTATGTTTCCGGTTTAACTAGTTGGCGTTTTTATCGAAAATCTCTTAAAAAATTTAAGAATTCAAGTATATAGACCTCAGAACACTATATGAGTTTCATAAAAACTGTTAGAATTCAAAATGATAGAACCTTAAATTGTATAGGAAAGTACATGACAACCCATGAACACATGTAAATAGAGCCGTAGTGAATGCTGGGCACTGTTCAAACTAAACTCACCTTCAAACAGCTGTGAAATGAAGAATATCCCGATTACGTTTATGTTTCCGGTTTAATTAGTTGGCGTATTTACAGAAAATTTCTTAAAAACATTAAGAATTCAAGTTTATAGAGCTCAGTACACTATGTGCATTAGGTTACAACTGTTAGAATTCAAAATGATAGAACCTGGAATTGTAGAGTAAAGTAGATGACACGCCAGGAACACGTGTAAATAGAGCCTTATTATATGTGGGGTAGTGTTCAAACTGAAAACTGACGTCAAACAGCTGTGAAATGAAGAATATCCTGATTACATTTATATTTCAGGTTCAATTAGTTGGCGTTTTAAAAGGAAACTTGTTAAAAACCTTATGAATTCAAATGTATAGAGAGCACATCACTATGTGAGTTAGATTAAAACTCTTAGAATTCAAAATGATAGAACCAGGAATTGTATAGGAAAGTATAGGACACGCCAGGAATACATGTAAATAGAGCCTTAGTGTCTGTTGGGCAGTGTTGAAACAGAAAACTCACATTCAAACAGCTGTGAAATGAAGAATATCCTGATTCCATTTATGTTTCTGGTTTAACTAGTTGGCGTTGTTATGAAAAACTTAAAAACTTTTAAGAATTCAAGTATATAGATCTCAGAACACTATGTCAGTTAGATTAACACTGATAGAATTCAAAATGATAGAACCTGGAATTGTATAGAAAAGTATATGAAACGCCAGGAACACACCTAAATAGAGCCTTAATATCTGTGAGGTAGTTTAAACTGAAAACTGACGTTAAAACAGCTGTGAAATGAAGAATATCCTGATTAAATTTATGTTTCAGGTTCAATTAGTTGGCGTTTAAAAGGAAACTTCTTAAAAACCTTAAGAATTCAAGTATATAGAGCTCAGAACATTATGTGAGTTAGATTAAAACTCTTAGAATTCAAAATGATAGAAACTGGAATTGTATTAGAATGTATCTGAAACGCAAGGAATAGCTGTATATAGAAGCTTAATATGTGTGGGTCAGTGTTCAAACTGAAAATTGATATACAAAAAGCTGTGAAATGAAGAATATACTAATTACATTCATATTTACGGTTCAATTAGTTGGCTTTCTTAAAGAAAACTTCTTAAAAACCTTAAGAATTCAAGTATATAGAGCTCAGAACGCTATGTGAGTTAGATTAAAATGGTTAGAATTCAAAATGATAGAACCGGAAATTTTATAAGAAAGTATATGACAAGCCAGGAACACCTGTAGAGCCTTAATGTCTGTGGGGCAGTGTTCAAACAGAAAATTCACGTTAATACAGCTTTGAGACGAGGAGTATTGTGTTTACATTTACACTTCGGGTTCAATTAGTTGGCGTTTTTACAGGAAACGTCTTAAAAAGCTTCAGAATTCCATCTTATATAGTTCAGAACACTATGTGAATTAGATTTAAACTGTTAGAATTCAAAATGATAGAATTTGGAATTGTATGGAATGTATCTGAAATGCTAGGAATACCTTAAATAGAGCCTTAATATCTGTGGGTCAGTGTTCAAACTGAAAACTGACGTTCAATCAGCTGGGAAATGAAG
The DNA here is from genome assembly GCF_000412655.1 of Myotis brandtii. Classification (NCBI taxonomy): domain Eukaryota; kingdom Metazoa; phylum Chordata; class Mammalia; order Chiroptera; family Vespertilionidae; genus Myotis; species Myotis brandtii. The sequence goes on along the minus strand of NW_005357272.1, from coordinate 12,835 downwards.
AATATCCTGATTACATTTATATTTCCGGTTCAATAAGTTGGCGTTTTTAAAGGAAACCTCTTAGAAACCTTAAGAATTCTAGTATATAGAGCTGAGAACACTATGTCCGTTAGATTAAAACTGTTAGAATTCAAAACGATAGATCCTGGAATAGTATAGAAATGTAAATGACACACCAGGAACACTTGTTAATAGAGCCTTAATGTCTGTCGGGCAGAATTCAAACAAAAAACTCAAGTTAAAACAGCTGTGAAATAATGAGTATAGTGTTTACATTTATAATTTGGGTGAAATCAGTTGCCATTTTTAAAGTAAAGTTCTTAAAAACTTAAGAATTGAAGTATATAGAGCTCAGAGCACTATGTGAGTTAGACTAAAACTGTTAGAATTCAAAATGATAGAACCTGAAATTGTATGGGAATGTATATGAATTGCTAGAAATACGTGTATATATAGCCTAAATACCTGTGCGTCTGTTTTCACATTGAAAACTGACATTAGAAAGCTGTGAAATGAAGTAAATCCTGATTATATTTATATTTCCTGTTTAATTAGTTGGCGTTTTTAAAGGAAACTTCTTAAAAACCTTAAAAATTCAACTATATAGAGCTCAGTACACTATGTGAGTTAGATTAAAACTGTTAGAAATAAAGACGATAGAACCTGGAATTGTATAAGAAAGTAAATGACATGCCAGGGACACATGTAAATAAAGCACTAATGTCGGTGGCGAAGTGTTCAAACTAAAAACTGACTTGCAAACAGCTGTGAAATGAAGAAAATCCTGATTACATTTATATTTCCGGTTCAATTAGTTGGCGTTTTTAAAGGAATCTTCTTAAAATCCTTAAGATTTCAACAATATAGAGCTCAGAACACTGTGATTTCGATTAAAACTGTTAGAAATCAAAACGATAGAACTTGGAATTGTACAGGAATGTATCTGAAACGCTAGGAATATCTATAAATAGAGCCTTAATATCTGTGGGTCAGTGTACAAACTGAAAACTCACGTTCAAACAGCTGTGAAATGAAGAATATCCTGATTACATTTATATTTCCGGTTCACTTAGGTGGCGTTTTTAAAGGAAACTTCTTAAAATCCTTAATAATTCAAGTATATATAGCTGAAAGCAATATCTGAGGTAGATTAAAACTGCTAGAATTCAAAACAACGGAACCTGGAATTGTATAGGAAAGTAAATGACATGCCAGGAACACATGTAAATAGAGCTTTAATGACTTGGGGCAGTGTTCAAACAGAAAACTCAAGTTAAAACAGCATTGAAAAGACGAGTATTGTTTTTACATTTATATTCAGGTTCAATTAGTTGGCGTTATTAAAGGAAACTTCTTAAAAACCTTAAGAATTCAAGTATATATTGTTATGAACACTATGTGAGTTAGATTAACATTATTAGAATTCAAAATTGTAGAAACTGGAATTCTATAAGAAATTATATGACAGGGAGGAACGCCTGTAAATAGAGCCTTAATGTCTGTGTCACAGTGTTCAAATGGAAAACTCACATTAAAACAGCTGTGAAATGACGATTATAGTGTTTACATTTATAATTTAGTTTCAATTAGTTGGCCTTTTTAAGGGAAACTTCTAAAAAACCTGAAATCAAGAATATAGAGCTCAGGTCACTATGTGAGTTACATTAAATTTGTTAGAATTCAAAATGATATAACCTTAAATTGTATAGAATAGTATATGACACGTGAGGAACATATGTAAATAGAGCTTTAATGTATGTCGGGCAGTGTTCAAACAGAAAAATCATGAAAAATCAGCTGTGAAATGAGTATAGAGTTTACATTTATAATTCAGGTCCTATCAGCTGCCGTTTTTAAAGGAAATTTATTTAAAAACTTAAAAAGTCAAATATATAGAGCACAGAACACTATGTGAGTTTGATTAAAACTGTTAGAATTCAAAATGATAGAACCTGGAATTGTATAGGAAAGTATATGACAGTCCACGAACACATGTAAATAGAGACTTAATGTCTGTGGGGTAGTATTCATACAGAAAACTCACGTAAAAACAGGTGTGAAAATACGAGAATCGTGTTTACATTTATAAATTTGGTTCAATCAGTTGGCGTTTTTAAAGGAAACTTCTTAAAAACCTTAAGAATTCAAGTACAGTGGGGCCTTGACTTATGAGTTTAATTTGTTCTGTGACAGAGCTCGTAACTCAAATTACTCATATGTCAAATCAAATAGTGAACGAGTGAGACACGTGATGCTGGGCTGATGTTGTGGCGTTCACTCTGACCTTCGCTGCGCCAAACAGCGGTGGGGTTTCTGAAGCTGGCTCATATCCTGAATTTTAGCTCGCAACTCAAAGCAAAAAATCGGCCGAGAGACGACTCATATCTCGAAAAACTCGTGTAGTCGGGATGCTCGTAAGTGAAGGCCCCACTGTATATAGAGCTCAGAACACTATGTGAATTAGATTAATATTGTTAGAATTCAAAATGATAGAACCTGAAATTGTATCGGAAAGTATATGACACACCAGGAACACATGTAAATAGAGGCTTAGTGCCTTTCGGGCAGTGTTCAAACTGAACTCATGCTCAAACAGCTGCCAAATGAAGAATATCCTGATTACATTTATATTTCCTGTTCAATTAGTTGGTGTTTTTAAAGGAAACTTTTTAAAAACCTTAAGAATTGAAGAATATAAAGCTCAGAACATTATGTGAGTTAGAGTAAAACTGTTAGAATTCCAAACGATAGAACCTGGAATTGTATAGGAAAGTAAATGACATGCCAGGAACATATGTATATACAGCCTTAATATCTGTCTGGCAGTGTTCAAACAGAAAATAGTTGTGAAATGAAGAGTATCCTGATTACATTTATATTTCTGGTTCAATTAGTTGGCATTTTTAAAAGAAACTTCTCAAAAACCTTAAGAATTCAAGTACATAGAATTCAGAACAATATGTGAGTTATATTAAACTCTTAGAATTAAAATAGATAGAACCTCGAATTGTATAGGAATATATCGGAGAAATTGGGAATACATGTAAATAGACCCTTAATGTCTGTGGGGCACGGTTCAATCAGAAAACTCACGTTAAAACAGGTGTGAAATGAAGAGTATACTGTTTACATTAATAATTCCGGTTCAGTGAAATGGCGTTTATAAAGAAAACTGCTTAATACCCATGAGAATTTATATCTATAGAACTCAGAACACTATGTGAGTTAGATTAAAACTCTTAGAATTCAAAGTGATAGAACCAGGAATTGTATAGGAATGTATCTGAAATGCTGGGGATGCATGAAAATAGAACCATAATCTCTGTGGGACAGTATTCAAAAAGAAAACTTACCTTAACAAAGCTGTGAAATGAAGAGATTCTGATTACATTTTATTTCCTGTTCAATTAGTTTGCGTTTTTAAAGGAAACTTTAAAAAAAAAACTTAAGAATGAAAGTATATTGAGTTCAGATCACTATGTGAGTTAGATTAAAACTGTTAGAATTCAAAATGATAGAACCTGGAATTGTATAAGAATGTATCTGAAAAGCTGGGAATACATGTAAATAGAGCCTAAATGTATGTGGGGCATTGTTCAAACAGAAAACTCACGTTAAAGCAGCTGTGAAATGACGATTATACTGTTTACATTTATAATTCCGGTTCAATGAAATGGCGTTTTTAACGAAAACTCCTTAAAACCCTTAAGAATTCATGTCTATAGAGCTCAGGACACTATGTGAGTTAGATTAAAACTCTTAGAATTACAAAAGATAGAACCTGGAATTGTATAGGAAGGTATCTGAAACACTAGGAATACATGTATATAGAGCCTTAATATCTGTGCGGCAGTGTTCTCACTGAAAACTCACATTTAAACAGCTCTTACATGAAGAGTATCCTGATTACATTATACTTCCGGTTCAATTAGCTGGAGGTTTTAAAAGAAACTTCTCAAAAACCTTAAGAATTCAAGTATATAGAGCTCAGAACACTATGTGAGTTTGATTAAAACTGTTAGAATTCAAAATGATAGAACCTGGAATTGTATAGGAAAGTATATGACACGCCAGGAACACATGAAAATAGAGCCTTAGTGTCTGTGGGGCAGTGTTCAAACAGAAAACTCACATTTAAAAAGCTGTGAAAAACGAGTGTAGTGTTTATATTTATGATTTAGGTTCAATCAGTAACCGTTTTTAAAGGAAACTTCTTAAAAACCTTAAGATTTCAAGTATATAGCGTACAGTACACTATGTGAGATAGATTAAAACTGTTAGAATTCAAAATGATAAAACCTAAAATTGTATAGGAAAGTATATGACACGCCAGGAACACATGTAAATATAGCCTTAGTGTCTGTTGGGCAGTGTTCAAACTGGACTCACGTACAAACAGCTGTGAAATGAAGAATATCCTGGTTACATTTATGTTTCCGGTTTAATTAGTTGGTGTTTTTATGGAAAACTTCTTAAAAACTTTAAGAATTCAAGTATATAGACCTCAGAACACTAAGTGAGTTAGATTACAACTCTTAGAATTCAAAATTATAGAACCTGGAATTGTATAGGAATTTATCTGAAATGCTAGGAATACATGTAAATAGAGCCTTAACATCTGTGTGGCAGTGTTCACACTGAAAACTCACATTCAAACAGCTGTGACATGAAGATTATCCTGATTACTTTTATATTTACGGTTCAATTAGTTGGCGTACTTAAAGGAAACTTCTAATAAATCTTAAGAATTTTAAGAATATAGAGCTCAGAGCAGTATGTGAGTTAGGTAAATACTCTTTGAATTCAAAATGATAGAACCTGGAAGTGTATAGGAATATATATGACATGCCTGAACTACATGTAAATAGAGCCTTAATATCTTTTGGAAGTGTTCATAACAGAAAACTCACATAAAAACAGCTGTGAAATGACGAGTATTTTGTTTCATTTATAATTCCGGTTCAATGAAATGGCCTTTTTAAAGAAAACTGCTTAAAACCTTTAAGAATTCAAGCCTATAGAGCTCAGAACACTATGTGAGTTAGATTAAAACTCTTAGAATTCAAAATGATAGAACCTGTAATTGTATAGGAATGTATCTGAAACACTAGGAACACATGTACATAGAGCCTTAATATCTGTGGGGCAGTGTTCTCACTGAAAACTCACATTCAAACAGCTGTTACATGAAGAGTATCCTGATTACATTTATATTTCCGGTTCAGTTTTTTGGCGTTTTTAAAGGAAACTTCTCAAAAACCTTAAGAATTCAAGTATATAGAGCTCAGAACACGATGTGAGATAGATTGAAACTCTTTGAATTCAAAATGATAGAACCTGGAATTGTATATGAATGTATCTGAAAGGCTGGGAATACATGAAAATAGAGCCTTAATGTCTGTGGGTCAGTGTTCAAAGACAAAACTCATGTTTAAACAACTGTGAAATGAAGAGTATCCTGTTTACATTGATAATTCCGGTTCATTTAGTTGGTTTTTTTAAAGCAAACTTCTCAAAAACCTTATAATTCAAGTATACAGATCTCAGAACACTATGTGAGTTAGATTAAAACTCTTAGAATTTAAAATGATAGAAGCTGGAAATGTATAGGAATGTATCTGAAATACTGGGATATATGTAAATAGAGCCTTAATATCTTTGCGCAGTGTTCACACTGAAAACTCACATTCAAACAGCTGTTACATGAAGAGTACCTGATTATATTTATATTTACTGTTCAATTAATTGTCATTTTTAAATGAAACTTCTCAAAAACCTTAAGAATTCAAGTATATCGATCTCAGAACACTATGTGAGTTAGATTAAAACTCTTAGAATTTAAAATGATAGAAGCTGGAAATGTATAGGAATGTATCTGAAATGCTGGAATATCTGTAAATAGAGCCTTAATGTCTGTGGGTCAGTGTTCAAACAGAAAACTCACGTTAAAACAGCCATGAAAGGAAGAGTATCCTGATTACATTTATATTTCCGGTTCAATTAGTTGGCGTTTTTAAGGAATCTTCTCAAATCCTTAAGAATTCAAGTACATAGAGCTCAGAATACTATGTGAGTTGGATTAAAACTCTTAGAATTCAAAATGATAGAGCCTCGAATTGTATAGGAATGTATCTGAAATGCTGGGAATACACGTAAATAGAGCCTTAATATATTTGGTAAGTGTTCATAACAGAAAACTCTGGTTAAAATAGCTGCGATATGAGGAGTATACTGTTTTCATTAATAATTCCCATACAACGAAATGGCTTTTTTAAATAAAACTGCTTAAAACCCTTAAGAATTCATGTCTATTGAGCTCAGAACACTATGTGAGTTAGATTAAAACCCTTATTATTCAAAATTATAGAAGCTGGAATTTTTTAGGAATGTATCTGAAACACTAGAAATACATTTAAATACAGCCTTAATATCTGTGGGTCGGTGTTCAAACTGAAAACTCACGTTCAAACAGCTGTGAAATGAAGAATATCCTGATTACATTTATATTTCCTGTTCAGTTTTTTGGCGTTTTTAAAGGAAACTGCTCAAAAAACTTAAGAATTCAAGTATATAGAGCTCAGAACACTATGTGTGTTAGATTAAAACTCTTAGAATTCAAAATGATAGATCCTCGAATTGTATAGGAATGTATCTGAAAAGCTGGGAGTACATGTATATACAGACTTAATATCTGTTGGGCAATGTTCACACTGAAAACTCAGGTTCAAAGAGCTGTGAAATGGAGAGTGTCCTGATTACATTTATATTTCCAGTTCAAGTAGTTGGCCTTTTTATATGAAACTTCTCAAAAACCTTAAGATTTCAAGTACATAGAGTTCAGACCACTATGTGAGTTATATTAAAACTCTTAGAATTCAAACTGATAGAACATCAAATTGTATAGGAATGTATCTGAAAAGCTGGGAATACATGTAAATAGAGTCTTAATGTCTGTGGGGCAGTGTTCAAAGACAAAACTCATGTTAAAACAACTGTAAAATGAAGAGTATCCTGATTACATTTATATTTCTGGTTCAATTAGTTCGCGTTTATAAAGACTACTTTTCAAAAACCTGAAGAATTCCAGTACATAGAGCTCAGAACACTGTGAGTTAGATGAAAATTCTTAGAATTCAAAATGATAGAACCTGAATTTGGATAGGAATGTATCTGAAACACTAGGAATTCATGTAATTAGAGCCTTAATATTTGTAGGGCAGAGTTAAAACACTGGGAATACATGTAGAAAGGTGTGAAAAGATGACTATACTGTTTATATTTACAATTCCTGCTCAGTGAGATGGCGTTTTTGGGAGAAATTGGTTGAAACTTTTGAAAATTCATAAGCAATACTTCTCAGAATTTGTGTCCAAAGCTGTGAAGTGAGGATTATACTGTTTATATTTACAATTGAAGCTCAATGAGTTGTTGTTTTTGGAATAAAGTTGATTTAACCCTCAAGAATTCATGTGTATACAGATAAGAAAATGGTCTGAATGTGGTTAAAACTATTAGGAAACAAAATGATACTCCCAGGAAATGTATGGGAATATATATGAAACTCTGGAAATATAGGTAAATAGAGCCTTAGTATCTGTATGGCAGTGTTAAAACACTGAGAAGTCATGTAGGAAGATGTGAAATGGTGAGTACACTGTTTATATTTAAAATTTCAGCTCAGTGAGATAGCATTTTTGAAAGAATGTGGTTTAAAACCTCAAGAATTCATGTTTATAGAGCTAATATATTGTGTGTAAAACTGTGAAATGACAGGAGTACTATTTCTATTTACAATTTAATCTCAAGGAGTTGTCATTTTTGAAATAAAGTCCTTTAAACCCTTAAGAATTGATGTGTATACAGCTAAGAAAATTTACTGGATGTGGTTAAATATCTTAGAATACACAATGATAGTGACAGGAAATGTTTGGGAATGTCTATGAACACTTGGAATACATGTGATTAGAGCCTTAATATTTGTAGGGCAGTGTTAAAACACTGTGAATTTGTGTAGATAGCTGTGAAAAGATGAGTATACTGTCTATATTTACAATTCCTGCTCAGTGAGATGGCATTTTTGGGAGAAAGTGGTTGCAACCCTTGAAAATTCACGAGTATTCTGCTCAGAATGTGTACAAAGCTGTGAAATGATGTGAATACTGTTTTATTTACAGTTGAGGCTCAATGAGTTGGCTTTTTGGAATAAAGTGTTCTAAACCCTTCAGAATTCATGAGTAATACTGCTCAGAATTTGTGTACAAAGCTGTGAAATGACGAGAATACTGTTTATATTTACAATTGAAACTCAATGAGTTGGAATTTTTGGAATAAAGTTGTTTCAACCCTTAAGAATTCATGAGAATACAGCTAAGAAAATGGTCTGCATGTGGTTAAAACTTTTAGAACACACAATGATACTCCCAGGAAATGTATGTGAATATCTATGAAACTCTGGAAATATAGGTAAATAGAGCCTTAGTATCTGTATGGCAGTGTTAAAACACTGAGAAGTCATGTAGAAAGCTGTGAAATCATGAGTATACAGTTTATATTTAAAATTTCAGCTTAGTATGATGGCATTTTTGAAAGAATGTTGTTTAAATCCTCAAGAAATCATGTTTATAGAGCTCAGATTTTTCGTGTAAAGCTGTGAAATGAGAAGAGTACTCTTTATATTTACAATTGAGGCTCAATGAGTTGGAGATATTGGAAGAAAGTGGTTTAAACACTTAGGAATTCATGTTTATAGAGCTCAGAGAACTGTCTGAATGTGGTGAAAAATCTTTGAATACATAATGATAGATCCAGGAAATATTTGGGAATGTCTATGAATCTCCTAAAATACATGTAAATAGAGCCTTAATATCTGTAGGGCATTTTTAAGATACCAAGAATTAATGTAGAATGATGTGAAATGAGGAGTATACGGTTTATATTTACAATTCCGGCTCAATGACTTGGCATTTTTAGAAGAAATTGGTTAAAACCTTAAGAATTCATTTTACAGGGCATAGAATTTGTGTACAAAGCTGTGAAATGATGACAGTACAGTTTATATTTAAAATTGAGGATAAGTGAGATGGCGTTTTTGGAAGAAAGTTGTTTAAACCCTTAAGAATTAATGGGTATAGATCTCAGAAAAATCTCTGAATGTGGTCTCAGGAAAGGATGAGGAATGTCTACGAAACACTTGGAATATATGGAAATAGAGCCTTAATATCTGTAGAGCAGTGTTAAAACACTGATAAATCATGTAGAAAGCTGGGAAATGACGCGTTTACTGTTTATCTTTACAATTCTGGCTCAATGAGTTGGCGCTTTTGGAAGAAAGTTGTTTAAACCCTTAAGAGTTCATGTTTATGCAGCTAAGAATACTGTCTGAATGTGGTTAAAACTCTTAGAATACACAATGATAGTCCTGGGAAATGAACAGGAATGTCTATTGAAGACTTGGAATACTTGTAAATAGAGCCTTAATATCTGTGGGGCATTGTTAAAACACTGAGAATTTGTGTACACAGCTGTGAAATGACTAGAATATTGTTTATATTGACAATTGAGGCACAATGAAGTTGGCGTTTTTTGGAAGAAAGTGGTTTAAATCCTTAAGAATTCATGAGTATACAGTTAAGAAAATTGTCTGAATGTGGTTAAATCTCTTAGGATTCACAATGATAGTCCTGGGAAATGATGAGGAATGTCTATGAAACAGTAGGAATACATGGAAATAGAGCCTTAATATCTATAGGGCAGTGTTAAAAGCTGTGACATGATGAGTATACTGTTTATATTTATAATTCCAGCTTAAGGAGTTGTAGTATTTGGAAGAAAGTGGTTTAAACCCTTAAGAATTATTGTGTATAGGGCTCAGAAAACTGTTTCAATGTGGATAATATTCATATAATACACAATGACTGACCCGGGATATGTTTGGGAATGTCTATGAAACTCTGGAAATACGTGGAATCAGAGCCTTAATATCAGTAGGACAGTGTTAAAACACTGAGAAATCATGTAGAAAGCTGCGAAGTGATGCGTATACTGTTTATATTTACAATTCTGAATCAAAAAGTTGGCTTTTTTGGAAGAAAATTGTTTAAACATTTAGGAATTTAAGTTTATAAAGCTCAGATTTTGTGCATATAGCTGTGAAATGACAAGAGTAATGTTTATATTTACAATTGAGGCTCAATTAGTTGGCGTGTTTGGAAGAAAGTAATTTAAACCCTTAATTATCATGTGTATACAGCTAAGAAAACTGTCTGAATGCAGTTAATCCTCTTAGAATACACAATAATAGACCAGGGAAATATTTGGGAATGCCTATGAACACTTCAAATACATTTAAATAAAGAATTTATATCCGTAGGGCAGTGTTAAAATACTGTCAATTCGTGTGCAAACCTGTGAAATGGCAAGAACACTGTTTATATTTACAATTCAGGCTCAATGAGTTGGCGTTTTTGTAAGAAAGTGGTTTAAACCCTTAAGATATCAAGTGTATAGAGCTCAGAAAACTGTAAGAATGTGGATAAAACTCTTAGAATACAAAATTATAGACCTGAGAAATGTTTGGGAATGTCTGTGACACTCTGTACATACATCTAAATAGAGCATTAATATCTATAGGGCAGTGTGAAAACACTGAGAATTTGAGTACAAGGCTGTGAAATGAAGAGTAAACGCTTTATATTTCAGCCTCAATGTGTAGGCGTTTTTGAAAGAAAGTGGTTTAAACCCTTAAGAATTCATGGTTATAGAGCTCAGAATTTGTGTACTAAGCTGTGAAATGAGAATATAGTTTGCATTTTCAATTCAGTCTCAGTGTGTTGGCATTGTTTGAATAAAGAGGTTCAAACCCTTAAGAATTCATGCATATAGAACTCAGGAAAATGTCTGAATGTGTTTAAAATTCTTAGAATACATGATGATAGACCCGAGAAATGTTTGGGAATGTCTTTGAAACACTTGGAATACATGTAAATAGAGCTTTAATATCTGTATGGCAGTGTTAAATACTGAGAATTTGTGTAGAAAGCTGTGAAAAGACGAGTATACTGTTTATATTTACAATTCAGTCTCAATGAGTTGGCGTTTTGGGAAAAAAAGTGGTTTAAATCCTTAGGAATTGATGCATATAGAGCTCAGAAAACTGTCTCGATGTGGTTAAAACTCAAAGAGTACACAATGATTTGCACAGGGAAATGTTTGGAAATGTCTATGAAACTGAAAATACAAGTAAATTGAGCCTCAATATCGGTTGGACAGTGTTGAAACATGGAAAATTTGTGTACAAAGCTGTGAAATTAGGAGTATAATAATTATATTTGTATTTGAGCCTGAATGAGTTGGGGTTTTGAAAGAAAGTTGTTTAAACCCAAAAGAATTCATGTGTACAGAGCTCAGAAAACTGACTGAATGTGGTTAAAACTCTTAGAATACTCACTGATAGTCCCAGGAAATGTTTGGGAATGTCTATGAAACTCTTGGAATACAAGTAAATACACTCTTAATATCTGTAGGACAGTGTTAAAACAATATGAATTTGTGTACAAAGATCTGAAATGCAGAGTATACTGTTTATATTTCAGCCTAAATGAATTGGTGTTTTTGAATGAAAGTGGTTTAAACCCTTAAGAATTCATGTTAATAGAGCTCAGAATTTGTGTACAAAGTTGGGAAATGAGAATACTGTTTACATTTTCAATTCAGGCTCAATGAGTTGGCGTTTTTGGAATAAAGTGGTTTTAACCCTTAAGAGTTCATGTGTATACAGCTAAGAAAACTGACTGAATGTGGTTAAAACTCTTAGGATACACAATGATAGTCCCGGGAAATGATTAGGAATGTCTATGAAACACTTGGAATACATGTAAATAGAGCCTTAATATCTGTAGGGCATTGTTAAAATGCTGAAGATTTGTGTACAAAGCTGTGAAGTGAGGAGTATACTGTTTATATTTATACTTCAGCCTGAATGAGTTGGCGTTTTTGAAATAAAGTGGTTTATACCTTTAGGACTTCATGTTTATAGATGTTAGAATTTGTGTACAAAGCTGTGAAATGACGAGAATACTGTTTTCATTTACAATTGAGGCTCAATGAGTTAGTGTTATTGGAATAAAGTGGTTTTAACCCTTAGGAATTCATGTGTATACAGCTACGAAAATTGTCTGAATGTGGTTAAAACTTTTAGAATATACAATGATAGACCCGGGAAATGTTTGGGAATGTCTAGGAAAATGGAAACTCAGGTAAATAGAGTCTTAATATCTGTTTGGCAGCGTTAAAACAATGAGAATTTGTGTACAAAGCTGTGAAATGACAAGAATATGGTTTAAATTTACAAACGAGGCTCAATGAGTTGGAGTTTTTGGCAGAAAGTGGTTTCAACCCTTAAGAATTCATGTGTATAAAGATTAGAATTTTGGTACAAAGCTGGGAAATGAACAGAATACTGTTTATATTTACAATTGAGGCTCAGTGAGTTGGAGGTTTTGGAAAAAAAGTGGTTTCAACCCTTAATTATTCAAGTGTATACAGCTAAGAAAACTTACTTAATGTGGTTAAAACTCTTAGTATACAAAATGATAGATCTGGGAAACTTTTGGGAATGTCTTTGAAACACTTGGAATACATGTTTATAGAGCCTTAACATCTGTAGGGTCGTGTAAAAAGACTGAGAATTTGTGTAGAAAGCTGTGAACAGATGAGTATACTGTTTATGTTTACAATTCAGTCTCAATGAATTGGCGTTTTTTGTAAGAAAGTGGTTTCAACCCTTAAGAATTCATGAGTAGCCGTAACCGGTTTGGCTCAGTGGATAGAGCTTCGG
>NW_005357271.1:908469-912767 GCF_000412655.1 Myotis brandtii | reverse complement strand
CCACCCGGTTCCCGCCCCACCCTCTGCCCTTACCTCCCCACACACTGTCATCATCCATAGGTGTAAGATTTTTGTCCAGTCTCTTCCCATACCCCCCAAACTCCTTTCCTCCCGAGAATTGTCAGTCCACTCCCTTTCAATGCCCCTGATTCTATTATATTCACCAGTTTATTCTGTTCATCAGATTATTTATTCACTTGATTTTTAGATTCACTTGTTGATAGATGTGTATTTGTTGTTCATAATTTGTATCTTTACCTTTTTCTTCTTCTTCCTCTTCTTAAAGGATACCTTTCAGCATTTCATATAATACTGGTTTGGTGGTGATGAACTCCTTTAGCTTTTCCTTATCTGTGAAGCTCTTTATCTGACCTTCAATTCTGAATGATAGCTTTGCTGGATAAAGTAATCTTGGTTGTAGGTTCTTGCTATTCATCACTTTGAATATTTCTTGCCACTCCCTTCTGGCCTGCAAAGTTTCTGTTGAGAAATCAGCTGACAGTCGTATGGGTACTCCCTTATAGGTAACTGACTTTTTTTCTCTTGCTGCTTTTAAGATTCTCATTCTCTCTTTGTCTTTTGCCCTTGGCATTTTAATTATGATGTGTCTTAGTGTGGTCCTCTTTGGGTTCCTCTTGTTTGGGACTCTCTGTGCTTCCTGGACTTGTAAGTCTACTTGTTTCACCTCTAGGGGAGGTGAAGTTTTGGGTGTGAGCCTTTTGAATTGTATACAATTGTATACAATACTTCCCCTTCTCTAGGGGAAGTTTTCTGTCATTATTTCTTCAAATAGGTTTTCAATATCTTGCTCTCTCTCTTCTTCTGGCACCCCCACAATTCGGATGTTGGTACGCTTCAAGCTGTCCCAGAGGCTCTGTAGTGTTTGCTGGTCAGTCACATCTTCACCACCCTTTCTGAGCTTATACTTTTTTTTTAACATAATAATCTCATAGTTTTATATTTGTTTTTTACTGTTTAGAATGTAAATCATTTGTTCTTTCTAACACTTTGATAATTTCAGATATGTAGTTTCCCTTTCTAGATGGGAAACTGGTGTAGAGAGGTTATGGCTTACTCGAGTAGAAACAGTGAAGGGAAGATCTGAGACTGGCGTAGGTCTTGGGCTTCAGACCCAGAGCTTTTTCTACTGCATCCAAGTTTCTGCCATTCCTCCTGCCTAACGTGTGGGACTTTGCAATTAACCTTTGTTTGATTTGGCCTATTATTCCTGTTATTTGGGATTGTGGCAACTATTTAGGCCCTCCCAGATGTGCATTGTAGGGGAGATCTGCTTCCCATATCTCTAATACACTGATATGTGAAATGTTAAGGAATAGCCAGAGTAAACCAAGTGACTGCCGCTCAGAAAGCGCTGAGTAAATGTTTGTGTTGAATGCGAGATCTGTCGCTCAGTAATGGCCTCTTGCTGTGTTGATAAGAATATTATATTACCATTCAGCCCATATTACTCCATTTTGCCCTCAAAGATGTCATGAGAATTTCTGTCATTTGTTCAAATCAAGTACTTACTACAATTCTTTTGTCTGCCAGTTAGTGACCATGTCTGCTAGGGGAAACGAGGCTAACCTGGCAGGGCTTGCTCTGCCTGCCTTACAAGCCCTCGTTGAAGTTATCAGATTGGTGATCCATTCTAAAATATTTCAGGTCATTAGTTTTAAACCCACCAATTACAACATTTCCTGGCCCCGGACATCTAACATAGCTCCCTTCTCCAGGATTCTGTTGCTAAGTTTCCTGAAGTCCCTGGAATGTAGTTTAGTTTATCTAGCTCAGGGGAGCAAGTACCTGCAGTTTCCTTTCCTGACTTGGTCTTCAGTTTACCTCTACCAAACCTGCTTAAGGAGATGAGCAAGATGTTCCTTCCCTCCCAGTGAGATTCAACTCATCGTCTGGGTCAGGGCCACTCCCCAAGGGGATTGTTGCGATAGGCAAGTTTAAGAAATACTATTTTATACTGTATTTATTCAACTACAGTTTGATAATATTTTTGTCACCCACTAATATTCCACCATCACCTTAAATCCATGAATTTTTCCAACCTTCATTGCTCTCCTTGCTCTGAACTTAACTAAAAAGGCCTTTTGGGCTTTTTAATGCTTTTTGCAGCACTCATTCAGGACTTCTCAGGGGCCTTTCAGCTCTGCAGCGTTTACCCTCATCTGAGTGTCTGAGCCTGATCTTAGAAAGCACTCTGCTGCTCATCGCTCTCTGTAATTACCCCTGGCCCTCTCCTCTCTCATCAAAACTTAGGCAGGTGTCCAGTCAAAATTTCATTCTGAAGACTGACCAGGCTGACTTTTGGCTAGCACCTTCTTCCATTTTCTCAAGTCCTAGGAATATACCCAGTTTGTCTGTTTGTCTGTCTGTTGTCTTACCTTCAGGAAACAGCTCAAGCCCTTATTCAACCACAGCAGCATTCTCCTCCCTGTCATAAATCCTGTGGTAGCATGCTCACACTGTCACAAGCTTCATCTCAGCAGTTTGAATTGGATAAGAAAGGGCTCTTCTTTGGTTGGTGACTGTTTTCTTATTCTGTGGGTAATTGTGCCATTGACTGCAGGTAATGACAACAGGGTCTCTCTTGTTTTTTCTAGGTGGTAAACCGTATGATTTCTTCTGACTTGTTTTGTCTTCTACCCGTAATTTCTGGAGCTCAAACTCTTACCTCTGCACTTTACTTCCGCACCTCCTCTGAGTCTCAGTGTGCTTTTCTCTTTCCTTCTAGTTGTAGAATTTCCACTCAGCCAGCCTTCCTGTGGTTCTGGGTGATGTCCATTTTGTCTTTTAGTTGTATTTTTGAAGTGGTTGTGCAAGGCAGCAATTTCAGATGTTTACCTATGATGCCATCTTGGTTTCCTGCAACAGCCATTCTTGATAAAAACTCTGAGCAAAGTGGGAATAAAGGGATCATACCTCAACATAATAAAAACCTTCTATGACAAACCTACAGCCAAAATTATACTCAATGAGCAAAAATTAAAACCATTTCCCCTAAGAATAGGATCAACACAGGGATGCCCACTATCACCACTCCTCTTTGACATAATACTGGAAGTGCTAGCCATAGCGATCAGACAAGAAGAAGAAATAAAAGGCATCGAAATTGGAAAAGAAGATGTAAAATTGTCATTATTCGCAGATGACATGATATTGTACATGGACAACCCTAAAGATTCCATAAAAAAACTACTAGACTTAATAAATGAATATGGCAATGTAGCAAGATACAAAATTAACACCCAGAAATCTATGGCCTTTTTATACATCAATAATGAACTCACAGAAAGAAAAACTTAAAAAACAACCCCATTAACCATTGCAACAAAAAATTAAGATACCTAGGAATAAACTTAACTAAGGAGGTAAGAGAACTTTATTGGGAAAACTACACGACATTAAAAAAAAAGAGATAGAAGAAGAGACAAACAGATGGAAGAACATACCGTGTTCTTGGATTGGTAGAATCAACATCATTAAAACGTCCATACTACCCAAAGCAATCTATATATTCAATGCTATCCCCATTGAAATATCAATGGCATATTTCACAGACCTAGAACAAACTCTCCAAAAATTCATATGGAATAAAAAAAGACCCCGAATAGCTGCAGCAATCCTGAGAAAGAAGAATAAAGTTGAAGGTATCCCAATTCCAGATACCAAACTACACAAAGTAGTCACTGTTCTCAAAACAGCCTGGTATTGGCACAAGAACAGACATACAGTAGTAGACCAATGGAACAGTACAGAGAACCCAGAAATCGACCCTAGCCATTATGCTCAATTAATATTTGACAAAGGAGGCAAGAGCATACAATGGAATCAAGACAGTCTCTTCAATAAATGGCCTTGGGAAAATTGTACAGATACATAAAAAAAAAATGAAACTAGATCACCAAATTACACCATACACAAAAATAAACTCAAAATGGATAAAGGACTTAAACTTAAGAATGTAAACCATAAAAATCTAAGAAGAATCTACAGGCAGTAAAATAGCAGACGTATGTTGTAGCAATATCTTTACCAATGCAGCTCATAGGGCAATGGAATCTAAGAAGAAAATAAGTAAATGGAACTACATCAAAATAGCAAGTGTTGTACAGTAAAAGAAATCATCAACAAAATAACAAGAAAGCCCACTGCATGGAAGAATATATTCGCCAATATTATATCCAATAAGGGTCTAATCTCCAAAATTTATAGGGAACTCATACATCTTAACAAAAGGAAGATAAACAATCCAATCAAAAAATGGGCAAAGGACCTAAATAGAC